>NC_137055.1:5015481-5437981 GCF_032717465.1 Coenobita brevimanus
GGGGTTAAGTACTAACCTCAGTGACCGAGGCAAAATGTTGGGCGTTGCCTGAGTTTGCTTCTCTCTCTCTCTCTCTCTCTCTCTCTCTCTCTCTCTCTCTCTCTCTCTCTCTCAAATCGGAAACTACATTATTTTTTACTTTGTTTATGCCAGTTTTAAAAATTCTGCAAAAAAATATAGACCAATAAAGAGGACATTCGTATTTCCAGGTTTGCACAAATGACGGCTGTGTTGGTGTCCTGGTGAACACCAGCCAGTATAGCCCATTGTATCTATTTTATGTGACCATACAGAGTTCATCTGTGTGTGTGTGTGTGTGTGTGTGTGTGTGTGTGGAGTGGCATCAATGTGTGTGTCTGTAGGAACATGTATAAATGTATGTATGTCGTGTGTGTGTGTGTGTGTGTGTGTGTGTGTGTGTGTGGTTATGAATATATTTGCATGTATGAATGAATGAATGGATGTGTGTGTGTGTGTGTGTGTGTGTGTGTGTGTGTGTGTGTGTGGTTATGAATATATTTGCATGTATGAATGAATGAATGAATGTGTGTGTGTGTGTGTGTGTGTGTGTGTGTGTGTGTGTGTGTGTGTGTGTGTGTGTGTGTGTGTAGTAACGGACCAAGCTGGGAGCATGGTAAGACGTTACTTAACCCCTTAATCCTGTGGTGTTGTCTTTATCTTTGATTTTTTTTTCAAATTACAATTGGTGTTATTCAGTCCACGATTGACCTATTGATAAACAAAGGTTAAATATAGCCCTTATTATCCTTTTAGAATTACAGTTTCGTCCTAAATTGAAGGGAAAAGTCTGGAGCGTCGATGAGAAAAAAAAAAAGTATGTGAATTCATGGCGTAATATATTTAAAAAAACTGAAGGGAACAGCGCATCCAAATTACGAGTATTCATTATAATTATAATCGTTTATTTTTTTCTAAGAACAGCGCACGTTGTCTATGCATCCATTCTTGATTCAGGCATCACTGTCAGCCAACATTATCGTCATAAACACAACAGCTTAAAAGGCGTATTCCAACGTGAAATAACTAAAAATATATTAGTCCAGTGGTTAAATGAGGCCACTCAAGGTATTGCTCCTCCAGTTATTTTAGATGATACTAAGGAGGTTCAGGCCCGGCTAGAGCAGTCAATGTCTTCCTTTGTATCCTTAGGTCTTGTAGCGTCAGTTTTGGTCATTAAGGTCTGTTTAGAGTGTTGGATTTTTTTTTTTTTTTTGCCTATCGACCATTGGGGCCGAAGCCCCTGGTCATTAAGGCAAAAATATATATATGTTTATACATTGACACATATATACATATACAGTATATACGAACACACATATATATATATATATATATATATATATATATATATATATATATATATATATATATATATATACACACACATCCATGCATAGGAACATACAAACTTTCATGCACACGTACATATATACATATAATAATTTTTATTTTATTATTTATTTGTATTCGTATTTTTATTTTTTTTATATATTTTTAATCTTATATTACTTATAAACAAAAATACCTAATCTAAAGACCCTAAAACTAATCACCTAACAGCAAATCGCTAACCTATACTAAATCCTAAGAGACAAATAACTAGACCTACACTAATGGTAAAAAAGCCTCGACCAAGAGAACACCATCGACTGCAGATATGTAATGCCTTTCTACATTACACACCTGCACTCACCACCTGGTGACTGTCAGTCAAGGCACAACCTAATATAGGGGACATCATTATATGAAAGGGAACCAGACGAGTCAGGAACATTTCCATATACGTCAGCTGTCAGCCCTAATTAGAATAACTTAAGCAAGATGGTATAATGTCTATCTATCTATCTATTGCCAGACGCCTCAATCCCGTTTGGGGTGGCCAATTTACATAATTTGTACAAAAAGTGAAGAACCTCGCCCAGCAGACCACCATCGACTGCAAGTGCCCAATACCTTTCTATATTGCACACTTGCACTCATCAGCTGGTGACTGTCAGGCGAGGAACGAGGTTTAATGTAGGGGACATCTATATTAGAAATAGATCAGTGGGAGGAATAACTATTTCAAATATGTCAACTGTCAACCCTAATTAATAGTACAATATACAATATACATATTTACCGTTGATAAAAACCATAACCACACAGTAAAAAATTCACATCACTCTGATGAGTCCGGTCTCTCTCAAGAAAGCCATCAATTTATCAGTCGTAACAATGTCCCCATCACCCAGGATGGTGGGAAGGGTGAAGGGGACATCTGCTTCGCCGCAGTAATTTATAAGTGGAGCACGTTCACGAATAAATCGCCGACAGCGCAGGATGATATAATTGATAGATAACGCCGTGTGTTGGATTTCCTATCAGGTCTTTTATATCACTTTCTGCTCAGTCTAATCAATTACAATCTCTGCAGATCTGTGCAGGAGGCTGATTTCTTTGTCTTATTTTTATATATTTTCCACCATTCTGGGTCTGCATACCTATAAATTATACCCCATCTCCGACAAACAGCTGCGTCAGAAGGCACAATAGCAATGAAAGAATCAATAAACATAACAGTGCTTCCTCCGATGCTGGGGTACGGAGTGGCGCATGCAAATGAGTGAAGCTTACAGCGCCGTTAAGATCGGAGCTGTAAACTTCATTCTGGCAAAGGAGCTATAAGCATTCTGGACGGCTGCACTTCAGACAGGTTTGTAGAGTTCATTACGCGGGCTGGAATGGCGGATATACGTACAGTCAGCGAATTTGCATCCTGCCAAGGTTTGATGAATATATGGCGGAGAAGCCGAACCACCTGACACACAGGCACAAAAAGAGATAGGCTTCCCATTATGCTTAGCCAGTTGTAAATCTAGTTCATTCGGAACTGGTAAGACAGCTGTTTCTTTTACTGTACTTCCTTTTTTAACAAGGAAAACGTTCAGGTTTACATTATACTTTCCTTTCATTTAGGAGCTCATGAATTTACCTACCATTGCATTGTTATAATTGCTTACTTAAATGACGGAACAAGACATACAGTAATGATTGATCATTATCGTCATCATCATCATCATCATCTTCTGTCTAATCCTAGCGTGGATAAGATCCAGAAATAAGTAGAGGAAAGTATGAAGGTATAGCTATCAACCGAGTGCTCGGTCAAATATACTTTATATTAGTTCACTCGCCATTCAAGCCCACGTAGAGGATTAAGGCCCGGACACACTTGCCCCCGAACATGTGATCACCACAAGGAAACGTGGCTCAGGGGCCAATCCAGGTTTCAGACTCGAATACTACAGCAGCTCTCACCCGGTGCTTCATTTCATCTCGTCGGTCACATGTTTCGAACGTGTGGCCGCACCCTTACACACTTCGACTGTCGCAACAAGCAAGTGGTTAGTGCTATTAGCTATGAAGCTGGCGGTTCATTAGCAACTAAAGCCAAAAAGTACTAAAAAATGACCCTCCAGCTCATGAAAAGAAGAATGGAATTGAAAGTAAAAACAAAAAAAGCTGAAACATAAAGAGCGGAATTAAATAAACGTACGAGCAGGAGAAAAGGGAAAAAAATAAAAGGAAACATGTATCAGATCAAAGAAACCATTAAAGAAAAAGGAAAAAATGTCTGGAACAGGTCCAAGGTAAAATAACACTGGGAAAGCAACAAATCATATCACTGAAAGACAAAAACGGTAAGATCATTAAATAGAGAGATAGAATGATGAAGAGAATTGAATAATTTTACAAACAACTATGCATCATAGACAATAGTACCAATAATTGACTTTTAAGTTGACACAAGTGAAATACCTGAAGTAACACCAGAAGTAAACATTTCTCTTAAAGGCAGGTTCCAGGAGAAGATGGAAGAGAAGCAGATATACTGTCGGATGCAGTACACAACAGGCTCGCCCACTAATTTCCTCAGTGTATAAAACAGAAAATTCTCAATTATGGTGCAAAGCAACAGTTATTTTCCTTGACAAAAAAGGCAACTAAAAAGATCGTAGTAAGTATAGACCCACTGGCTTATTACCAGTTATTTACAAACTCCTCACTAAACTTCCTACGGACAGAATAACAACAAATTAGGAAGAAACCCAACCCCGTTAACAGGCAGCATTCCGTAGTAGGTATTCAACTAATCATCAACACACAGTAAATCACCTAATTGAGAAAACTACTGAGTATATTAAACAACTGTGCTTAGGTTTTGTTCATTAGGAAAAGGCTTTCGACTCAGTGGAGCACATAACAATTAAAGATTCAATGCCTGAACAAGAAGTAAATGAGAATATTGTAAAACTGCTCGAAAACATTCATCAAGAGGAAACTACTATAGTTAAATTACACGAGGACTCGAAAAAAAATTAAGATTCAGAAGGTCGAGTGTCAGGGAGATACAGTTTCACCAAAATTATTTACAGCATACCTTAAATGTACTTTCAGAAAGCTAGACTGGGAAAACAAAGGGGTAAATAGAGATGGAGAAAATCTAAATCATTTAAGATTTGCAGATGACATAGTCCTAGTCTCAGAAACAGATTAGACATTGTAAGACATCTTAAATGACCTAAATAGCCTCAAAGTGGGGGTGACGATGAACCAAAGTAAAACTAATGTTTAATCCAAATACACCAAGAAGCAAAGAAATTCTTGAAGAGTCGAGGAATACAATTACTTGGGGCAAATACTAAATCTAACGAAAGACCATGATAGCGAAATAAAAACACTACTTACGGTTGGATGGAAAGCTTTCGGTAAACATACCGTAGTGACATCATGAAAGTAGCTTGTCAATAGGCATGAAACGAAAAGTATATAATAAAAATGTAATCCCAACTATGACGTACGGTTGTGAGATCTGGAAACTGTCAAAATCGATGGAAAATAAACTAATCAGCTCTCAAGGAGCAATGGAAATGCCAGTGTTAAGAATATCTTTAAAAGACAGGAAAAGATAAACTTGGGTGAGAGAGCAGACTAAAGTCAAAGACAATATTAGTAAGCGCCTAGCTTGCTCTTCCCCCCACCCCTCCCACACACACACCCCTGGGACAAGGCCCTGGTTTTTTGGTACCATTAATATTCCCTCTTCCAGGCCCTGGCCTGTGATGCTTTGAAGCATCGTAGCTGCGTAACATACTGAGGTCTAAGTCGATATCTTTATATTATTGAGATACCGACTTAGACTTTTACTTGTGACGTCTCCCAGGTGAATAGTTTGTCAAGTTTAAAATACTGTTTTAAACCTGACAAACCATTCACCTTGGAGACGTCACAAGCAAAACGTTGGAAAATCATCACTCTTCACGTCGAGCATTACTGAAATTCTGAAATTGAGAAGAGGGCTCTGCATCGAGGTCAGTTGCAAGGTACTGGTTATAGCGTACGATGATGCTGGCGTAAGTGAAATTACAAAACGCTACCTTGATACGCTTCAACTCATTAGATATGAAAAGCAGAAGCATGAATACATGAGACAGTTTTTACTTAAGCTATATCTCCCTCGAACTTTGGCAAAGTCTGAGGGTGCCAAGTGGTCTCCGGCGTGTTTTAGAATCCATCGTTGGTGTGTCGTTTTGTATAACACTAAGTTCTACGAATACTTTTAGTACCACTGTATCATGTAACACATATCTGATGAGGAAAAGAAGATAAAAAGGAAAATATGAAGAAGTATAAAAACCAGTATAGATCTGTGGTCGAAGAGATCAATGAATAAATAGAAAATGAGGGGAGGTGAGCTTGCAGTTTGGCGTTTTGAAAAAGGTAAAGGGAATGCGAGAGGCGAAATACTGGTGGAATTTGCAGAATGGAGAAGTCGTAATGTAGTGGGTAGTTTCTTCCAAATGATGTAAATAGAAAGGGCCAAATGACAAAACAAAGAATGAACCTGAGTTAATTCTCACTGGCGAAGCAAATGCCAGCATAGTGGAAAATGTAGCTGCAATTAGCGAAGTGCAGAAAGCTATGATAGACTAGTGAGAAGGGGAGCAATACTAGACCTTAGAAGAGTGACGGGGAATCCATTTAGGGAACAGCCGAATCTTGCAACAGTGAAAGAACAGGCAGCTGTGTTTAGTTAATATTTCCCATTATTATTGATCGATGAAGTAGACATCGACACAGGGCACAGTAACGAAAATTTCGTAGAGGAAAAAAAATGAAGCACTTCTCCTACCAGAAGAAAGAAGCCGTTGAAACAACAGCAAACACTCAGAGAATACAAAGAACTTAAAATAAAAAAAAATAAAAAAGATGATCGCCAAAGCAAAGAGAGAAAACACTGAAGTAGCTGAACTAGATTAATAAAAACACACACCAGTAAGAATTAAAATGAATATATCCAAATGCTTAACGTGAGAAAGTATTGACAAAGAAATCGTACTGAAAACGAGCCAGAAAGACTGATCAAAGTATCAAGCCACTAGGGGTACTAAATGTTCATGTAGTGACAGTAACATCGCTGCACTCTTGTCAGACATATATAATTTCCTTCACAGCATTCTACTATGAATATCGCATCTCTGATATTCCATAGCCATACCTCGTTGTCTCATTGTTTAAACCAAATGGATCCATATCAATGTCCGCAACTGTTTAAAATTTTCAGAGTTAAGGTAATCAGGCCGCATACCCCTACACTTAGAAGGGGATAATGTGGGTCAGTACCATTTTTTAAACCAAGCGGTGTACTGTACTATTGAAAAAGCATTTAACAATCAACTGGACGTCTGGCGGTCTGGTGGGTTAAGACACTCCAACCACAATGTTAAGAGTGTTTGAATTTGAAAAGATGCTGACACTGATGCATGGTTTTATTAAGACTGCAAATACTACGTGCAGAGAACACCAGAAAAGTAACATGTTGGGCATAAACTACGTGAATTACAAAACGGCCTGCTAGAGTAATGCTTTTAAATCTGGGTGATTACTCACCCTGAGATGGCTCAGTCTAAGGACAAAAACATCCCAGCTCTTTGGGATGAGCCAGTTTCACTATGGAATTAGAACAAAAGGTAAAATGCTGATGCAAAAAAGAAAAAAACACAAAAAAAAACTGCAATAACAAACAAGCCAGTAGGCGACAATAGCCTGCTCTAAGCAGACCAAGCTTTGTCAGCAACCGGAAGTGAGTTTCGACACTAAGTCATTTCGTCAATTATGGAGGTACTCCAGTGCCACATTCCGCCCAAGAATCATGGCCCTGGCTTAATAATCTTCGTTGCCTTGTCTTTTCGAGCGAGCAAGGTCATAATTTTAGCACTTTTCATATTTTCTGCACTTGATGACCTTTGATCCCTGACCTGGTGGATATAGGTCATGCATGTACAAAGCACACTTTTAGTATTTATTAACGTCTATAAGCCTGCAAAGTTTCATTCGATTCCATCTACCAATTGTGGAGCTAGGGAACTTGAAATTAGCTGAATGGCCCACCAGAGGTACAACTTCCAGGTCCCACTGCCAGCGACTGGAAGTAAGTTTTGACACTAAATGTCATTATCGTATGGAGGTATTCCAGTGCAACAATCCACCCAAGAATCATGGCCCTGGCTTAATAATCTTCGGAGCTTTAGCATTTTGCACGAGCATTGTTGTGGTTTTAGCAATATTCACCACTTTCACATTTGATGACCTTTGACCCATGACGTGGCTAATGAAACACACAGGTGTACGACAGAAAGTTGAAGTACCAGTCAGTGTCTATAAGCATGCAAAGTTTCACTCAATTCCATGCAGTCACTGGAGAAATAGTGGGACATTTTTGATAGCTGGTACTGCTTGCTAGGGACGTTGAGGCCAAGCTTCGCAGGGCTGTCACTTAAGCACCAGAGGTGAGAGGGGAAAAATGGATGGCACACTTTCCATACGGAGTGACCTCAAAATTACCCCTAAAGAAGTCAGAGCTTTCTACGCCCGTCAGTAATGCTTCTACAGCCCAGAACGTGAAAAGTACGAAAAAAGCAGGTTTTCGGCCGTTGCTAGCCAACAAGTAGGTGTTTAGCAACCAAAACATTGCAGACACTACTAGGTCATATGCTGATCATTTTTTCCAAATTTTGTCGGAACTGGTTAATTCTGAAGGGTACAAGTCCCTGCCACAATTAAACAGGAAAGAAAGAATACTGTACAAGAATACAAGAAAAAAGAAAAAAGAAAACGCGACTAATAATAAGGGCAGCATAGAGCTGGCCAAAATGATTACATAGATTATCGGCAGTTTGAAAATCTGTTTTTATTATTACTTATTTTCTTTCCTTTGTTGAACTCCGGATGGTATCACCATCTCATGCCAGGTGACCGCCAGGGAATACTTCTGGGGGAAGAAAATAATAAGGAAGTAATCAGTTTCTATAACCTCGTATGACCGGCCTTGAAATGGAGTTCCCGGGTTCCTAGCAGACATCCCCAAGGGTGACGCGCTCCGAAATAGGGTGAAAAACTTTGTGCCAAAGAAATGGAAAGACGAGAATGGCTATTCCATGCGGTACTATTTTCAGGATGAAAATGGAAGGGAAGCTATGAGAGTATTATATATCTCTAGTGCGTAACAGGCAGCTAAATGCGAGCTGACTACGTAATAGTTATGTAATTAATATCGAACTGCAAAAACGTAAGAGACACAGGAAAAATATGTGTAAGTAGAGATGGTGGGTGTTATGTAGAGGTATTTTTTTTTTTTTTTTACGTGTCCGACTCTGGGCAAAGGCTTCAGGGCTTAATTCTTGGGGAGCAGTGACCTATCCCAAGGCCCAGTAGTCCTCCTACACCTCCACATGTCACCACTTCGGCGCTAACACCCACCATCCATACTGAATACATGCTAGGGGTGTTTGTGCAGAATAACTCCAAAAATTTCTACAGAAAATGCTATGGAGGAAAGGGAAGGTACGAGATGGATAGGTGACAGAAATCTGCATGTGTGTGTGTGTGTGTGTGTGTGTGTGTGTGTGTGTGTGTGTGTGTGTGTGTGTGTGATGTGATGTCAGAAATTTATGTGTTTGTGTGTGTGTGTATGTGTGTTTAAAGACAAAAAGTTTATGAAAATGAGAAACTGCTGATATAATAGTCTATTCGGCTCAGTGGGAATGTTGCATCAAACTGTTATGGTGGCAGTTTGTTGCTAAAGCCTCATTCACTTTGCTTAATAATGACACTGTTTTTCTCTTTTATAAATGGTGAATGCGCCACCTGATTGCATTTTACTGCGCTCTAATGCCACGCCGCGGGACTCAAAAATTCATCACTACAATAAATAGATAAATAAATAAATAAATAAATAAATAAATAAACAAAATAATGGAGAAGAAAATTTGGGTAAAAATTAACATGCTGTCAACTGCACTTGGTTCATTATGGCAGACGATCAATAGTTACTGAGTCCGATATATCCCCAGGAATACGACCCGTAGTTGATGATGTTACATGCAGGTTCCCAGTTGTAGTCCTGGGTAGCATTTTAGCAGAGTAGTAGGCTGCTCAGTTTATTTTATATTTCTTGAAGAGCAAATGCACCTGGCTATAGGAAATACTGGGGTAAGTTTGAGTGTATTAACCAGATGACCCACATTTATAAGAGTTCTTCATCGTTGCGTGAATCATTAAGAGATATTTCATCTGTCTGATAGAATAAAGGATTATTATCAATTCATTCAGTATAATTTTATGGTATATCTGGAAACATGAACAAGATTTAAGAAAAAAGGACATATAAGGAATTTTTTTTGGTAAATTTTGCTGCAGTTAATAAGTTACTCAGGAATATCAGGGCCAGATTAGGATGAAGAGGCCTTTCGCCAACTATGTTTGTAAAAACATGTTACTTGTGGGCTCTTTTGCATCAGACTTACGTGGAAAGACAAGAGAATTGGTTCATGTCATCGCAAACGTAAAAATAATGCTTGTAAAGAATAAACCCATTAGTAAGGAAACTGCAGGGGTACACAAAAATCCATGTAGAGACTGTGATTTGGTTTATATTGGTGAAACTGGAAGGGATTTGGACACTCGCATTAAGGAACACAAGTATGCTTGTAAGATAGGCAACATAAATAACACAGTGTACGTTCACTCTTCGGACAACGACCACAGAATCGACTGGAATTCTTGCCAAATATTGTACAAATGTAGTAACTATAAGAAACGTGGGATTGTGGAAGCTGTATGTATAGAGATATAATAATTTTAACCATAGTGATGGAATGTATAAATTAGATCCAGTGATAAGAGGATTAGTGGCAAGGTCCTTGCCGCCCCTTGTAATCCCTCACTCAGGTCGTGGACAGAGTAGAGGGAGTCAGGTGAGGTCACATCAGGCGTGGTCGGGAAAAGGTGTCCTCACCCTGCACATAAGCAGCTTCTTAGCATTTGTATGTACCACTCTTGGTCTGTAGATCCGCTGAAGAGGGCGACAGCTTTCGCCGAAACTGTTTGGAATACATCTTTTCTCGTCTGCCAGTGTGGGTTTTTGTATCCTATTTCATGGTCACGACAGTGTGACTCTTCAGCCGTAAATTTTTTTCTAATGTATCCATCTGCAATGCATATTTTAAAATGACATTCTGATGCATTTTTTCCACGATAACATTTATTCAAGTATTGTGCCGTAACGGGTAAAAAAAAAAAAAAAAAAAGTGGGGGGGGGGAGGGGGCGAAATATGGAGAACAAACTGTGGAGGCACTCTTTATTTCAGAGTCCCTTAAACAGGTGCCTCATTTGCCTCTGTTAGTCCCGCACTGTTCGGGATGTAGTCGCATAATATCAAAACAACATCTCAGAATAACGTTAGATATTCCGTGGAGGGATGGTCCCGACGCACCCATTAACCTTGAGAAACAAAATTCATCATAACTCACATACACAGAGGTTTTAAACCTTTACAGGCATCTTGCCTTAATACTCTAGCTTTTCTGTCTCTGAAACAAATCACAAAGTAGCTAAAATACAATGCTAAAACGCTAATACTCAGCTATAACTCCGAATTTTTTCTATGTTCTTCTTCTCTCTTCTTTCTTAAAATGCCCTAGCTAGAAAACAGCATACCTGGTCTTGTTTTTTTTTTTTTTAAATAGGTTCCATGTTCCACGTGATAAATATTAGCCATAGGTCATAGTTTGGGAAAAGGTCAACTTTTACGATTTGTATCTGGTTTCGACTAAACTTGGTTGGAAGACTAGGGTCTGAGATGGATGAACTGGATCAGTTTTGAAAACAACCGTTCAGAGGTATAGGTCACAGGACATGGGCCCTTTAACTCAAAGAGTTCTATTCGATTTACATCAAAGTTGAAGGAAGGGTTTATGGTCAGCAACATATAAAGCGATGCTGTTATGAGAACATTATGTCTACAGTCACGATCATAGAGCAAGGTTACCTTAAGCAATTATGAATCAAACTGGAACATACTTAGCAGAGGAGTTAAGGGTCCCGCAAACTTTATGAATTTCAAGTTTGAAAATAATCAATCAGATATCAAGAAGATAGGGCAGGGTCAAATATTCGGTCTTCTACTAATTGTTAGGCTCAGATGTTGCACATTCAGAGTGCTTGTTCCTGTTATCATAGCCACGCAATTTTATTATGCTTAGCAGATACTTTCTGAACAGGAAGAAGTTAGTCACGTCTCTCATTAACACCTTCATTGCTACGTCGCAGTAACAGACTGAATAATCTGCAAAAACCTTCGTAATCATCTAACGCAGAGGCTTTAAACAATGAGTAAAACTGTCAAAAGAAAAAGTTAAAAAAATTGTGTGAAGCTGGTTAGCACAGTAATAAAATCAACGAAGCAAAGTTGAGACGGTACAAGCAGATGTAACCCCACTTTACATTTTTTTTTTTTTTTACTTCAGTGTCATTATGGAGCAGCAGTTTCTAAAGCAGAAGTGCACCCAAACAGAGAAGTGAGATTATTATAGTATAAGTGTTGCTAAAAGTATAACTATGAGTAAGCGACTGAAGGAAACATGATGTAGGGATGGGACTGTAAGTACTTTTGTTGTCTCGACCTTGGTGTAATGGTTTTGTCGCTGCGCCATCTCTTAATACATTCTGCAGTATAACATTTATTTTTACATTTGTACAATCTACGTTTCGTGGGGATGAGTAGTTTCTTTACTGAATGATCCTGTTATTTAGTTTCTGATGTGTTATTCCGCTTCTCAGTGACATATTATAAACCACAGAAGCTCATGTGTAATAAATTTGTGAATATTCTACGTAAATATAATAAACAGCACCTCTCTTCATTATTAGTTTTTACGCACACTGGCCGGTGGTTTATCCTTCTCATTAGTGGTAATATAGATTTTAATGTTTCCTACTGTTGGTTAAATCGTCCACAATCTACATTGTTTCTTGCTTAGTATAATAAACAGCCATTTCCATATTTTCGTTGTGAACACCATGATTTTGTAATATACTTTGTATAACTTACTGCAGCAGTGTCATTAACCAACACCTCGTGTCCCTTATCACTGGCCCCCCATTAGCAGGGAGTGAGTGGAGTCCTGATAACCCTTTATTACTCTCATCTGCATTAACAAGGCTCCAAGATAGCACAGGGTATGTGTTCTGGCTGCAACGCTGCCCTTGCTGCTGTTTCCACCAGCACACTGCACTTACCAACACAACCCATCCTATCCATGGAAAAGCACCGGCAAGACTGAAGTCGCAGGAGCAACTTTAACCTTTCAGTATGACAGGTTTTTGCTATCCTCAGTATAAACATCCGAACGTTGATAGGGCATAAAAAAAAAAAAAAAAAAAAATAGGCAACTTGATGGAAGGGGTTGATCAGGATTTATTAAATTCCCCCCCCCCCCTGTGGCGGGGAGGACAATCTGGCCTCAATATGGGGTGGTACTACTACTCTGCTGACAGGTTGTGTTAGGAAGAATACTGCCACCGTATTCCCTGCGTGTCGTAAAAGGCGACTAAAAAAGGCGGGGTGAGGGGACTAAGGACCCCCTCCTCTGATTTTTAGTTCCTAAAAAGAGACAGGCCAGAGAAAGGGATGGGGGATTGAGTTATCCCAGTACCCTGAAGATTGGGTCTTTGAATGTGCGTGGATGTAGACGACTGAGGCTAAAAGGAAGGAGATTGGGGAGAATGTTTGTGAGAAGAAAGTTGGATTTGTTAGCTTTGGGTGAAACAAAGATGAAAGGGAAGGGTGAGTCTATGTTTGGAAGTGTGAATGGAAGACTGTCAGGTGTTGATACAGGAAGGGCAAGAGGTGTGGTCTTGTTAGTGAGTCCGGAAGTACAGAAGAGTGTGATTGAATGGAAGGAGGTGTCGTCGAGACTGATGTGGGTGAAAGCGAAATTTGAACGTGAGTTGTGGGTGTTTGTGAGTGCATATGGGCCTTGTACTGAAAGGGATGAAGAAGAGAGGGAGTCTTTCTGGAATGATGTTGATGAGTGTCTGCAGAGTATTGGAGCGAATGTGAATGTGGTAATGATGGGAGATCTGAATGCTAGAGTGGGAAATGTAGCAGTTGAAGGTGTAGTTGGTATGCATGGTGTACCTGGAAGAAATGAAAATGGGGAACGAATGATAGGGATGTGTGTTGAGCGAGAGATGGTGATTGGAAATACGCTGTTCGAGAAGAAAGATATTTATAAGTATACATGGGTGAGACAGGAGGGTGGAATGGTTGTGCATAAAGCATTGATGGACTATGTGGTTGTGTCTAGGAATGTAATAGGAAGAATGTTGGATGTGAAAGTTCTGAGAGGGGAAGGTGGAGGTATGTCTGACCACTACCTGGTGGAGGGAAAGTTAAAAGTAGGTAAGAGATGGGTGAGAGCTAGGAGGGTTAGGTGTGGCAGGGAGGTTTTGAAAGTGAGTGAGTTGGATAAAAGAGAGAAAATGATAGAGTATCAGGAGAAATTGAAAGATGAGTGGAACGCAGTGAAATCAGGAAAATGGCAGTGTGGAGGAGGAATGGCAGTTGTTTAAGAGTGCTGCGGTGGTGCATGCAGAAGAGGTGTGTGGTCTGAGACGTGTGGGTGGTGGTGTAAGAAAAGGAAGTGAATGGTGGTGTGAGGAAGTAAGTATGGCTATGGCTGAGAAGAGACGTGCATATGAAGTGTGGCTGCAGAGGAAGCATGAGGTGTCATATGAGAGGTATAAGGAAAAGAGGAATAGGGCGAGAAGGGCTGTGCGTGATGCTAAAGTGGCAGCAGATGAAAGGTGGGGTAGGTGACTGACTGAGAATTTTCAACAGAATAAGAAAATGTTCTGAAAGGAGGTGAACAGAGTGCGGAAGGGAGAGTCTGGGAAGGAAGAGCGAGTAAAAGCAGAGGATTGAAATGGATGCAGTAAGGAAGAGAAGGGCAAAGTATTTTGAAAGATTGTTAAATGTAGAGGAGGAAAGGGTGGCTGAGATTGTGGCAGATGGAAGGGTGCAAGGAATAAATGTGTTGGGAGAGTTGAATGATTCTTTGATCACGAAGGAGGAAGTGGAGAAGGCAGTAAAAGAAATGAAAACAGGGAATGTTGCAGGTATGGATGGGTGTGCTGTGGAATGCCTGAAGGGTGGTGGAGTGACTATTGTTGACTGGTTAGTAAGATTATTGAATGTGTGCTTTGTGAAAGGTATGGTGCCAATTGACTAGGCAAGTGCTTGTGTGGTCCCGTTGTATGAAGGCAAGGGTGATAAGTATCAATGTACTAGCTTTAGGGGTATAAGTCTGCTGAGTTTTGTAGGTAAGATGTATGGAAGAGTGTTAATTTTGAGAGTTAGAAAGGGTACAGAGGGAGTGATTGGTGATGAGCCGTGTGGCTTTAGGAGAGGGAGGGGATGCTTGCATCAGGTGTTTGCTGTGAGACAAGTGTGTGAAAAGTATTTATCGAAAGGCAAGGATGTGTTTGCGGCATTCATGTATTTAGAGAAAACGTATGATAGGGGGAAAGAGGGAGGAGGAGGCCGAGGAGGAGATGGAGGGATGGGGTGGAAAGGTATATGAGAGAGGGGGGTGTGAGTTGGGAGCAGGGGAGTGAAATGGCGGGGGACAGGGCGACTTGGAGGCGATTTGTTTGTGGCCACCCCAAACGGGATTAAGGCGTCTGGCAATAGATAGATAGATAGATAGATAGTATGATAGAATTGATAGGGAGGCTTTGTGGACTGTTTTAAGATTGTATGGACTTGATGGTAGGTTACTGAAAGGGGTGAAATGTTTGTATGTAAATGGTACAGCGTGTGTAAGAGTGGGAAATGCTGTGAGTGATTGGTTTCCCATGAGAGTGGGGCTGTGACAGGGATGTGTGATGTCGCCTTGGTTGTTTAACCCGCCCCATCCCGACCACTTTTCCACCACTGACTCCCCCCAATCCTGACCATTTTTGGAAAAAAAATTTTTTGGCCCAAATCTCCGCTTTTGGTGAGAAACATCGAAAAATCATAGGGAAATCGCTCACCTGAGGTTTAAAATACTCGATACAGCTAGCAGTACCTCCTTACCTTACTGTGTTTTCTATCAGGCTGGCTCCAAAGAAAACGAGTTCTATGGGAGTGTAACCATTCCACACCACTCATAAATGATATTTATTTATTTATTTGGTACGAATTTATATGTAGGACGAGAGAATATTGGTTTTCACACAGTAATATAGGCAATTTAAGCATTGTTTCACTCATGAAACACATCAACATACCTGATCTCTTTTGGCGACATTACCTGATCAACATTTCTGACTGTTTCTTCCTCTAATGCTATGTAAAGTTTGTCCTCCACATTGTCATCGATTGGAGAATCACTCTGGCCCTGAATTTCGTACCGTGGCATGGCATGGCTTTACTGGCCAGGTCACTGGTAACAGGTGAACTGCTGAGACAATGGTGTGCAGGGGGGGGGGAGAGGTCATGCTGGGTTAGGCATTGTCCCTGCCTGGCATCTTGTAGAGGAAGGTGTCCCGTGTATACTTACCAAAAATCACTTGCGAAAATTGAAAATTGTGTATGTTAGGGACCTTGCAACTGATTCGCATTTATGAACGTCAACGGGATTGGCAGTGACAAAACGTGTGGACGTTAATTCACGTCAGCAGGACGCTGCGTGTTAATATTTATATGGATGGTGTTGGAAGGGAGGTGAATGCAAGAGTTTTAGGTGGAGGTCTGAGTCTGATGAATGTTGATGGTGGAGAGTGGAATCTGAAGCAGCTGCCGTTTGCAGATGATTCTGGACTGGTATCTACAGTTGGTAGAGAAGTTTGAAAGGGTGTGTGAAAGGAGGAAATTGAAAGTAAATGAGAATAAGAGTAAAGTGATGAAGTGTACGAGGTTGGTAGATGGTAGGGGGATGAATATAGTTTTGAATGGTGAGTTGCTTGAGAAGGTAGAGTGTTTTAAATATTTAGGGTCACATGTTGCTGTGGATGGAAGAATAGATGCAGAAGTGAAGTTTAGAATGAATGAAGTAGGTAAATGCCGGGAGGAATGAAAAAAGTGTTTAGATGTCGTTCGCTTGGAATGGAAGTAAAGAGAAGGCTGTATGAGGGTGCTGTGGTACCGACTCCATTATATGGGGCTGGAACAAGGAATATGGGTGTAGCAGAGAGGAAAAATTTGAATGTAATGGAGATGAGGTGCCTAAGGAGTATGGGCGGAGTGATGCTTATGGATCGAGTGCGAAATGATGAAGTGCAAAGGAGAACTGGAGTTGTCTGGGAGATGGCTGATATAGTTGAGCAGAGGGTGTTGCGATGGTTTGGGCATATGAAGAGAATGGATAATGAGCGATTGGTGAAAAAGATAACTAGATTTGATGTGAGAGGTGTAACGCTGAGAGGGAGACCACGAATAGGATGGATGGACAGTGTGAAGAGAGCGTTGGATGTGAGAGGGATGTCTGTTGAGCATGGACGAGTGGCTGTGCGTGACAGAAATAAATGGAGAGAAATTGTGAATGAATAAATGATGATGCAGCCCTGAGGGGATATTCTCCAGCATTTGGTCTGATCAGCTATGATCCTTCCAATTTATCCAGATTGTTTAGGCGTTGTCCCTCACGGGACTTCCCCTATGTGCAACGTTGCCAGTGTTTCTACTGGGCCAATTATCGGATTAGAGACAAGGGTTAACCCTCACTTCCAGCTGTCTCTCTCTCTCTCTTTCTCTATCTCTCTCTCTGCATATAAAATCAACATTTTATGGTGATTTATTTCTATAAAAAGTCTATACGGTTTTATGAATTATTAGAATTTGAGGAAAAGCCTCCTGACTTCGTCTGTCTGTCTGTCTGTCTGTCTGTCTGTCTCTGTCTGTCTGTCTCTGTCTGTCTGTCTGTCTGTCTGTCTGTCTCTCTCTCTCTCTCTCTCTCTCTCTCTCTGCATATAAAATCTACAGTTTATTGTGATTTATTTCTGTAAAAAGTCCATACGGTTTTATGAATTATTATAGTTTGTTCTCGTGACTTTTGTGTAATGCAGGCTTGATTGAAGGAAGAACTTATTCGTCTGACCGTTACTTCACTCACGTTGGTGGCCTTTGCTGTTCGAGCAACAGCTTTTGAGGGATCAATTATAGGTCCCCTGTTTGCCTTCTCTTCTAAAGAATACTTATTTAATCTGTAAATAAGTTATTTTTCTCGACTGTAGAGCAGACGAGGGCGAGTAGTAGGGGTAGGAGCTTATCTTTTAATGGCGGTCAGAGAAAGTGAGCTGCGGATTGACACCTGACCTACCCTCACTGACTCACCTACAAACGCGACAACGTTGGAAAGCAACCTTGCCAAGTGTTGAGGTATTTATAAAAAGTCATTGTTATTATTAAAAACAATAGGCATTTTCTTACACTATATAGCCATATCAGAGAATTTTATATATATACTGTAAATAAATTTCATTTAGAAGTAGTAAATACCTGACATGAGACAGAGAGGTGTGTTTTGATAAAGATTCGGCAGTGTCACTCGAAGGGGAACTCCCGTGAGGGGCAACGCCCAAACGATATGGATACATTGGAAGGACCATAGTCAGCCCAGGTGCGGGTAAGGGGATGGGTCTATTATGATGTGGCAGGGGTAAACCAGCTCTGCTGTCGGGCCCTGCTGCGGATGTCACTGATTGCACTGCGCAATTGACCCTTGTGCGGTGTGATGCGATGAGGATCTGTCCCTTCTCCCCTTTGGGGTTAAGATCCGAATGAATATGTTTGAATGATTGAGTAAATGGGGAGTGTGCCGTCCTGTCTCGGCTACCTTCCTTTTCCTTGGGGGAAGCAGGCTAGGTATATAGATAGATAGATAGGAAGGGTATCATATAGTGGAACAGAGTAATATGTGTAAATATGTTTTTTTTCTTAGTTACTGACCGATAGTAAACATGAATGCATTAACATAAATTTCTACTGAAAACGAGTCTAGACTGGATTAAGAGCAAGGAGATATTTCCCTCAATGGCTAGATACAGCGTTTTTATATATTTGTATACAACATTTATAAGAGATAATCAGTGCATTTCTTTCCACACACTCTAAACGACAAGAGTAGTAGTGGTCATTCTGTAGGTGAAAAACACTATCGGCAGGTAAGCAGAAGAAATAGCTGAGGAGCTGGTAATACTCAAAGGCTTAAGCCATTCTCATCCATAATATAAACGTGCTTTTGTTGCTGGTCAACTGAAACCAGTAGATTATTAGACAGTATATTAATGAGGATAAATGCAGATGAAGAAACGGTATTAGACTACAGAAAACAATAATTTTAACTTCAAATCTTTATGCAAAGAGAACCGAAACTGTTGGTACTGGAGTGACGGAACTGGAGAACGTTGCACACCTAAAGAAGTGTTTCCTGCGTCGTTTGAAGAAGGATGTCCCATCTAACATTATTATTGAAGCCTTACTGGTTTTATTTACAGAAATATAATATTCGCAATTTTAGTGCCAAATAACTTAGTCTACTCAGATATGATATTAACGGCATGTACTAAGTTCATTCATATGCAAAAGTCAGATTCTAATATCAGATATGACTGAGGACTATTAACTGGACCTGAATCTATTCACTCATAAACTAAACTAGTTTTGGTAGTTTCTTCTTGAGTAGCTCAAGAACATATCCTTCCTAAAAGCGTGATTCCGTCTGAGTTTTACAAGAGGCAGAAATATGTCCACCATTACAAAACATAGACATCCCAGTTAGCCTTTACTCATTAATGGAAATAAGGCTGGCTTTTTGTTCGGTATGACATTGCCAAAAGAGGCACTGCAGTGTGAGGGAAGGATACATGGCAACACACTGAGTGTCGGGTGGTCCGTGGTATTTGTCCACAGTCGCATTAGGTAAATAGGTAACCTAAACTCTCGTTTTTTATCTCTACAGTAGATACATTTCAGACATTAAATCCTATCCTTCAGCAACATTTGTGCTTCTTCAGTGTTCGTTCCGCGATTACACACGCAATAATTTACCACATTCATCCATCTACTCGTCTTATCACATCTCCTATCCTTCACGATTTCATATATAACCTTTTAACCACCGGGTGCATATCAGCCATCCCTATGTTAACTAAGTCAGCTAAGCAGAGTCTCTTCTGCATTTTAATCATAACTTCCTCACTCGAAATTTTTCAGAAATCTCTTAGTTTCTTATCCTGTCTAACCCATATAGCTCACCAAAGTCCCTTAATCAAATTTAAAAATCCATCCTGTATATGACCCTGAATAACAGTACGAGGAAAACAGTTTTCTAACGATAGCTGTGACAACTCAGGTGCTCAGGTTCCATAGCTTCTGGATCATCCCTTCACCTGCTTCTCTACTTACATCTTATCTCACACTCTACCTTGTTTTTTACTCTAGAAATTATTACCCAAGTTATCCACCTTTTATGATTTGTACATAACACATTGTCACGCCATTACTACTTTTCACTCTGGTCATTGTATGTTCTACTTCCATTAATATGATCCATTCAGTGCATCTCCCTTCGTCCTACTGCTTCTTGTGCCACGTATTGCGCTTCCCAGTCTTTTTATAAAGCAATTGTTAGAACGTTGTTTGTGGGTCGCTGATCTGTAGGTTGGAGCAGGAAGGCGGCACTTTGCGGCAAGGGCAGCTTAGTCTACGAGTGTGTGACGGTGCTATACCAACTGCACGACATTCTGTGCTTAAGAAAAAAAAAAAAAAAAAAAAAAAAAGTCTTAATCTCTTTGTCATAGAAGCACTCACTAACACACACACACACACACACACACACACACACAGTAAGTTATGATCAATACCAGAACAGGTATGCTACTCAGAAATTCTGGCATAACAGGTGCATGAGAGAGAGAGAGAGAGAGAGAGAGAGAGAGAGAGAGAGAGAGAGAGAGAGAGAGAGAGACTCACTGTTTAGGAAGGGGACTAAAGATGCAAGACTGGACGTATGTTCGCTGCTACTGCATGCATCTAACTGGAAGGAAAAATTGAGAGGAAAACTAATGGAGTGAACAGGAGAGACAGGAGAATGACTCTATGTTCGGGACAAAAGGGGGAGGGGGACCATAAATTTTAGTTAGTATAAAAGGATGAAATTGTAAATTCCTTTGATGAAAAGGAAAGTAAGAGTACACTCATACAGAAAATGTTGCATGGAAAGCAAACTGCAACAGTCCTAGTGGTCCTTTTTGCCAGAAAGAAGACTATGACTACAATAACATTTTTGTAAGTTGGAGGTAAGCGTCCATAGGCATATGTGTAATCTAACTAAACATTTTCACTGCGATATTCGAATGTTGTTTTACTACCACTATTTCAGGACGATTTTATTCAGTAGGGAGAACACGTAAGCTAATACAAGTTTAAATACAGACAATGTAATGTTTTTAGGGTAATGGTAGAAGTCACGTATTTTACTTTGATTAATTTCTGACGACTGCATTCTACACAGCGAAATCCTGCCCATTCAGAGGGTTAAATGGAGCGGTGAAAGTGTGGGAACAGCTGGGGACTTTGGCCTGGGTTTGGATTCACAAATTTTATTGTGTAAAATTTACAAAGCAAGAAATTAGGCAAATGGCGCACCCCTTAGTAAACAAATTATCAATCAATTTCCCCGACAGAAAACTCAAAAGACATGGGATTTTTCTGTGTTTTCTTTGTCTTATCCTTCCTACCGGTAATAATAATAATAATAATAATAATAATAAAAGAAATAATGATAATAATAATAGTAATTATTATTATTAGTAGTAGTATTAGTAGTATTAGTATTAGTATTATTTACTACTAATAATAATAATTATAATAATAATAATAATAATAATAATAATAAAATTATTATTATTATTATTATTATTATTATTATTATCATTATTATTATTATTATTATTATTATTATGGAAATCCTCTTCTCGTAATTTGGACCTGATTTTGTCGAAAGAACGAGCGTCATTAGGAAATACAACAGTTCCATCGTACATCTTGCAAAAAAATAATAATAATAATAATTATACTAATAATTCCATATGTTTATCTATAGTCACGTGCTTTAATCCCGGTAGAGGTGACCGTGAACAAATCGTCTTCAATACGATCTGTCCCCTGCCATCATGCTGCCATCCCTCCAGTTTATTCTTAGACATGTCCACTCTGTCCCTTCACCTCATCCTCGGTGTCTCTTTCCCCTCTCCACCTCACTCTTATACACCTTCCTAGTCAGTCTCTCACTTCCCGTTCTCCCCACATTACGAGATATCTCAGGGTAGGCTACTTCTGATACTCACCAGCAAATTCATATCAAAGACACACCACTCCCAAGCTTCCTCATCTGTCTGCCTCTCTCTCCACTTCAGTACACGCGCTCCATTCAGATAACTCGTTTCCAAGAAAGGTGATTGATACTAAGTCTGCTTGTGAATTCGGGCCTTAATGTAGAAGAATTTTTTATAGAAAAAAGGTACGAGCAGAGTCTGAGTGTGTGTGTGAGCACAGAAAGTAAAAGGACGAATGGGTGTGATTCTAAGAGTGACGAAAACTGGTACTGCTTATGTGCAGTTTGGTGTTCGAAGATTTTGCTTATCAAATGCCAACTCTCGTACACAATCATATAGAATCTAGACAGGTATGGATGACAGAACTGATAAGGCATAAAGGAATGTTTTGTCACCATGTATTATTTTTTCGTTTATTTGTTAAGAGGTGAACTATTTAGACGCGTAGTTTTGTTTCTTGACTTTCAGGAACTTGGTTTGCGTTTGTAAAAAAAATATTGTAAGAAAATCGTAATTCACACACAGATGACTGAAATACTAAATATGTAACCCATTAATTGTATCAATTTTCTCTTGAGCAGAACAGTCTTATTTAGGGCAATCAGTAGAACAAACAAAGTCCTTGATTTCTAGTCAAACTGGATGGGTACTTTTCCTTATCAATCTTTATCACAGCATAATTATATTTATATATCTATCCGTTCCTTAAATTCAAGAAACAATTTCCAGCCACTAATTTCTTTTCTCCTGAAATTCAGAGTACTCTTCAGAAACTGTTGAATAAATGAGGCTTATTACTTTTTCATATCTTCAGAGGCACAAAAAATTTAGTAGCAAGTGAATACGAATGCACAGAAGCCTGAGAACTGAGTGGGGCGACAGGGCACAGTTAATAAGTTATCGATGAGGGTTGGAGTGGGAGAGCTGCTGTGAGGTAATGAGTAACATTTCCCGCACACAGGACGTAATGAGACGACATCAAAAGCTGTCACAGTGGCTACCCTCTGTTCTCACACGCACATTAACCCATCCATCTCGAAGACGTATTTTGTATAATACTCTTGCTGTCTTCAACTCCCTCCCTATCCTCTGAATGGGAGTGATAGACAGCAGGAAGGAAACAACTTCAACCTGCAGTCTGCTGGGTTCATATTCATATGAACATAGTGTTGCAACAACAAAAACAACAACAACAACAACAACAACGACAGCTACTACTACTACTACTAGCAGTAGTACTGCTGCTGCTGCTGCTATCTTCAAGCAATTTTAGTCAGACTGAAGTCATTTTTTTTTTAGGAGCTGAGGCTACACATTGCGTTCATTAAACCAAGCTGCATGACAGACCTTTCGAAGTTTGGGTAAAATAGTCTGCAGGAATCAAGAATATACATAAAAGGGACGTCCCTGATTCAGGGGGTTAAGCGAAGTAACGTGTAGCATTCCACACGATAAAAACAAAGGGTAATAAAAAGCTTACTCTTAATACATTCAGCCAGAGAACGTCATATATTTTTCTTTATCTTGTTGCAGCGAGACTATTTGTTCAGATTGTGAAGGGTCCCACAGCAACAAAGTGACCTACGAGAACTCTACATAAGCTTTCCTGTTTGAAGACTATGTCCTAATTTGAATGAAATTTACTGGGGATACTGTAGCTAAGGATTTATGGCACTGTTCTTCCTATCTGAGCTGAAGCTGTAGTTCTGGTAGATCATGATGCCTTCATAGAAAACACTCGCTGTGAATGGTGTATATAACTTTTTAACTGATGCAAACAGAAATGCCTCTCCAGAAGCTAATTAAAATAATTTTGAGCAGCAGTAATAATAAACTAATTTGTTGCTGTATCCCAGTCTCATCCGAATGTGACCTTGGTGGACTACAGGCTTAAATTGCCCCTCTGCAGTCCACCACCATTCTTTCGGAGGCAGGAAAGTTGTGTGGGGTTTGTATCACTATATCGGTGCCACCGCGTCCAGCACCAACCAGGACTAGTGCATGATGGTGGTGAAGGGGTTAAGCTCCTGCTTGCAATTCAACAGCCAGCTGGAGATACTGGATGGCGGCAGGTGGTGCTTCTGATCTGCATAAATCCATAATTCGCTGCCTGCGTCGTGTTGGCCCATTGCTGCCTTCATACCCATGTCAGGTACACCGTCTTAACATCCTGCCTTCATCAGCATCATTATCACCATCATAACCATCTTCCCCATCATAATCATCACTATCATCACTAAAGATGGGGTAAGAGTCTTTACACAAAGCCTTCCTCATCAGCAGCATAACTAAAGATGGGGCAACCGTCTTCATACACTGTCTTTACCACCGCCACCGTCATCATCATTATCGTAAGTAAAGGTGGGAAAACCGTCTTCACACGCTGCTTTTATCATCATCATCATGGATAAAGATGGAGAAACCTTCTTCACACGCTACCATCTTCATCATCATCATCATCGTCATAGCTAAAGATGAGGTACCCGTCTTCAACGCTGCGTTAATCATCATCATCATCATCATCATCATCATCACCCTCAGCTAGAACAAATGCAATATAACCTAGACCATTATTTTTGGTGAAATGAGGCTTCCAAGCACCTCTTCCTAATACGAGCACAGCTTAACACTGTCTTTTATGCTCTTTAATCTCTATCATTTTGATATCGCCGTAGTTGGTATCAGTAGCACTAGACGATACTGAAATTTGATATGTGGAAATAAAGCGCTGTGGTGTGGGTGTTACGAAATCTGTAAAAGGACTTATAATACGACCATTTGATCTCAAAAGTAGTGACTGATATTATCTCAATATACGAATGTGTCTTTTAAATGACAAAGTTTTATGGTGTCCACGATCATTAAAAAAAATGCTGTTATTTTTTATTTAGTTATTATATTTATACATCATAGGATACACTGCCAATCATATTATAGAATGTCCCCACTTTCTCCTTACTGAAAAGAATCAAGTGCAAAATGTGTAATATTTCTTTTCCTGAGCAAAACAAGATAGAAGAAAGGACTAACATATAAAAAAATCCTTCAGATCGACACTAACAGGCATTGTAGTTTTCCTAATATCTCTCCCTAAGCTATTTATTTTGTACATTATACCTGGGTAAGTCTTTTATGTTGCTGATGCAGTCTACAGTGATATAACAAAGGCGTAACAAGCATGCAGTAGAATGTCAAATGTGTAGTAGGCAAATCAAATCGCAAAGGAAAAGGTGATACGAGACCTCAAATGCCACCAGAAAAACCCTCTTAGTCGAAGATGCCAGTTTACATCCTAAGAAACCATCACAGGTAGGGGCAAGCACCGCTCCGAGGCAAACCACTTATTTCTAAACCATATATTTTGCTTATTATACCTTGCCGTCCACCTCTGTGTTACATAAATAATTCCGATAACACCATACTTTGCATAAATAACGTACAAAATGATATTAACTAGCCATATCGAAAAATAAATCGGTAAGGAAGAGGTGTTGGGAAGCTTTCTTAACCGCGTAGAATACGAGCTTAGGAATACCGGTTATTTACAGAGTGTGATGTTAACTCTTACATGATCAAAAGAACATCAGTATTCTATTTCAGCAAACACCATAATATTAATATTCAGCCAAGTGGGTCATAGGAGCCCTGGCACTGGGGTATTACTGGTACCATTAACCTCTTATGCTCCTGACGACACTGGTATTCTGGCCCAGCTAACCCCAGATTATATTATTCAGCTTAGCGTCAATCTTGGGAGCCTGTGAATGTTGATACTGTTTCCATTAACCCTCTCATGGTCAAGACACTCTAAAAATGTACTTAAGCCGATGTCAGAATATTTTATTAAGCTGAGAGTGACTCACAGGAGCCTGAATGACACCGGTACCAGTAACCAACTCACGGCCATGAAATTCTTAGTATTTTATTCCAGCTGACGCCAGGCGATTTTATTCAACTGAGAGAGATTCTAGAAGCCTGAGAGTGTTTATCAAGACATGTCAGCAATAATTAGCAGTGTGCTGATGCGGTGTGTGTTGGGAATGGTTGACATGGCCACATGGAATTTAACCATCCAGTATAGTAATAATAATAATAATAATAATAATAAAAAAATAATAATAATAATAAGAATTATTATTATTATAACTTAAACATCGTAAAACTGTCCAAGGAGAGGTTTCATGATGAAAAACTTCCACAGCCATTGCCTACTAGACGCATAGTTTTAAAGGGACCTTGAGGTCAAGGTCATTGATCTTGTGAATGTCTCCTTAGGTCATCACAGTCTATAAGTCTACCAAGTTTGGTGGCTCTAGCTTTAATCCTTCGCGGGATATTAGGTAACATCCGAAGCACCCGAAAGAGTCCTAATTCTTTACCTCAGGCGATCTAAGAGAATAATCAACCATTAAGAGCCATACTCATTTCCGCACTGCGTCCGACTTAACGATATATTGTAGTAAAATATCAGCTTCCTAGCTTAAGCGGTTCTTGAGATAGCGTGACTGACTCACTTCTCTGTGTTTTGGATAATATGTGGATATACGTTTGACGGATTGCCAAGAAATTTGGCCAAAAGAAGAGGACAGCTGTCCGACTATGTTGACCGAATTTGAAAGCTCTAGGCCAGTGTTCCTCAAACTTTTTCACTTCATTCCCAACTTCTGGGAATCTTAACATCCTCGTGGCCCCGTTTCAGTGTTCACTCAAGCCCCTCACAAACAGTGATGAAAAAACTGTTTTGGTGGTCTCCATTTATTTTAATGCTTAGCCTACAGCTATCAGTCAGAATGCATATTTTGTTATATATCATTGGGATGGATGATACTGCTTTCAGTCAGTCGACTGATTCGAGGCTGAGCCAATTATATCGCACATCTCTTATCTGGGTCCATCTCCAATCGGTTTCGGCTTCTACTTTTTATATGTAGAAGAGTGGAGAAGCCAGATTCACATAAATATGTTGTGAAAAATGGCAAGAGGACTCTAAGTGCGATTTCACTATCTTTTGGATGTGACTTAAATATGGAACACCAGAACACAGCCCCGAGATTTTTCTTTCTAAAGGTCTCTGGCAGCACAACCATTCTTGGGGTCAAGGATTTCGCCCTGAACATCATCGGGAATGGCAGCAATATCAAGAGTGTCAGCGAGAGGATTCCTCACAAATTCCCCTTTTTCCTTTTTGAATTCTGGGCAGCATCTTTTGAGCTCACTTTCCAAAGATTTCAAGTACTGAATTATTTCAATCTCTGAGTTACGGTTCAAGTAGGTCATCCTCATGTCTCGTCAAAGAGCAGATGAAAGATTCTCAAACATGGCAACATTTTCTGCACTCACTTTTCTTTGCCAGTTCTTGAGTTTATCAAGAAATACACTCATACAGTCCATGTGGTGAAATACATTTCTTTCCTTGCCTTATAGCTTGAGAATCAGCTTGATTAGATGCTCAAAAATGTCGATCAGGTATGCAAGACGTGACTCCCACAACGCCTGGTTGAAGAGACTTTATAGATCATCCTTCCTTTTCAATTCCTGGAAAAGTTTATAAGTTCTGTCCGATGCTCAAATACTTTGTTCACAACATTGCCCTTGGAAAGGCATCGCACTTTGGAGTAAAAGAGGAGAGATCCAGGCACTAAGTCTATTTCGTCACGGAGTTTCTGGGAAAAGCGAGAGTTAAAACACTTGTTTCCACAAAACTGACACATTTCACCACTGCCTCCAGGATCCTATCCTGCAAAGGGCATCAAGGAGGGTTTTTGACGGCAGTGTAAAACGGCGGCTCAAACAGTGAGCCACTTTCTGATCTGAGCTACCTCCTTGGCATGCTTCTGTAGCCCCGATTTTAATTCCAGCATTGCTGGATCCCCATCAGTGCAGACTCCACAACAAATTTCCCAGGCTATTCCATTAGCTGTGAAGAAAGAAGTCCTCTTTACCATCACATCTAAAACTTTTGTGGTAGTTTCAAGCTGTATACAGAACAGAAATTCATCTATGATGCCACGCATGAATACATAACTAACAAACATGAGTAGCTGCTCTTATGAACTCACATCCGTTGACTCAATCAACTGAACTACGAACATACCAGCTGGAGACAGTTTAATCTCCGGAATCACTTGTCCCATGATATCAGCTGACATTTTAGTAAATCTCCGTTTCACTGTGTCGTTGGACATGGAAATTTGCTTAATCTAATGTACACTTGACTCTCCAAGAACCCGTTTGATCACACGGCTTAATTCAACTTTCACCAAACGTGTGGACCTTTTTCTTCCTTGCTATTTCAAGGGAAACCTCGTCCGATGCCTCTACTGCACTTATGTTGTTGGAAAGCACCACTCCCATCCAGCCGTTGTCTTCCCAATCTATGTTCATGGCGCATGAAGAAACAGGAATCTTTATCCGAATACTGAGGGAGATTTGTGGTCAGATGATGCTTCAGCTCACTAGGCGTCATAAAATTATTCTCCAGCATTTTGAAACACAGCACACACTGAGGTTTCTTGACGCAATTAGCAAAGGTTGATGTAAAACCGTAGTTAATGTAGTCATTATTGTACTTCCACTACTTAGCAACATTGACAGCCATCGCAATTCTTAAAAAAAAAAAAAAAAAAATGCCAAACAGATAGAAACAGACGAATGAAAAAGTTCACGATTATGTGGTCACTTGCACCAAAGTGAATTAATTCACAACAATGATTTAAAATCAATTATCCAAAAAAAATCACCAGCAGCAAAATGACTCACCAAGCTAGCATGACATATTTTTAACTACACCCAAATGAATTAAATTCTATGCAGTATGAAGTCACTGGATTTCAGTATCTGATTTTCATGCAAACAATACTGCATTCATTTGCTCGGTATTTGTTTTCTTTCTTTCTTTTTATTTTTGTTTCTAATAAGGTGGAATAAGTTTCGTTAAAGAAACTTTCCAGGTAATAATATACGTGTTACTACTAGCGCAACTGAAACAAAATTCGTGTGGCATCATAGTTACTATTAAATTCTCCGAATTCTTCGCGTGTGGTAACCGGATTCTGTCGTCGCCTTTACTTATGCAAAGACCATGTAAAATCATGGGTACCCTATAAGAAAACAATGTGGAATTTGTGTGAAATTGCTAAATGCAGCATTACACTTTGAATAATCATATTTAACTATTACCGTATCATTTTCACACTCACAAATTTTGACAGTAAACAGTAAACGTTGATGCAAAAAAAAAAAAAAAAAAGCAAAACAGTGTTAGAGGCAACAAGAGACACATGAGACTCCAAATATGAATGCATGATCATCCCCCCCCCCCCGGAAAAAAAATCGACAAATATAAGAAAGTAGCAAAAAACAAATACTGGTTTAATTCTGTAGCCGACTCGACCCTACATTAAAACTTCAGCGTCATAAATTTCAAGTCAGAGCTGCTAAATTTACTTTGAAATCGGGTTTAGTGAAAGTCCTTTGATTAAAATGCAACGTAAAGGTTTTTGTTCACTGCATTATAATTCAGATCGTTTGGTGAAAGTGAATTAGGCGAATTTCGTCATATATTTAAATCAATGCTGTATTTTTGGGTGCAAGTGGCCAGTGATAATAAAAACAAATGAATTAATGAGAAAATGAACAGAAATGAGATTACAAAGAGAATTATGTGAGAGCAATAATAAAGGTAAACGTGTGATAAGGAAACCACTTGTGAGCTGGGAAGGCAGAGTGGAGGAATGCATAGACTATATAACTATATATCTAAATGTATCTATAGGTAGATAGACAGATAGATACAAAAGAACAAATAAAAGTCAATTTCACAATACAAGTATTGGTTAAATATCTCTCAAGTAACACGAGAATACTGTACAGAAACCAGTAGAAATTTCTCACAAACATACGAGTACAGCTGAGGCGCCAACTGGCGTCGTGGCCGGGAGGGAGGTTACAACAGGGAGCGAGGGAGACACTTACACCCTATACACAGTCCTAAGTTTGTTGAAATAGAGGCGAATAGGACTTTATATTGAATTGCTGGACAAGTTCACTCCTGCATATTGGATACAAAGTATTGCCACTTAGCCATAGTTATTCTTGCCCACTCACTGGTCCAGCGGTGTTGAAATGTAGCAAGTATATGCTGGAGCGAGAGGAAGCAAGACGGCAAGCTTAAACACATGGCTCCCTTACCTGAATGTAAGACAGTCTGATTTACTACTTACTCTAGCCCGCCACAGACCCCCCAAAATAATGCCGTGGTCTCCTTGGGGGCCATGATTCTCAGTTTGAGAGCCACTGCTCTAGGCTAAATAACATTTGAAATATAGCAATTTTAAAATAAGTAATAATAATAATAATAAAACTAATAATAATAATAATAATAACAACAACAATAATAATAACCAGAACACCGAAACATTGTCCAATGACAATTTTAATAAAGAGCAGCTTCCCAGAGCCATTGCCTACTAGAAGCCGAACTATAAAGGGACCTTTGAGGTCAAGGTCACTGATCTTGTGCATATCACCTTAGGTCATCACAGTCAATAAGTCCATCAAGTTTGGTGGCTGTAGTCTTAGTCCTTAACGGAAAATTTGGCGGCATCCAGAACATCTAAAAAAGTCCCAGTTTTTGACCCCAGGTGAGGGCAAGGTCATTGATCTTGTGAATGTCACCTTAGGTCATCGTAGTCTATAAGTCCACATTCATGGAAAATTAGATGACATCCAGAATATAGGGAAAACTCCCAGTATTTTTTACCCCAGGTGATCTCTGAAAATATTCAGCCGATTGGAACCATACTCTTTTCTGCACTGCGTCAGTCTTAAGGCTAAAATTCCAGCGTCCTAGCTTAAGCGGTTTTGAGATAGTGTGGCTGACTCACTTTTCTATGTTACGGATAATATGTGAAGATCCGGTTGATGGATTGCCAACATATTTGGGCCAAAGAAGCAGATACCTGCCCGACTAAGTTTATCAAATTTGAAGGCCCTTGGCCCAATGACCTTTAAAATATAGCAATTTAAAATTAATAATAATAATGATAATAATAATAATAATAATAATCCTTTCCACAAAGATGTGGGAGGTTTCAGTAATATTGATTAAAACAAGAAAACTTTCCACAGGGATGTGGGGAGTTTAAATAATAATAATAATAATTATAACAATTAGTAATACAACGTAAACCTGTCCAAGGACAATTTTGATTAAAAAAAAGTTTGCACAGTTGTTGTCTACTTGAAGTCGAGCTGTTAAGGAACCTTGAGGTCAAAGTCACTGATCTTCTGCATGTCCCCTTAGGTCATCAAGATGTACTGTACAAGTCTACCAAGTTTAGTGGTTCCAGTGATATTTTTTCATGTAATTTCAGGTGATTTCTCTGTCTTCTGGAGTAGTCCAAAATTTTGGACCATAGACATTCTCAGAGAATAATGATCCGATGTGGATTATATTAAGCACTGCATTCTGGCCATGTTCCAGGCATTTGCCATAAAATTTTCAGTCTTCTAACTTAAGTGATTCTTGAGCTATAACACCATTTTTGTTTATTTGTTTTGTTTCGCATCCTATCTGGGTTCGGGAGTCAGGTGAAGATGATATATGGTCAGATGAAGCAGCCAACCAGAAGTATAATATGGCAAAGAATGAAGGCTGAAGCTCAAACGGTATGTGAAAGACAGCTATTTAGATTTTCTCTAGAATAATAAAAACATTGACAAAAACAAGAAAATTTCCCACAAGGATGTGGGAAGTATAAATAACAGTGATGCCATGATCATTTAATCCCCTTCGAGGTGTACGGACCCAAGGTAAGATGAATGCAGTCCAATACATTAGTTTTACTGACAGTTGACGTGTGTACTTCGCATAGTGCCTTACGCGATTGAAATATCTCTAGTCACTTTTCATCATCGAAACCTCTGTCACTCGGACTGGGGATTCCAATCATTAAACCACCTGGCAGAAATACACAAAGGACAGATTTAATCCCTTTCATCTGGCGATTTACTTTACTGATTGATTCATATTTCTTCCAGACGATTTTATTCCACTAAGGAAAGGCCTGTCTCACTTAAAGGGTTAATGAAGCTTAACACCTTCCGTTCGAAAAAAAATCTCCCTCTGGCTATAAGGCAGTCTAGAAATAGCAGGAGATAAAAATAAATGACGTAATCGTGGTGAATAGTCTAAAAATTCTGAGAGGTCTGGGTCAGGTGCACAGTAGAACACAAAAGGGTAATGCTTAACAGACTACGAGTCCATCGGTGAGTGGTCATGGTTATCTGATGCTGCAAGGGAAGATGTGTTGGGTTACATGTTGGTTTTGTTATTTTTCTTGGAATATTCACTTTGCCTCCTTGTCTGCTGCAATAAACACTACACCGTCGTGAACCAACTTACTCTGGAATTCATGTGGATGACAATTTCAGAACCTCTTGATTAAGGTACAAGAGAAAAATCTTGCAAAGATCGAATATTCCGACTGATGTAAAAAAAAAAAAAAAAGAAAAGGAAAAAAAATACTGGAAGCCTGCATAAATTACCATTTAAAGAAAGTGGAACTGAAGAAACACATATTAAGATAATTTCATTCTCTAATGTATATGCATTTTTTAATACTGGAGATCACAGGCAGTTAACAAAAATATAAATAAAATAAGGAGGGAAGGTCTAGAGAGAAATACTGTACTGTACAACCGCTCAAGGAAGTGATAACCCGCTTTCTTTAAGTTTCGAACAAAGCTCCCTGGGCCTAGCAATGTTCATTTGATAGGGAGTTACGGGATGGCAACACTCTTTGCCTGCCCCGCAAACATAATTTATGGTGAAAGAAAGCTAATCTTGCGAAAATATTAGTTTGTTAATTTTTTTTTATCAATAACAATAATTAAATAAAAAGCTACATCAGGCACGTCTCCACCCGTTAACTCCTGCATGAGAAAGATGAACAGAAAATTGATATGAATGCGTAATTAGACGGGTGCTGTATATCCTAATTGGCACGAGACGTAGGTACAGAGCCCAGATGTTTTATAAGTCTGATGGCAATAATAGACAAAGACTGAGACATTATAGTGATCCACCAATTGATTATGAGAAGACCCTACTAATATCATCACAACAGTCATGAATGAGACAGTTCTGACATGTTTCAGGTTTTTGAGGACGGTAATAGCACCGGAATGATGATAGGTGGAGACTACTGAGCCTCGGTACGTAGACTCTCACTCAAGGCAATGCCCAGAGTCAGACATATAGAAATAAAAGACTGCAGCCAAAAACAAATCTCCAAGCCAAGATAAGTAACATGGTGAAAACCCATTTTTCTTGAACATAAAACAAAGTTGACACAGTGATAAGACTCACTCATGGATGAAAAGATAATGGGTGAAAAATTTTTTACTTGGAATGGAGAACGGGGTCAGCAGGAAAAAGTAAAAACATGAATGCACGGAATTATCATACTGTCAGCTAATCCTCCTGAATTTTGGTGACGCCGGAAATAAGAGTCTCCTGTCATGTTCCCTCTTGGACTACACGACTCGGAGAGATAATGCCAAAGTCATTTGTAACCCACAGGATGAGACGTGTTATAAATCAGACTGTAGAAGGATTTGTCTACAAAATTACAGAAGACAGGAAGAAAACCTTGAAAATATTCTATTTCGAAGATTGTCACAGGAAGCAGTTAAAAGGAAAGGTAGCAAATCGATTTGTCTTGCACTAGCCGAAGTGAAGAAGCAGCAAAGTGAGGAGGCAAAACAGGTCTTCTTTAACCATTTGCATCCAGAGTCGTCCTACATTTGGTTATTCTTGCCACCTCCAAATGATTCTATTCCGTTTTGGAGAGAGATATTGTTGTAAATGGGCATCTATTGGTCGCATCGCACCTCCACATTCCAAAACGTATCCTAAGTTCAGTTAAATCGACTTATGGCGGCAACAATTAAAAAAAAAAAAAAAATGTCCGTCAGTTGGAAGTGGTTATGGGTTGCATAGCCAAGGTACAAAATTGCTTTACCATATATTATACTCCCACTGGCAAGGGAAACGGTGAATCATTAATTTGTTCACTGGAAATGCTGAATGTTATAATATCCGTTTTGGAAGGTCATAACATTACTAATTTCCTTTGGTCATACCGTACTCCGAATTGACCCGAGACAGAATGGTCAGTGAAGCCTCCTCTTGTGATTCACGTAATCCATTCATTTCAATGGCTTATATTTTACATTCTTTTTACCTGATAATATTATTCTGCTTAGAGACTTCGGACAGATGGCGTTATATTTACTCCTCAGACCCTTCCGTCAACTGAATAAAATCATCTCTTGGCTGAAAGACGAAAATGTAAAAATACGTTAACAGAGTCAAAGGGTTAAAATAGAGAAAATGCCCAACCATATACGCTACACTACTCGGTAGTTAGAGGCAGAAAACACTTTGACTGCTATTAACTATGAACGCCACGCATACTGCTGCACCTGACAAACTTGAGATGGGGGTAAAATGTATGTGCTGCCAATGTTTCACCAGTTCCTGCAGTAATGGGTGTCATTAAAATTGCTTATTATTACACTGTGTTCTTGCTACCACAGGACGGTTGCATTTAACTTGACAAACCTCTGGGTGTGAAAGAGTTAATGAAAGCTCGTATATCTTGCTCTGCCAGTTTAAAAAAAACAGTGTCTCTCCATAGCAGAATAAAATCGACTGGTGGTACCGAAAATAACATCTAACGTACGTCGTAGTAGTAAAGGGGTAAGCATGACAACTCTTTTAGTAACAATATATCTGCAGACGCTGGAACTACTAGAAGTCTAGAACATGCATTATAGAAACTGCCTTCATTCAAACCTGGGACTAACTGAACCAACAGCAGGAAAACATTAATCGATACTGATGGTAGTTAAAAATTTCCGACTCTCCATACTCAGATGCGGAAACAAGTGAACACAACTCAGGATCAGTCTCATATACCCCAAACGTATTGCAGCCCCACACTCCACAACACTGTCACCTCGTGTTCCTCATTATGTACAAACAATCCTTCAACTTTCACACACACACACACACACACACACACACACACACACACACACACACACACACACACACACACACACACACACACACACACACACACACACACACACACACACACACACACACACACACACACACACACACACACACACACACACACACACACACACACACACACACACACACACACACACACACACACACACACACACACACACACACACACACACACACACACACACACACACACACACACACACACACACACACACACACACACACAAAGGAACGTCCATCTGGTTTACTTGGTTCACGGCCAGATGAGACCAAGACCACAGCATACAGGGTCATACAAGTCTCCATCGACGTGGTTAATTGGAGATGAACTTTGCTCTGTCAACCTGTACCTGATTTAAGTACTGTATATGGCAAAAGACTTAGTGTTTCGGCGATTGCAAATAACAGGCAAACGTTCCCATGTATCCATAATCCTAAATGTATGTATACTCCTTCATATTATCAAAGAATTTAGGTGACGCTGCTATTTGTTAGTCACTGGAGCCTCTTTATTAAACATTCTCCTCAGCGACCCCAGTGTACGCAGACGGCTCTAAGTCTTCTGTGGGCTCGGGTTTTGCTGTTCTTTTCCCAGACCATACCTATCAGATCCGCCTTCCACCAGTTGCCAGTATTTTCACTGCCGAACTGCTGGCCATTTTACTAACCCTTCGTGTTATATACCGTTCCAGTTTACACACTTTTATTATTTTCACAGATTCACTTAGTGCACTACATGGTATTCAGTCTGTCCCAGCCAGCAACCCGCTAGTGTTGGAGATACAAGAATGGTTGTTCCGTATTACCACCAGATTGAAATCTCTCTCCTTCTGTTGGATCCCAAGCCACGTTGGGATACCGGGTAACGAGAGGGTTGATTGCCTGGCACGCACAACTGTCACCTCTCGCTCTGTCACACCTCGGCCTATCCCAGCAACTGATTATTTCCCGATTGTTACCCGTCTTCTTGGCCAGCGGTGGCAAACAGAATGGACATCTACAACTGAAAACAAACTCCGCTCCATCACACATACTGTCACTCCCTGGCAGTCGCCCTCCCATCGCAACAGGTGTTGGGAAACAGCCCTAGCCCGTCTGCGCCTTGGTCACACGCGGATCACACATGGCTTCCTAATGTCAGGAGGCACTCCTCCGACCTGTCAATGTTGCCAGGTTCCACTCACGTCCACCATCATTTGCTTGATTGCCCTCGGTTCCACGCCGTGCGCAGACGGACTCTTCCGTTCCTTTACTCCCTTGGACGTGCCCCTACCTTAGCCGATCTTCTTGGTGAATCCCCTGTGTTTTCCATCACACACCTCATGCGCTTCCTATCTCAAACCCGTATCGTGCCTCACATTTAGTGTCTTCCCCGCCTTCCCCTTTGCTTTTAGTGCACCATAGCATACCCGTCATTTTTATACATCGGTTTTAGTGCCATATAGTCCTCTTGGGCTTGGTGCTAGTTCATATTACTTACTTACTTTATTAAACATTCTTTTCCTACCTTGTGAAAAGACAATGCCCAGATGGCGGTGACAGGTTTACCACAGCGCAATTGAGGTTCAATTCAGTTTGCTGAACTCTGCCTCTTATCAATAAATATATAATGCATCAAATCGCATGCGAACAGTGGAGTCTTCCACGCATCAACCTTTCAGAAAAAAGAATCCCAATTTCAGTAAGTAGGAGCTTATTCAGATACATTTTACGAAACAGGTAATACCTAACTCATCTAACCATCCAAGGTTTTTGCTCACCTTTCTAGGAGAAGCGAAATTTCTTTCTCTGTGGACAGCCAAGGACGCTCAACATCTTTGTCAACAGATGATGCCACACTGGAATCCTTGAGGTAAGTCTGCTGATTATCCACTCTTAAGCTTCTAAGTTGTGTTTTTGCCTGAACTGTAGATGTCTATGGAGGACAGAGAAAGGTTGCTTTTCCCGGTGTATGACTCCCAGGAACAACCCATACACCCTGCACAAGCCGTTAGTGTGCTGCACTGCCAGGCATAAGGAAGCATAGTCGATGTGAATGCACCTCATATTTTGAATTGTTATTTGAGGACAGGCCCCACGCGCCTTTAAAACATAAAAAACCCAAACGGGGGAAAATGTTCGTAAGTGAAAAACGCTTATGAAAACACTGAGAGGACAAGCCTGTATTTGCAGCAGACGGTGGGTATGTCAAACTTGTAGTTAATTTTATCGTAGCCGTAGCCGAGCTGTAATAACATTGAGTTGATTTGTAGGAGATAATGTGAGTTGTACTTGTCGTCGATGACAGGAGAGGATAAAGATGAGTCTGGGGTTTGATGGTAGTTTATTTTCTTCAGAGGGAATATCTCAAAAGTAATACAGTCCCGCAGAGCGTAATGGGATGAGACTTACTCGCTAACCACTGTGTCTGCCTTATTCCCCACCGTGCCTCTCTCTAGACCCCTTTCTAGCTCTCTCTCTCCTAACTCATTTTGTCTCCTACCTCTTTCTCTTTCGTATATGAATTAATGTGTCACGTGTAAGGCACGGTTGAGTGGAACTTTCTCGATCCTGGGGACTTTCCGATCAGGCGTCACGAGGTACTGTCTATGGCATTCCTGAGAGAGATTGTGTGAACGCCATTTCCTTCAGCCCTAGCCATGACTTTCACATAACCCCTAGATAACATATGTATGCTACCAGCTATTATGTATTGTATTATGATATTTTAGAGTCCTGACAGGTATTAGTGCCCATGTGGTGACATGTAGAGGTGTATGACACGGAAGACGACTCCTGGGTCTTACGGGACGGGCAGTCAAGTCCATACCCAGAGTCGGACAAACAAAAACACAGCTAAATAGTGTTGAGATATGCGTATGGTTTATTTCATATATATTTCAAGTGTATACTAACATTAATGACTGAGTTACGATATTATTTTACCAGTAAATAATGTAATGACCATGCAAACTGCAAAAACTGTAGTGTAATTATTAACCACCACATGATTGGCAAATCCATCATTCTCGATGTGAGTTTGTACTTTGTCATACATATCACTCAAATGATACAATAATAACTGAATTGCCAGGTAGCCTACTATCAATTATTACTTGGCATTAACATTCTCTGGAGTCTATTATCCTCTCTCTGACTGAGTAAAATTGTCTGGCGTTAGCATGAACACAATAACAGGGTTGTTCTGACCTTGAAAAGGCTACTAGTAACAATATTAACATTCCCAGCTTCCACTGACTCCTAATCAGCTGAAGAGAGTCGTCTGGCGTTAGCCGGAATTGAATACTAGACATGTCCTGGCCATGAGAGAGTTCATATTATCTCTGTCCTTGCCATTCTTCCTTCATTAGCATAAATCGTGGTGTCGTGGTTGGCATGTGGGGCTGGTTGTCTGGTGACTCGCATGCGACACACTCACACTCCCCACAGCATGTAATTGAATCACCAACTTGTGCATCAGGGACTGGCGGGGAGAGGGTGAGGAAGCCACCAAGTCAGGCTGGCTGAAAGGGAGAATAGTCAGATTAGGTTATGAAAGGAGGAACCTAATGAGTTGCCTTTGTGAGACCAGTTTCAATATTTGTCTTTGGGACGTATGTGGGGTGGCATAAGAGGCTTTGCTGCACCTCTTCATCATTATATTTTTATTTACATTTCATACCTTTCTATCCTTTTTACATCACTGTATCGACTATGCCGACACTGGACATATATGAATGAAGGAGAATATCAGTGTCAATTGTGCAGACTAAAACGCTGCCATGCCTTCAATGCCTACGAGATTGCTGCACGACCTTTATCCTAAACTACTCTCTGTTGCTGAACACCATAGAGAAACATGCTATGAAACAGTGAGGGAAGGACTGACATGGAGCTGCATATTCGTAAGCGCCTGAGGAAGTATTTAATGCCCTGTGTGCTTGCTAACATACGCGCTGGAACTAACTGAATCAAGTGGTCTAGCCTTACAGTTGAATGGGTGGGCTGCAACACAGTGTCAGCTTACTAATGGCTGCAATGTAAAGTGCAGTTTCAGTAGAATTACCTCGCCTGGAGAGAGCATGGGGCACGAGACACAGGCAGGAAAGTTGTAACGGATCCTCTCTCTCTCCCTCCCTCTCTCTCTCTCTCTCTCTCTCTCATTGTTCTCATCACGTCAGCACTTTATATTATCTGTGTCCGATACTTGCAATAGATATGACAATTATTTCGCTCATGCCCAGTAATCATTATCAGTGTCTCACTTCACATGTAACCGCTTCGACGCTAATACAAATCTTCCATAATGTTTGTTATTATGAAATGGTGATCTAGTTTTATCAGGGATGTTTTTATGACGTTGATGGATCTTGTGGAAGATTAGTAAAGTCTGTTTTAACGAAATTCAAATATTCAGAGTGCTTCCTACCCCAAACTTGTGTCGGATTCACGTCATATTAGACAACATCCAGTTTCTCTAAACACTTGCCCAACATTTCCATTTACTTCTCTAATTTACTCATAGTCTTCTTAGAAACGTGGGGTACTATTCTCCATCGTCGTCAGTCTCATGGCACTTCAGGGTATGTGGTGTATGTCAGTGAAGGAACTGATGCAGGAAATGTAACGCCTTTTTTCCATGTCCTTTTACACAATTAGTAATTAATGTTACTTTTTCCAGTAAGTAAACACTATTCCAGCTGTGTTGATGCCTCTAATTGTTATCGACCTACAGTGCCTAAATATAACAGTAATGGTAGCAGCCTTATTCCGCTCTACTCCCTTCCAGTTGCAGAGGCACGAGGCTAATATACCGTAGTTCAGCACAGTTAAGGCTGGATGACTACCCATTATTCCCTTGGTGGCACTACAAAATAGAACAGTCTCCAGTCATCTCCTGGGTATCGAACCTATGGAGTCACTCGGACTAGACAGTCGGAATGGTAATAGTATGTGACGTACGTACTCTATTCGGGCAAATTTTTCGTTGCTCAGCTGAGGGAGGCATGTTGTTTGACTGAGTATAACAGACTTTAAGTGTTCAGTCCATACCGTTGCGATATATCGTTTGCAAGAGTATCTCTCCTTTGGTGATGGATAACAAACGCACGTAATATTAGCGTTCATTAAGTTGATGATTCAAAACTCAAACAATTTTTCATTCGTGCCATTATTCCAGTGACAAAAGTATAGGGCACTCAGAAAGCGTCCATACCAGGCAACTCAGAACACCATCAAAATGCAATAAAGGTTTACTTAGTCCATCACTCACATATCAACAAAAGTTTGTTGAAATCGATAACTTTTTGAGATATCTTGTTGACAACCAAACAAAAACAGTCCTGAATCGAGACTAACTCAGATCACCACCAAAATTTAATCAACTCTTCCGTCGCCCATCACCCACTTTTTAATTTATTGAAATCCGTCAATAACTTTTTTTGGTATCTTGTGGAGAAACAAAAACAAACAAACACGGGTGAATATATTACCTTCTCCAACCTCGCTGAAGGAGGAAAAAAAAAAAAAAAAAAAAAAAGTAACCGTCGGTAAGCAGTGAAATATATACTGAAGTTATGATATCCATAGTTACTGTATGTTTTAAGAATTATCGTTTATGAAAGTACTCAAATAAATAATAATGGACTGAACGCCTCAATTAAGTATTATACAGTACACTTTGTTTTATGTAGTTTACCATATACTGATCACGATTGTCATCGGTGGAAAGTAGTTTAAAATAATGCTGGTTTCCTTCTATCACAAAGCAAATCTTCATAACACATGCCTAAACTTCACCACGATATGTGGAGCTGTATAGTCTGTAGTAGGACTACTGGGACTTGGAAACGGGCTGCGAAGCATATGCACAGAGTCGGACACATGGGAATAAAAAAAAAGTGCAGCACTCTGTCCGTGGCGTACACTGAAAAACAATGATTGTGGCACTTACCGTTACACTTTACACTGACGGTAGAAATCCTCCTAATCTCACCTGCAAGGCAAATCGCCCTTTGGCATCACACCCCTGGAGAGGACAACTAGCTGGCAGGTTCTCTTTCTCGACACCTGGCAACAGCTGCAGTTAGGCCCATCAGGTCGGACTCATGAACACACACACACACACACACACACACACACACACACACACACACACACACACACACAAGCCTATGTCACAGTTAGACCCAGTCGCATCATTCCCACAACCACCTCCCATTGTTTGGGTCTTTATATTATGCCGACGGTGACTTTCATATTTTATTCTCGTTACTTTTAGAAGTCTTGATTTAGCTTGGGAGAGTCCCCACGGTGAGAAAAAGATAAGTGCAAGCTACATCCAACGCCATCTTCCCTGAGGAGCTAATGTAACAGAAATGGCTGAAAATACCCGGAAAGAAACAACACTCAGTATCAGAAGAAGGAGTTAATAGACTTAGGAGTTAATTGTCACTCATGCCGGGAACTTGAGCAACACGTAGACATGCAGACGAAACTGATGGAAATGATTTTACCATTTGCCTTCATTCCTCCTCATCACCACGTTCCTTTACTGGTTTAAGGGAATATGACTATCTCCATATTTAGTGAGACAGCAGTGCTGTCATCTCATATCCCCGGTCCAACCTAGAACCGTTTTACCGTAAAGCCAAATATATATATATATATATATATATATATATATATATATATATATATATATATATATATATATATATATATATATATATATATATATATATATATATATATATATATATATATATATATATATATATAAGTTCGTAGCCTTTTCGGCCTGGTTGTGCAACAGCTTTATAGTGATCACTTAATGACAACACCTATGTTTTGATGATACTCGCGGAGTTGAGAGAGAGAGAGAGAGAGAGAGAGCACCATAATATTGAAGTGAGACTTGCCGAAGAAGGATAACGAAATATCGTCATTCAGGACTTAACAACATTGCCTTTCTCGTCAGATATAGATATACAACGGTATCCATTACCATTCAGTAGGCGCCAGGGAACACGCTTACCCTCACATACATAGCACCATGGAGTACCCGCGTTCATCCCTGACGGGTAGTGGTACATAATGCATCCTACATCTAGACTTGACCAAAAAGAATAAAACATAAGATCACTGAGTTATTCCTTGAAGGTTGTAAGCTTCGAGGTAACGCTCAGCACAAACTCAGTTATACAGGGTAGCTCATGTATGACGCATGACTTCCATTTCGCCGGGCGATTCCTCGCGTGTTGTGGGGACGGCTCACTGTTATCAGTATATGTCCTGCATCATTTATTCATTTCCTACTCTAAATGCCACAACCACTCCCCACACTAGGAGACGGAACCGTTCTCGCAACACAAGGTACTGCCATAATCCCATCCGTATATGTGTATGTGAGTTTCTAATGTAGCGCTATTTACGAGTCTCCCTGTAGACTGTGTTGAACAACAGAGTACATGCAGAGGGAGAAGAGAATGCAGTAACCACTAATGCACTGTGACTATGATCCTTAAATACTGTATAAGGGAATCCCAATGTACGCTACGTACTCTAAGTGTTTCATGCTCACACTGTTTATATTTTTCCGTCCTCATCCCTCCCTCTCTCCCTCCACCTGTTGAGATTTTACCTCTTTCATAATCCTATCTGTATAAATACTGAATAGTTATGGGGACATCACACATCCTTGTCTTTCTCAGAACTGATGCTAAACCACTTGCTAAGACAACTGCCTCCTCAAACAAAATTTATTATCATCACAGAAACATTTTACGGCATTTGGTGCTTTCCCTTCACACCACACATACGCAAAGCCTCTCATAAAACTTCTAATTTCACTTTGTCTTATTCCATTTCAAAATCTATAAATGCTTTAAATGCCTTATAGTCCTCTTCGCAAGCTTTTGTAGTTCCGTATATTATTGCGAATATTTGAATCACAGGTCCCCTACCACTCATAAAGCCTCCCTATTCACCACTCACCAGGCCTTATATATCTATATATCTATATCTATCTATCAATAAATATATATGGTATATAAATGGAGAGAGAGAGAGAGAGAGAGAGAGAGAGAGAGAGAGAGAGAGAGCGATATATATTAACGGCCATACCACGTTGAGTACACGGCTTCCCGTGCGATCAGCGAAGTTAAGCAACGTTGGGTCTGATTAGTACTTGGATGGGTGACCGCCTGGGAACACCAGATGCTGTTGGCTCGTTCTCCCTACGTGTCAAGTGGGGTTGGTGGAGGATTAGTGCCCCTCCCTGTAAAACAATTAACTCTAAGCCCTTGGCCACCCCGTTTGGGATACATGGCGTCTGGCAATGAATGAATATATATATATATATATATAAATGTATGTATATAGGTAGATAGATAGAAAATATACATATATATATACATAAATGCATACATGGCAATGAATGAATATATATATATATATATATATATATATATATATATATATATATATATATATATATATAAATGTATGTATGTATATAGATAGGTAGATAGATAGAAAATATAGATATATATACATAAATGCATACATATACATAGGTCTCAAATTTCCTTGATATAACAATAACACTGTTGTCACCAAATTTATGATGTGCTTCACGCACTGTGCCATAGTACCTGGTACCCTTAACTAACAATTTGAAAATTACTTGACATTACAACCTTCCCCCCTTGTCGTCCCTTGACAACCAGCCATTTGAGAGAGAGAGAGAGAGAGAGAGAGAGAGAGAGAGAGAGAGAGAGAGAGAGAGAGAGAGAGAGAGATTCAAGCAATGCTCCCTGCCTCTGAAAAGTTCAAAACCATGGAACCTTCCCACCTGACTGGGCTAGTAAAGAAGACAATTCATCCACCATGATGAAAGTAACTGAAACTCGGAAAAGAGAACAGGAATAAGTGGAAGAAGCGGCAAAAGAGCCTACCAGTTATCCCAAGCAAAAGCATCAGACAGAAATCACAGCCACACCCCAGAAACATAACATCCCAACACGAGCGCCACCAATCATTCCCAACATATCTACAGCAGGCGCCAGCCCAGCTTATTAGTTCCGTATGAAACAGGAACCAAGATATAAAACTCCCCCCCCCTTACAATATAAGACTTTTCACTCACAGCCACAGCTCCTTACACTGTTCAAAATGTCGCTTAATACAAACATCATCCAACATCCCCTGAAGCACACCTTAAATAATATACCCATGCCAGTAGACCCACACATAAAACTACTAAATAGTAATGTCGTTACGCCCCATGAACACATTGAAAATACCGGATACAAATTATATGCATATATATATGAGTCTCACATTCGGGTCAGTTGTCAAGCGTAATACATGACAAAATACTTGGCGCCTTCCTTACCAACACGCTTGCGATAGAATTACAAGCACAGGTCGGTAAAATCATCAGAGGAACTGACTGTCAATTTTCACCGAGCAGACCATTCACACCTACACCAATCTACACAGCAGTATTTAGCAGCAACAGACGCTTATACCTCTTAGAAGACTTAAGGTGGCCACCACAGGCAACTAGGAAACATAGAAACATAGTAAGGACACAAATACAGCAGGTAATAAGGGTAACAACACTACAACACATAGGACCACACTTCTCCACACGTCACACAGCCAACCAAGACACTGCGCCAAACAAGTCACGCCAAGCACAGCACCCACCACAACGTACGCATCACGCAAGGCCAACTTAAAGAGGCAATCACATTCCTATCATCACGGTTTATTTAGCTTAGGAGATGGATTTAAAGTGAACAGCTTCGGTAGAGCTTTTAGTAATTCGTTAGAGCTTTCAGTAATTCGTTAGAGCTTATAGTAATTCGGTAGTGCTTATAGTAATTCGATAGAACTTTCAGTAACTCATTCACTATCTGAGAGCTTCTGCAACCTGCTTGTAATCGCCTGGAGGGACCAAGAGTTAGCTAAAGGAAAACGACACCATTCTGAAAGTACCAAATAACTATCATTGCGTTCTGAATTTTCTCCAATTGTTTTCATTGTATGTAAGTTTAATTTGTAGGCGGGGGGAAAGAAAAACAGACTCACTTACTTGTTTTGTATTAACATTAAACTTACTTTTTTCTTTTCTTCCACTATTATTTCATCCTCCTTCCATCTACATGGTAACTTCTCTTTCTCTTTGACTTGTTATTTTTTTCACTTTCATTTTCTCTATCTGGAGGGGGGGGGAGGGGTATGTAGCATTGAACAAGTTAGGCGCACTGAGAGAGAGCCTACCTCCTCCATCGTCTGTGCCAGATACCTCACATCACCACCAAAATTTAATAAACTCTTTCTTGACCTATGACCACATGTCCATAAAATTTCATTGAAATTTATCAGTAACGTTTGGAGATATCTTGCGAACAAACAAACCAAAAACAATCCTGAACCAGGACCTGAACTCAGATCACCATAATGAAATTACCTCTTCCTTGGCCCACAACCCACATGTCCAAAATATTTCATTCGGATCCAGCAATAGCTTTTGAGATATCTTTTGTGGACAAACAGACAAAACAGGAGTGAATACATAACCTCCTCCACCTTCGCTGGCGGAAGTAATAATTGGAAAGGGAGTGGGACCTGTATGTATTGACAAACTGGTGACAAATCTTATCAGCAGGTTTAGATATTACACAAAGGTACAGAAAAACAGGCGTTATTTAATCCTTTCAGTAATTCTGTTAAGTTGTAAAGGATATGTCAGATGTCTGAACTAGTAAGGGGCACTGTTCCTTAGTTTTGCAGGCCAGGTAAAAAACGCAACTGAAAAACAGGGGAATTGGACCCCCAGAATACCCCATCTGGATCGCACATTTTTCCCTCCTATTTTCCTTCTGCTTCCGCACCCTCTGCCTACCCCCCCCTCCTGCACCGGAACCTGGGCAGCCTCGGCGATATTCACGATCCAAGATTTGCCACTCGGAGGCTCAATGGGGCTGCATTTTCTCCCTGGTGTGTGTGTGTGTGTGTGTGTGTGTGTGTGTGTGTGAGAGAGAGAGAAAGAGAGAGAGAGAGAACGTGTTTTTCGTATACTTCGATGAAAATACACTAAACCAGGCATGGTAGGTGATTAGATAAAACTGAATTGATTACAGCGGCCAAATTGCACACGTCTGAAATAAGTGGGAAGATATATTTCAGACGTGTACAAACTGGCTTTCAGCTTATTCTCTCTGGGAGCACACGGCTGAAGTGGCTAGTTTCATGTAGTCCACTGGGTTAGCGTTCAGATGAGCGTGAGGACAGATGAAGAAAGAGTAGGTGGAGGAGAATAGGAAGAAGAGAAGAAAAGGAGGAAGAAGAAGAAGAAGAAAAGGCCGAAGAAAAGGAAGAAAAGAAAGAAAAAAGGATCAAGAAAAAGAAGAAGAAGAAGAAGAAGAAGAGGAGGAGGAGGAGGAGGAGGAGGAGGAAGAAGAAGAAGAAGAAGAGAAAAAGAAGAAGTAAAAGAAGAAGAACAAGAAGAACAAGAAAAAGAACAAGAAGAAGAACAAGAAAAAGAAAAAGAAAAAGAACAAGAACAAGAAAAAGAACAAGAAGAAAAAGAACAAGAAGAAGAAGAACAAGAAGAAGAAGAGGAAGACGAGGAAGAGGAAGAAGAAGAGGAAGAGGAAGAAGAAGAAGAAGAAGAAAAGGAAGAAAGAAAAGAAGAAGAAAAGGAAGAAAGAAAAGAAGAAGAAAAGGAAGAAAGGAAAGAAGAAGAAAAGGAAGAAAGGAAAGAAGAAGAAAAGGAAGAAAGGAAAGAAGAAGAAAAGGAAGAAAGGAAAGAAGAAGAAAAGGAAGAAAGGAAAGAAGAAGAAAAGGATGAAGAAGAAGAAAAGGAAAGAAGAAAAGGAAGGAGAAGAAGAAAAGGAAGAAGAAGAAGAAGAAAAGGAAGAAGAAGAAGAAGAAGAAAAGGAAGAAGAAGAAGAAAAGGAAGAAGAAGAAGAAGAAAAGGAAGAAGAAAAGGAAGAAGAAGAAGAAAAGGAAGAAGAAGAAGAAGAAAAGGAAGAAGAAGAAGAAAAGGAAGAAGAAGAAGAAGAAAAGGAAGAAGAAAAGGAAGAAGAAGAAGAAGAAGAAAAGGAAGAAGAAAAGGAAGGAGAAAAGGAAGGAGAAGAAGAAGAAAAGGAAGAAGAAAAGGAAGGAGAAAAGGAAGAAGAAGAAGAAAAGGAAGAAAAAAAAGAAGAAAAGGAAGAAAAAGAAGAAGAAAAGGAAGAAAAAAAGAAGAAAAGGAAGAAAAAGAAGAAGAAAAGGAAGAAAAAAAAGAAAGAAGAAGAAGAAAAGGAAGAAAAAGAAGAAGAAAAGGAAGAAGAAAAGGAAGGAGAAGAAGAAAAGGAAGAAGAAGAAGAAGAAGAAAAGGAAGAAGAAGAAGAAAAGGAAGAAGAAGAAGAAAAGGAAGAAGAAGAAGAAGAAGAACAACCACAACATAGTCACCTCACCATCACCAGCAACAACATACCCTCACCAGCACCAGCAACAACATACCCTCACCAGCACCAACAACAACATACCCTCACCAGCACCAACAACAACATACCCTCACCAGCACCAACAACAACATCGGTGGTCTTCTCTCCATGCTTTGAAATTCCCCGTGTCGCCCACACTGCCATTTCTTGGGCAGCGAGGGCCGAATGGAGCCATCAGTTCTCCCTTCCCTGGCCTCACCCACAGCCCCGCATCCAGTACCAAACCCCGCCTCACTTCCCTCCTACCCACAGACCCTCACTAATACAACTACCAGACATTCACAGCCAAACTAGAGTGATTGTTAGGGTGAAAAAAGTACGAAAACGATCCAGTTTCTGGTAATATCGTCGTGAAGTCTTTATCATGAAAATTTAACGATGCAATTAAACAATAGAGAACCAGAAATTCAGTCACACCCAGATTATCTCCTAAAGCCCGGAGAATATTAAACAAGTATCTTGACTAATAGCCGAGATTAACAACAGTCTACTGCAGTTCCATTTTACCTGGATTTTTTTTTTTTTTACTTTTTTTTTTTTTTTTGATTTAGTGTTTAGCCTAGTTTGTGTGCGTGTACTGTAGCTATGTGAATTAAATATAAGTGCTTACACCTCCCTCCACACACACACACATTATATATATATATATATATATATATATATATATATATATATATATATATATATATATATATATATATTTAATTCTTTCTACCTCCAGACTATTTTATTCGCCTTGGATTAAATTCTTCGAACTGAAGCTATCTGATATAGCCTTCATTAATCCCTTTGCTATAAGACAACTCAAAAAGCTAAGCAAACATATATTATCAAGGAAACAAAGAGAGAAACACGTCCTCGGAGAGAAATATTTAGGTTAAATAGATTTGTAAATACGGCTCCAAGCACTCTAGAAAATAAAGATGCCTGGAAAGAGTAGTCCATAGGAATTACAAGAAATGTTCTCTGTGACTGAAATGCATCAGTGTTGTGAAGATTTATTCTATTTCACTATTGCTGCTGTAGACTATTTCAGGTAGATTAAGGGAGCCACAAACAGTAACGGTGATAATGAACGCTGAATCTAATACATCCGGTTGGAAAATTTCCTCCGAAACTAAATATAATTGCACTGGGATAGCAGGAATATAATAACAAAAATAATAATAATAATAATAATAATAATAATAATAATAATGATATTAATAATAATAATAATAAATGAGACTGACGCGATTAAGTATTCAAACATAATGCTACCCACATTTGAGATCCTCTTACCCTGTTTCAAAATACATTGCCCAGTGATTCTTCCTCTTTTTGTAATGAAGCGATTCAATATTTATGTCCGTGACGGTAAATCATTTGTAGTTCCTGACATAATAGACAGACTGTAGGTAAGGTCGGGAATGCAACTTTACCTACTGTACCACTGCGTACACTTCACACTAGGACATGTCCGCAACTTTCCATGTGGACGGATCAGAGACATATGTAATTTTTGTCAGCTTGGATAATTTGGCCAAGAATAAAAATTATACAGTACTGAGCCAACTTTTACTCCTGACTCTCAGCTTAAATATGTTAGCCACCATAGGGAAGTGAGAAGTGAAAATTGAAGAATACTGTGCCAACTTTTGTTCCTGACTGTGAATCCCGGCCATTGACATATCACAAATCCTAGGACGTATTCTCGTCTGGTAAAGAGGCTTCGTAGCACCTCTCTCTCTCTCTCTCTCTCTCTCTCTCTCTCTCTCTCTCTCTCTCTCTCTCTCTCTCTCCAGTATATGTTGATGAGGATGACGATGACGTCTCAGAACAGACGCGGAAGCCGTAGCGTTATTTCAAGGAAAGTCGGGATTTTACTTGCCATTATGCCCAGCCACTTCATACGGTTTGTCTGTCTTACTGCTATGAACCTCAATATTAAGAGTTTGTTCTGAAAATGTGTAGATGTGTACTGAGGCCCAGCAAACGAAGTAGACTTTGATCATCAGTTTTATTTATTAGTCGATGTGCGTATATTAATTAGTCTGTCTGCTCACTGTGAGTATATTTGCTCAGTAATTTTCCTGTGATAAGTCTCTCTCTCTCTCTCTCTCTCTCTCTCTCTCTCTCTCAATCCATCTGAAAGCAGGACCAGACCTATGGGCCTTTGCTGTTCCGTTAGCAATTTTTCTCCTCCGCAATCATCTACGTTTTTTGTCCTCCCCTTTCTGTCACACACACACACACACACACACACACACACACACACACACACACACATATATATATCTATCTATCTATATCTATCTATCTATCTATCTATATATATATAGATAGATAGATATTATATATATATAGATAGATAGATATTATATATATAGATAGATATTATATATAAATAGATAGATAGATAGATAGATATGTAATACCACCAGCAACCACCACCCCAACAAAGACCGCAGAAAAAAAAAATTTTCAAACATAAAACACATCCACAAACATCAAACAACATCTCATAAATACCAGCTTGCAAACTCAGCCCAATATACACCACAAACCAGGCCACCAAACAGTGTCAGCACAAGCACCGCTTGTCAAATATAACTCCACAGACACCTCCCCGCAACACTACCATCACAAAAGCCAGCCTACAAATACCGTCCTACCAACACCACCCTCAAAACCATCACCCCCATCCTAACAGTGCAGTTTTCCGAATGTGGATGGAAAGCTGGTGATATGAAGAGTTTGTGTTCCCGTTTCACCAATTATCAAGACTTAATTCCTGATCATCTTCTTTGGTTACCTTCTGTTGTATTTCAGTAACATGGTGAATATTCCAGCGTGGTTTCGTAAACACTTTCTTTTATTTACTACATCATGTTTCTTCATCTCTCCTGATGACGACAAAACAAGATGTCATGGACTATTATCTGAGATTATCAGTTTTTATAATATTTTTGGCTTTTCCTCCAGTTTTCCCTCTGTTTAGTCCCATACCGTAAAGCTCACGTTTTTTCCTCACTAAAACTCAGCTGAACTAAAGGACTGACAGCAATCCTATTTTTTTATCCTTTTATTTTTTTCTAAACCCATTTCAAAGCCAAAAGTAGTCGTTGCTGATGTATGTATGCAACAATGTATCCTGCTCACATGCTCCCAAACTTCAGTGTTCTGAGTACTTTGTTTTTTATTACTTCAGTCTCATACTAAGTACATCTGACACTGTTCAAGTGCCTCTTATCTCCAGTGACTGTTTGAATCTCCATATTCAGTGTTCATCATCCTCTTAACTACCATCTCTTTTCGCTGGTCTCCATGGCATAGAAGGCCACACTTTCTCTATTCTTAATGTCCTAATACATTTTGTGCAGCAAACCACTAGAATTTCTGACCACCTTTTCCCAGCATACTTGGCTTTTCTCCTAGAACTAATCCTTCTAGTCAGTGTTACTCTGTCTCCTATCACAATTGTAAATCCGTAACCTGTGGTATTGCTCCACCTGCCAAGAAGCGGAGTCTGTGACATGTTAATAGTGCGAACTGAGTGGCCCCCAGAAAGTACTTTTTTGACTTTGTTGAAATTATTAGTGCTTCCATGACCTAGGGCCATCTGAGTGTGCTTCTTGCATTATGGGGGCTTTACTTTTGGACATGGAAGCATCTATTCCCTTTCCTTACACTTTGACTAATGTAAACATATCGATTTCCTTGGTTAAAATAATATGGTCTCGTGTTAGAGTTGCTCCCCAGGGGACGTTCGCCCCATTGATGTGGATTGAGAGAGTTTCACTCTGCCTAAAACCTGGCCTTGGTGTAGGTCTACAATTGTGCAAACTTATTTTTCTTGTGTTAAGAAGAATATGAGCGAGCATCGGGGTTCCTCCAGACATCCAAGAGCTGCATCATCTGTAGAGAACGGCGCTTCCCTGACCTGGCACAAGTGGAGGTCTACCACAATGCATAACTCTGTGCTTCCAGGCAAACACTATTTCATTTCCCCCCTCCCCCCTCCCCTGTGTGCAACCCTACCGAAAGGGGAGGGGACTCTTTTTCTTTTTAAGACCTGACCTGGGTGGAGGTCTATAACTGCAAGAGATTCGTTTTCATGAATAGAAAAAAAAAAATCTGACTGCAAAACAGTGTTGCCTGGGTCCCCCGAGGACTGCATCCTCCCCGCGCGCGTGCGTGCGTGCGTGCGTGCATGCTTGTGTGTGTGTGTGTGTGTGTGTGTGTGTGTGTGTGTGTGTGTGTGTGTGTGTGTGTGTGTGTGTGTGTGTGTGTGTGTGTGTGTGTGTGTGTGTGTGTGTGTTTGTGGAGGTCCTTCTGGTGGTCCACCTTGCCTAAAACTTAGATGACAGACATCTAACACTGCAAGACTGTATTTCAGTGTACAACACCATGACGGATGCTTCCCTCACCCCCCCCCCTCCACTATATGAGAGGCAGGATAGTTCCACTCTGCCAAAACTCGCTCCGGGGGAAGTCCCTCATTGTGAAAAAAAAAAAAATCCTATATAAAGTAGAAAAAATACGGCCATGGATACTGGCTCTGCTTAAGACACTCTGGGACCCCCCATCCACCCTTTTGGGGACAAGCATTGTGGATCTGACCCTGACTGAAATCTAGTCCATGTGGATGTATACCACTGAGTAAATTTCCACTTTGTAGGAAATAAACTATAGGCTTTCATACCTCTGTTGCTCTGGGTTCCAGTGGTTTTTTCCCTCGCCCTACCCCTCCCCCCCCACGTCCGTGTGGGACGGCCCTTGGGGATCCCATTGTGCTTCACACCTGCTCCAGATAGAGGATTACTACTGTGCAAAATTTCTTGTTCCTAAGTTAAATAACGCACCCCTCCTAAGGCCTGACTCTCGCTCTTCAAAAAGGTGCAGTGACTAAGTTAATGACATGGAGACATATGCTGTATTCGACACCCACGAGGGTGCAGGAAAAATACGGCATCTGATGGAAGGGATTATTAAATCCAATTCCTCCTCCTACTGTCCCGTACTACACTTCTCTTCAGAAACAGCCTTTTTCACTTCTCTTGTGAAACTCCTCTCTCTTTCACCCCTCACCAACCGCCCTCTCCTCTCCTCTCCTCTCGTTTCATGCTCCACCGAACTACTGAGGAAAGTGGCTTCTTTTCTTTCCTTTATTGCCATCCTATTTTCCCCTCCCTTTTTTCTCCCCCTCTTTGTCCCGCAAACACATGCACAATTTTAGGGGCCTTACTTTTACTTCCCTTCCTCGTTTTCTTCCTATTTGTACGCTCATTTTTATTTTCTCACCTCTATTCTCATTCCCGTTATCATCGTTCCCTGGTTAATTATTTCAAAGTATTTTTTTTTTTTTTTTTGTCATGCTGTAGATGTCTAGCGGTTTAACCCCCTCAAAGCGATGCTGTATTTCTCGAATTAATTTAGAATGCCACCCAAACATTTTATTAAACTGGAAAGCTCTCTGTTAGTTAGCGGGTTACACTCGAGTTATTATAAGCGAGCGAGCGAACGTGCAAGCGATGTTTACCTTCAGTTAAGTTTGGAGATGAGCGGCCCCGCCCGACCCGACCCGACCCAGCCCGGCCCGACCCAGCCGTCACGCTAAAGCAGAAGCTAACAACTTTACTCCTATGTGAAGGGGAATTGAATTTCTTCCTGCATGTGATACTTTCATTCAATAAAGTTTGTTATCAACTAAAAACTCGCCTTTAAAGGCGTAGGAACCCCTTGGAATTTCGAGTTTTCCAGGGGAGTGTTCGGCTCTAATTGATGAACGCCTTCATTACGAAATCAAATTTAAAAAGATTTTCTGCCGTAACACTGTGATTTTTTGGCATCAGCTCTTGCAACTGAATACCGGATATTCCGCCTAGAATTATATATTAGAGAAAAATTGTAATAACGGCTCTCGCTTGCTCGTCACGCGCTCACAAAGCGCATTTTACTGGTATGGTTTCCCTTAAGCTAAATAGAATATCATTCAGTATAAGCAAGAAATATACCAGATTTTCCTCTGAAAAAAAAAAAATAATAATAATAATCCTTTCAGTATCAAGACGTAGTTTTTACTCTGTTCTTGCTACCTTCAGACGATTTTCAGTTTTGGAGAGATACTTCGAACTATCATCAACCCTTTCATTACTAGAGGCCTCTCCTAGGTTGACTAAAATTGTCTAGTGAGAGTATGAATCAATGCAAACTACTTCAGCAGAGTGAAGGGGTTAAGAGCCCCATTCAGACAGGCGTTGCAGAAGGAAGTGCCTAAATGGGGAACACTAACTAATTAAACAATAAACATGTCTTTAGCATTTTAATAAAAGCAGGGATTTGATATAACGTCATCTACCGTATATTATAACGACCCGATTTCTATATGTTTTTTTATTTGTTTGTTACCGTAACACAGCAAAATGGGCGCAGCGTAGCGCAGTTTTTGTTAGAGCAAGGTACCGTTAAAATGCTCTAATTTGTAGAATACAGCAATTTCCAGTCCAATGGGGCAACGGGTTTCCGAGTTATGACTCATTTCTGGATTTTTGACATCGAACGGAGGCCACCGAAGGCAACCTTTAAGCGAGTAATAGAAAGGCTTCATGTTCATTTTACAGTTAAAGTGAGGTGGCAGTTTTTGAGTCAACAATGATATTAGCATTTAAATAATGAATTGCCAATATCTCAGTATCTTATCAAGTTTTATCCTCTTAAAATCATTCCTCATGATCTACATTCACCGCATATATACTTATCTAGAGTAGGGTTTGGACAGCACTCACTCTGTTCTTTTCACACTCATGCTGGACTAATACCTCGCACTCTTACATAAGGTGGGCAATGACATTACATTACGGCCATTGTACTCAGTTTATTCATGGGAATAAAAATTGCATAGAACCACAGTAATGACTTTATAAACGAAAGACAGTAATGTGTGTGAATGAGGAGGAGAAAGAAAGAGAGAGAGAGAGAGAGAGAGAGAGAGAGAGAGAGAGAGAGAGAGAGAGAGAGAGAGAGAGAGAGAGAGAGAGAGAGAGAGAGAGAGAGAGAGAGAGAGAGAGAGAGAGAGAGAGAGAGAGAAAGAAAGAGAGAGAGAGAGAGAGAGAGAGAGAGAGAGAGAGAGACAGACAGACAGACAGACAGACAGACAGAGAGGGAGAGAGAGAGAGAGAGAGAGAGAGAGAGAGAGAGAGAGACAGACAGACAGACAGACAGACTAATCGCACGAGATTACTGAGCAAATGTACTCACAGTGGTCACACAGACTAATATATCTCGATGATTAAAGTCTACTTCTTTGATGCTCCTCAATGTACATCAACGCATACCCAGAACATTTTCTTTAATATGGTGATTCATAATGGTAAGGTAGTCAAACCGTATGGAGGAGTGGGCATGATATCAAGTGAAATCCCAACTTTCCTTTAAAATAACACAACTGTGTTTGAGTGCGTTCTATGCTGTCACCATCATCATCACCATCATCGTCATCATCATCATCATCATCATCATCATCATCATCATCATCATCATCTAACGGAGGATAATGATTTGTCTCATCTTTTTTATCTCGTACCTAATGGATTGTTCATCCATTTCCAGCGAATCATCAAATCTGATCCTTCAGTCACAGCTGTCTGCCTCTTCCGTTAATTCCATCTTAGGTTGCCACTCCGTTAATGTGACTGTTCATGTGTTACCTTTTTCACGATCTGGACAATACACCTCGATCAGAACAGTATACTACAACCCCTCTCCCCTCCTGGCGTCTACTCATCAGCGGTGTCAAATAGAGCTAATAGAGTTCACTGAGCTAGGCTTAGATCAGGACATTACCTAATCATCCTCAGTTAACAGCTTAGATCTGGACAAAGTGGAATGACATACGACACATTCCCCGCTCTTGTAGATTAGGCCTGCACAGCATAATGCACAGTAGGAAGCATTGTAAAACACATGTCACACTAAGACGCAGACGCAGCATCAACGATGTATGGACCTATTGGGATGACCTCATAAAGGTAGTTGCTTGCTAGCGGTCGACGGGGCTGTTGAGCCAGGCATGCTTAAATATCGAGAAGCAGCAGGAGCAACAATAAGCTTTTATACGTAAGGCATAACTTGTATATTTCCATTCTTGTTTTTTAACTGAAGTGATTGTATCTTGTGCTTTAATCTGTCCCATAATGAATGAAGCAGTGTTTTCATCAACCCACAGGTTACTTAACAAGATCCTCCTTTTTTTTTTTTTTTTTTTTTATGGACGCCCAATTATTAGTTTCCAGGAAATAGTTAAAGCTCTAAGCCTTTAATACTTGGATTAAAGATGGTAGGACAGTGATTATATACCCTAATTCCTTTACACAGAGACATATCCATATGCTTCCTGTCACTTGGTATAAAAAAAAAATCATTATATTCCTATTCTTTGATTGGTCTCGTTGTCATAAACTGGCACGTCTGAGATGCCTGTCCTAAGAATAATTATTACTTAGTACTTGGCAGCACTTTATCGTCAATGTTTGCCTCTTCATATTTATTTTTACCCCTTCTTGTTCAGCTAAGCCACCCGTTTTCTTAGTTCTTAATGAAGATACCCATGTCGTCAAACAATCGAAATCTCCACAGATGCTAAACGTATTTTATCTGCCTTCTAAGCTCTGGGTAAATTTCTGAAAACATCCTTCAGACGCCAAGTAAAAAAATGGGAGAAATGGAGTTCCCCCGAGCTAAGCCCTGTATTGGACTATATAGCCCCGCTAGGGTTACAGGAGCGAGCTACCACTCCCGGCACGGCAGCCCGGGCGAGGCTCGAACTCGCAATCCCCCAATTACGAGTCCGGCGCGCTACCACTGTGCTACCGCGCCCCCCAGACGCCAAATAAAGAATAGACATAAATAAAACTCTCTCTCTCTCTCTCTCTCTCCTTGCAAATTGGTCTGAGCATTTATGATAACAAAGGCGTCGCCTTATACTTGTAATTGTCATTTTACTGAACACCTTGTCTCCGAATTGATGTCATCAGACTTGTTTTTACAACTGTCTTGAATTCTCAAATTTTCCCATTATTTGGTTAATAATTTAATTACTGTTTACAGTTAAATCGCCGCTACCAAAACCGAATATTCTCTTCGTAAATTGTGACTAGTGTGAAATTGATTCGATATGGTAGGACTTTTGCAAAATGCCTGTACACTGCAGTTAGAAGCCCTGTTGAATAATACATTTTATAATCCTTCCTCTTTTTAGTTTGTGTCCATATCCTTGGCACGTTCTCAGATGATCTGGGTACTGCTTTACCTTCTAAACAATTTGTAAACAGATTTACTTGAATGTCTAGTTCAGCGTCAGCTATGGCAGTACTGAGAGCGATGGCTGAGAAAATCGTCGATATATATACACCTATATATATATATATATATATATATATATATATATATATATATATATATATATATGTACCGGTATGTATGTTTGGATGGATCTCTCTCTCTCTCTCTCTCTCTCTCTCTCTCTGCAGAATATACAAAGTGTGTGTGTGTGTGTGTGTGTGTGTGTGTGTGTGTGTGTGTGTGTGTGTGTGTGTGTGTGTGTGTGTGTGTGTGCATTATACACCGTGAGGTAACCACATAACCAAATCAGGCGCCTAGCGGTTTTATGAATTAATGTGCTCCAATCGGATCTCCATCTAAAGAGGTGTTGGAGTTTACTGCTCATATAACGCCATTGGGAGAAAAGCGACTGGTCACCCCTGCCTTATATACTTGGACTACGCAGCCTAGCCCCGAGCCCCTACGCTCTATATAAGGCAATAAAGTACTGGTTAATGATAAAATAATACTGTACGCTTTGTGCACAGTGATGCCAAGAACAAAATAACTAAAGGTCTCTTCATGATCGGCATTTTTAGTGACAAAAGTTGACAAAAGTTGGCATTGCATTAAGCCTCATACATCCGCCATGGTTGCGACCCTCCCTGTTCCATCATCACAACAACACGGGTATAAAATAAATAATGTTGTTGTGCAGTGACTGGTATTCCACAGCAAAACATCCATTTGCATCGTAAATTGCCATCACGAACATTGTAATGAAATTTTTCGTATTATTATCCAAACTAGAATTGCATTCACTTTCATGCGTTTTATAAAACACACACACACACACACACACACACACACAGATCAGCCAGCCCTACGTTATAAATTATGCTGTGTAGGGGCCTCAGGCTAGGCTACTGTACACCATGATACATATATATGAAACTTGTTACATTATATGACTGCAAAACCTCCAGCTTCTTTTTAGCGTGCCATACATTACGCGGCACCTGATATTCATCCAACAGGCTCCTCAGGCAAATAGATCACCTTGCATGTGGATCCTACCTACACACCCATTTAGGAAAGTGGGTAGATGATGATGATGACAACTTTCCTCTCCCATGTAAATTCTTTTCATTTTTATAGCAGGACATTTTTGTTTTGAAATCTTGAATTGCTTATGGCATTTCGAAAAATAAATCTTGAGGCTTCATTCTTCCCACAAGTACAAATAGAACTCGGAGATAGTAACACTGAAAGATCATGGCCGGGTGTATAATCTCTTCTAACCATTAATGTTACTCATTGGCATTCAGAGTAACCATAACGAGGTTCTGAGTGAAGTGTTGGTTAACGCACTTATAAATCTATGATCTTCTAGGCCTGTGACAAGATCACAGTACAAACAAATGAATTCACTGTTTACACTTTGGTTGTCTCTCTGATCTTTACCACTTCACGCCGACGACATGTTTTGTATTTTACTTTTGCTGCCTCTAGATGATTTACTTTGTTTAGAATAGGTTTTTCAGACTGGAAGGATTAAAGCTTGCCATCATTAATCATTTACCCACCCTCAGGCCGCCCCCTACCCAACGTCATTGACCCGCATCTCCTCACCCGCTCTCAGGACGGTGTATGAGGAGGGGCGGGGCAAAAGAGACATATTGCCTGGCGGCGAGCATGATACGGGAAATGTGTCGTGTAGTTGAGAAAAATAGCCAGGGGGTAGTGCAAAAAGAAATCGTTATAGTGAAAGTGTTAATGTTTCTGACACCTCATACTAACCAGTACATTTCTGTATCTTGAATGTTAATATCATATATTTTGGAACTATATGCCGCTATAACAATAATATAATCTTCATAATATGCAAGGGAACACTAAACTTAAATATGCCAAAGTATCATAAAGGAAGATGGGTTAGAAAGCGTCCCAGGTCGACGAAGATACAAACCACTTTATCTTTCAGCAAATATAATTCACGTTAACTCCCTCAGTCCGCTTACCTATTTTAGTTATAATCTTCCCATGTCCTGACCATTACATTAGCTTAGGAGAGTGATTTCTTCTCTAGTAGGAGCTCTCCTTGATTGAATAAAGTCATCTGGTAGCAGAATATTCATATATAAATGACAAACTTAGGCTGAAATGGCTAATGGATAACTAACAAGATAAGCTAGGATAATGTAGGTAGGAAAAAAAAAAAAAAAAAAATACTGATTGGTAAATACACTCAACTAGTTTGATTAATATGAAATACAGAGGAACAGAGTGAAGAAAAACGCACATACATGATTAGATTTTTCTGTTTAATCTACCCTACTATGGCCATAGATTTGACAGCCCCTTCCCTGGCCCTGTGCCACAAACCTTCATAAAGGTTAACGTCGGCATAATACTCACTATCCATAATGAATACATGCTAGGGCTCTCACACTCGGGACTACCGTGTTGGCATTAGCGAAGGTGATTTAATGAAATATCGGCGGCAACGACCGCTGTCGGGAAATGCAAATCATCAGATAATTCCTCGTCTCAGATAGAACTCGCGTCTTTTTGGACAATTCACTGTCTGAACTTATCGGACAATGTTTTTGCATCCTCAAGACAATACAATGACTGAGAGATTTAGGAGCCCAGATCTATCATACAACGGATACACACACACACACACACACACACACACACACACACACACTATATATATATATATATATATATATATATATATATATATATATATATATATATATATACACACTGTATATGTGTGTGTGTGTGTCTGTGTGTGTGTGTGTGTGTGTGTGTAAGGAAACTGCATTATTAACACTCATACACCAGTTTTACTTTCTTTGTTTTGTTCCTGCCACTAACAGACATTTTCTTCCTTTTAAGGGAGCACCGCAGTAGTGAAAGGACCAATAAAGACATATCTAACCTTCCCAGTTCGACAAGCGTGTCAAGAACAGAATAAAGTTGCCAGGAGTTAACAAGAATACAGTACAAATGACGTCATCCGAGTTAAGTGATTAACGCCTCAGGTTGTTAGGACTCTCACACCTACGTAAAATCGTTTGGCATCAGCTGGGAGAGAATAGTAGAGTAGTCCCAGCAGCGAAAGTTTATAATGATAATATTAACATTTTCAGGCCAATATGAGTCAATATCAGCTGAATAAAAACACTTAACTTTTGCAGGGATGAAATTCTTGAGATATGTATAGCTCATTTTACTGATTAGTTCTCCCATTATCATATTCACTCCCTAACCTGCAGGTAGGAAAAAGAGGCAGAACGGTGGTGATGATGATGTAATGACAGTGACGATGATGATGATGACGAATATCATAACGATGATGATGGAGATGATGTTAATGATGATGACAATAAGACGCGATCATAAGAGAACTAATTATATCACCCACCGGCAGTTTGTTAGTTTGCTTATTTCGGAAGAGATGCAGTTTTTCAAAATACATAATGACATGAAACTGCAACCGACACTCTAAATCTCGCTCCCTATCAGTCTCTTTTATGACGGTGAGGAGCGGTGAGTGTGAGGGATGACCGCACGGCCGCCTCCCCACGCCAGGTAATGCTGACGAATGTGGCGAGGTGACTATCCCGAGCATGACTTACATCCACATTCTTCACCCACCCACCACATCCACCACCTGAACTATACATAAAGGGTCTCAGCAAATACACATTCTTGACCTCAACACCAAAACCATACATCTCAAACAATAAATGCTCCTAACCCCACAAACTAAACCATACATAAGGGATCTCAACCAATACACATTCCTCACGTCACAAACAAAACTGTACACAAAGGATCTCAACCAATAAACATTCTTCACCCAGCCACCACATCCACCACCAGAACTTTACATGACGGACCTCAAACAATAAACGTTCTTCACCCCACCACCAGAACTATTCATTAAGAATCTCATCCAACATACACTCTCTCAATCAGTTTAAAAGATGTGTGTCCCTATAACACAAGTTATTATCACAGACACAGGTCGTTTAGTTCTCTCTCTCTCTCTCTCTCTCTCTCTCTCTCTCTCTTCTCAACGGGTGTCCCAGTAGGATAAAAATAAGGAAAATTCCTCGCTCCGTCTCACTCACGGCATGAATGATTCAGATTTGTCACCTTTCGACTGAAAATAGGAATTGACATCGAGTAGGGGCCGCCGAAGGCAGCCTTAAAGCGAGTCAACATAAATCTGAATCAGTACAGAGCAGGGAAAAGACTTCCTTCTTTTTTCTCCATTCCTGCCCTTTATTCCCAACCATGGTGTTTTCACGCATTTTATCTTTCCATTAACTTCTTTCTGCCTCTTCTTTTCACACTGTTTTGAGCCCTCAATATGCTACTCTTGTTTAGCGTTCAAGTAATACCGCTTATGAGATTCTTATCCTACTCACGTCCATATCCTAATAATCAATCCGTGGGGTATGGGAGAAACCATATTGTTCCCGTAATCTTGATGGGCTTTAGGGCAAATAGGGTTTAAATAACCCTCCTATCTGAGTTTTGTAGCTGTCCAGCACCCAGAAAAGTAGGAAGTTAGTAATGAATGTGTGAGAATGCAAATGGTGAATGTATTGATGAATGACAGGTTGTGATGGCACTGTGTGATGAGATGAAAGGGATAAACGTGGATAAGTTGAGAAGTTCGAAGTGCTGGAGTCAGGTATGTGTGCGTGAGGGCGGTGTAACCCAGTAGTTCTCGAACTTTTTCACTTCAGTACCCACGTGTGGGGATCTTAACATCCTTGTGGGTCCCCTTCAGTTTTCTCTCAAGCCCCTCACAAATTATGACGATTTTTTTTTTTTTTTGTGCTCTCCATTGATACTGATGCTTACAACCATCAATCAGAAAGCATATTTTGTTACATTTCAATAGGATGGATGACACTGTGTGCTTTCTGTCAGGCGACTGATTCGAGGTTGAGTCACTGATAAAGCACATATCATATCTGGGTTCACATCCAACCGGTTTCGGCTTTTACTTTTCATGTGTAGAAGGGTGGAGAAACCAGATTCACATACATATGTTGTTGCTATGGGGAGGGGACTCTAAGTGCGATTCACTATCTTTTGGATATGGGCGATACTTGGTGCACCAGAACACAGTCAGAGATTTTTCTTTACATACGTCTCTGACAGCAGAATCATTCTTGAGGTCAAGGCAGTCGTCCTGAGCATCATCGGGAATGGGAGCAATATCAAGAGTGTCAGAGTAAGGATTCCTCCCCAGTTTCCCTTCTTCCTCCTTGAATTCTGGGAAATATCCTTTAAGCTCACTTTCCAAGGATTTCAAGTGATGAATTATTTCACTTTTGATTGATGGGTCACGTAGGTGATCCTCTTCAATCTCATCAAGAACAGTTGAAAGATTCTCAAACATGGCAAAATTTTCTGCACTCACTTTCCTGTCAGCTCTGGAGTTTAGCAAGAAATGCATGCATACAGTTCATGAGGTGAAATACATTCCTTTCCTTGCCTTGTTACTGAGATTCAGTCTGTTTAGCTGCTCAGAAATGTCGCTCGGGTATGGAAGACCTGACTCCCACAACTCACTGGTTGAAGAGACTTAATAGGTCATCCTTCCTATTTCCAGGAAAAGTTTAAGTTCTCTCCGAAGCTCAGATACTCTGTTCACAACATTGCCATTGGAGAAGCATCGCACATTGGAGTAAAAGAGGAGGGATTCATGCCTTGAATCCATGTCTTCACAGAATTTCTGGAAAAGGCGAGAGTTCAGATCTCCTATACTCACAGAGTTGACACATTTTACCACTGCCTCCAGGATCTGGCAAATGGCACCAGGGAGGGTTTTTGACGCCAGTGCAACACGATGGACAGTGAACCACTTTTGCCGTTTGATTTAAATTCAATGTAACATTGTGATTTTGTTTTTCAGCTTTTATTTTAATTCAGATCGTTTTAATTCAGTGAAATAGTTGACTTTCGTCATACATTTTATATCATTGCAGTATTTATTTGGTGCAAGTGACCAATGAAATTTTTAAAAGATGAATGAATGAGAAAATGTACAAAAATGAAATTACAAAAAGAGTGTGTGAGAGCAATATCAAAGGCACAGGTGTGATAGGGAGACCACTACTGAGCTAGGAAGGCAGAGTGGAGAAATACATAAACTATAAAACTATGTCTATACCTAAATCTATCTATAAGTAGATACAGAGAGAGATAGACAATTGAAAAAAAAAGTCAATTCCACAACACTAGTAACAATTAAATGTCTCGTAAGTAACACTAGAACATTGTACAGAAAGCAGTAGATATTTCTCACAGACTTACATCAGCAGGCGCCAAGTGGGGTCATAGCCAAGAGGGAGGTTACAACAGGGAGCGAGAGAGACACATTTGCACCCTGTACACAGTCTTAAGTCTGTTTTGGTTTGCTAGACCACAAGTTCACTCCTGCATATTGCATACATAGTGTTGTTACTTAGCCATATTTTTTCTTGCCCGCTCATTGATCCAGCGGTGTTGAAACGTAGCAAGTACTCGTATACGCTGGAGCGAGAAGGAGCAAGGTGACAAGCTTAAACATGTGGTCCCCTCACCCGAGTGTAAGGGGGAGACACTCTGATTTACTACTTTTATTAGCCTGCCATGACCAGCCTAAAATCAAAGGGGGCCTTGGCTCCCAGTTTGTGAACCTGTGGTGTAATCAGAGTTGTTTTGCTGATGAATGGTGAATGGCTGAGCAGACTGAACAAATATGTCTGAGCGATGTGTCTATTTGCCAGATTTAATACGGTGATCGCTGGGTGACATGAACCTTGCAGTGATAACGGTGAGGACAAGAAAAGCAGGTTTGGGGACCAACTAGATAAAGTAACATGACAGCTACCCAGAAATCACAGTGTTTGTGATAGGAGAGATGCCACTGGGCCTGTATATAATGCAATGAGGCATTAGCAAATGACAAGTGAGAGCAATAATGGACGGCGACTTGACATCTGTTAAGCTAGAAGATTATGCATTAGTGATTCACATTCTAAGCACAAAGTGGCACACAAACACACAATACTGAGTGAACACAGTAACGAGAGAAATCTGATGAATTAGGTGCTTGAAAATAAAAAAATGTTACGGGTGTTGTTGACAAGGTGTGAGAGGACAATGTTGGGATTTGTGGTACGCAAGATCAAGCTGAGAGGAGTGTGGTAGATAAAAGGGTAGACGAGTGCTCAGAGTGAAAGAAAATGGCGAAGTGAAGACTCAAAACAGTGGTAAGCGAAATACTAGCTAAAGTTAGTGTGAGTAAATGGATTTGGAATGCTGGAATAAGTAAAGTATGTGTTTGTTTAGGAATGATAAAATTCTGTTTTGTTGTTGCGCGGGTAGCAGGTAGTAGGAAGGGTACAGCTTGCTGGGATGTAGATACTGAAAGAGTAGTTGAGGAAAAGAGAAGGAAGGGGTTAGAATGGATGCAAGAAAGAGGATCAGATTAAAGATGGACGGAGTAGCCTACACTTAGAGCTAAAAACATGTGGATAGATAGATAGATAGATAGATAGATAGAGAGAGAGAGAGAGAGAGAGAGAGAGAGAGAGAGAGAGAGAGACTAAATTATGGCCTTAGATTCCTTCTTTACATTAAAAAAAAAAAGAAACTCAACCATGCCTTAAGGCCTCGTAAAATGCTGGAACTCCTTTCGTTTCCACATCTGGTAACTGGTAGAGTGCAGATGAGGCGGAGCACAACACCAGTGAATGGAAAGCATGAATCATTTTTATATTTAAATGCTGCGCAGGACTCTCAGAGTCTTTAATATGCGGGATTAATTTCAGTCTATGTTTTATTTTAATTACATCTCTCTCTCTCTCTCTCTCTCTCTCTCTCCTTCTCTCACAAAACCCATTCCTAACCCTGTGACATTTGTTTTCCCAACCGTAGGGGTGTTGCCAGAGCAATTAGGGCAACATCCATGGATCCACCCATGCGTCATTAGTATTTTTTCCATTTCCCGCTTTAGCTTGCCTATTGTAGATGTCCTCGTTGAGCTTCCGATGTAACAGTATATAAATAAATAAGAAATACATATATAAGTAAGTAAACAAGGAGGCATCTCACGATGGGATCTCACCACCCGGGTAGCCAGAAAGTTTTCCTCGGCACATAATTTTGCACCTCCATTTCTTACATGACGCAAATTCAGGATGTAAAACACACACAAGCAAAGCCAGCCAGCCTCATAGCTGAAAACATTTCCACTCCATTAGCTTCGCATCACGGGTGGTGCTCTACAAAATGATGTAACAAACTTTTCGGCAAATTAGTGTACAAGTCCATCCGTCTCCGTTAAGTTAAGGATTCACTCAATCTTGTTAAGGTAATCGAATGCTCTTCATGACACACACATGAGCAACTTGTTCATCCAGTTTAATGTCGGTTTCTTAGGACTATGACTGCGAACGATAATTTGATTCAAGTGTCTTCTTACCGCGTGATTCATTCTATATTAAGCATTAACTGCTTCATTATCAAATGGTAACTTCTGAATTAGCAGTTGGGAAGATTCTCTTAACACACAGCACTACACTGTCTCCCATTCTCCCATTTGTCTCATTGGAAAATACTGTATCCTGAAAAATTACATTCTGATATAAAGTCTCCTTGTTCAGTATAACGGTGGAGGATGTGCTGTGTTGTGAATGCCTTTGTTATCTGGAAATGCGCAAGACCAGCTATTCATATTTTCCATTAAATGTTCTCAGTTGGGTCCTTCATAACATACTATATCCTTTTCATCTTAACTTGGCCCGGAATGTCTTCTTCTTGAGTTTATTTCAATCAGTGGCAGAAAAAGACAGCACTACTGCTGTACATCCTTCACATCTCTTTGTGACTAACCTCATATTCTAGTGTAATTTACTGCCACATCTCAGCATTCAAGATGGAGAGGCGGCAATTTCAGGCCAGGTTAGAGTAAAAACAGTATAGTGGTATTCGTGTGAGGTGAAGGGTGAGGGTGGAAGGTGAGGTGCGGCGGTATGAATGCCTTTGTTTTGGCCAAGTCACAGGGAGGAACAAAGGCACGACCCCCTGCCACTGACACACCGTAATGTTCCCCCTGTAATTAATGAATTTATCTCCGGCAACAGTTCCTCGCCGGTTAATTACAGAGCCTACCCTGCCAGACATGTCACACACCAATTCATAATTCAAGGTTTCATTAAAGCTTGTGAGATTAATGGATGCAACCTACTGTGAGATGTGGAAGCCAAGGAATATGTGTGTGTGTGTGTGTGTGTGTGTGTGTGTGTGTGTGTGTGTGTGTGTGTGTGTGTGTGTGTGTGTACTGATAGCCAGCTGAGGAGTTTTAGAGAGAGAGAGAGAGAGAGAGAGAGAGAGAGTCAAGGCAGTGGAGCAGGCTGCATGTTTTATGCTAACGAGGGAGAGGGTATCCTACTGTGTAATCGGGTTTATATAAAGATAATAAAAATAAATAGGTTTATTATTATTTAGGATACAGGATATCATTGACATCTTAATAACTATACTGTAATGACTAACAATATTTAACTGGTGGCCGCTCACTCCCATACTCCCCCCTTCCCCCTACATCGCGCCATTTCTGGGTGAACTTGCCCTCTGTTTCTGAACCACTGCTCAACCTGTATCGTGGTTCACGCTACAAGGCAAGAGAATTATTTTATATAACTCAGGCCATAAATAGTATAGCGTACAGCCCATTATCTCAATCACATAATATTTGTTAGCTTATACCATAGATAGATAATACAATGACCACATAATATAATTCGGAGGATAAAGCTTAGCGATTCGAAAAATTGTCGGGCACACACACACACACACACACACACACACACACACACGGGAGCGCGCTGTTGCCACGTTAGCCAAATCCCGCAACCAGGTGGTCCAGTCGGAAATCTTGCTAAGTGTACACTCGCAGTCCAAAGAAAGTATCCAGGTTTTGTCGATGCCGTGGCCAGGAAGCCAAGAATGGTCTGGTGTTCGGACACAGCTTAAAATCCCTTCCCCTCCTCCTGCCTCCTTCCATAGGAACTACAACCACATACCTTGATCGAGAGGTAGTTCAGTCCTTTGCTTCGCGGCTTCAAACACACACACACACACACACACACACACACACACACACACACACACACACACACACACATACACACGCAGAGAGAGAGAGAGAGAGAGAGAATGTATGATAAAATAAGGAAAGAAGACAGGTCATTACGAGCTTGACTCAATCCTGCTAAAAAATAACATCCGCTTTGTCTTCTACAGCGTCAGTATAATTTATATAATTCAATAAGTAGAAATATCAGTGTCACAAGTGAGAGGCGTGTTCAACCTAAGCTAAATAAAACTGTCAGTCAATAGCAGGAATAAAACTGCACTTTACTTCATGAATCAACAACGGTGTCTGGGTAGTGTCTGTTATTCAGTATGTCTATATAATTACGTTTTACGTCTTCCTAATCGGGAGAACTGTAATTTCATTAAGCTAAATAAACTCATCTGACAGTTACAATAATAGCCTACATTACCAATTAATATGAAATAATAATTCCAGTAAATTTGAAAATATTTCGGAAACTGTTTGCCGCACTATCATTCTGTTCACTCTACTCCTTTGTCTTTCACGTCTTCATCTACAGAAAGAGTTATTCTCACGTATGCTGAATAGAATTGTTTGCTTTCAGCATCATTGGAATAACAATCAATGAAATGATAAATGAGAAAGTGTCTGCGTTTCCCCATGTCCGTCTATCCTAGTGTCTGTCACATCTTCCTCTACGAGAGGGTCTGTTTGCACTTCATCTGAATCACGTCATCTGGTGGAGCCAAAAATGAAATAAGTCAACATGAATCAATAATCCAAAGTCTGTTTCTGTCTGTTTTATCTCACTTACAGTAGGAGACAATTTCCTTCCGAAGATGGATGTAATCCTCTGTCTTTAGTAATAATATTATAGCACACATCCTGAATCTCAAATGGCGTGTATCTGTCTGTGTGATTCCTCTTCCTCGCCAGAATAGTTTATACTCGTATTCATTATGGTTACTAAATGTGTTTGTTGATATTTAGAATAGAATAACAACAATGTCGAATCCCTCCAAGGCATTTGCCTGTCTTTCCGTCTCTCTGTCGACCTCTCTGAAGACGACTTCGGTCCAGCAACATGGTTCTCTGAAAGACAGAATTCCAAGCGAGCTTGAGTGTTATGGAAAACATTACAATATTTAATATATCAAGCCAATATATCGCTCATTCCTTTTTGCATTACGCTTGTTTATTATGTTACTGTGCAGTGGGAATTTTTTAATATGTATTGCACTCACGACCACTAATTTCTACTCAAGGGTGCCCCCTTCCTACTCCTGTATACCGAGGGAAGAGGGGAGGGGAGGACGAAACCAGCTCAACTCACCTCTTCCCCAGCTCCCAACCCTACCCCATACCCCTCCCCAACCCAACCCCCACCCGCCATTCTTAACTATCAGTTACATGCCAAGATGACATCATAGTTAACACTCATGGTCAACATGACCTCATAGTTAACACTCATGGTCACACTACTGATACATAAACACAGAACACTAGGGAATGTAAAATAATACTTAACTATCAACATGCTGCAGCGAGAAATTAATGCTTTTCACGTTGACAGTATAACAAAAAGATTAACAACGGCCATCCCAGGCCTCGCACGTTGAGCGCACTGGCTTGAACACACACACACACACACACACACACACACACACACACACACACACACACACACACACACACACACACACACACACACACACACACACACACACACACACACACACACACACACACACACACACACACATACATCAGATATTAGGAAAGAATTATGGTCCAAAATACAAGCGAAGTATTAAAGGGTTGATCAGTGCATCTATATAGCCTTAATGAATGATGGAAATCATTACACTTCTGATTAGTAACGTAACTATAATTTGACTAATCGCGTTTTTCACGAAAAAAAAAAAAAAATCCCAATAATATATCATGGTTAGAATAAGAGCATACAAAATGAATTAAATACACTTTAAATAACATAGGTTATGATAAACATTATAGTACACACTAGCCGAAACAGGACAGGACCTTATACACTATCTCCTCAATAGGAAACTGAGCATCGTCACCAATGATCTGACTCCAGGAAGTATAGTTATATCTTGTACGTATGTGCTGAGTCAGTGGACACACATCCAGTACATGCAACTCTGCACAGCACCACATGGACAGAGCCGCTCTGCTACCTGGAGAAGTCCCCGTCCACGCCGATTCCAACGGCCCGTCTCAATCGCCAGATTATGACTGATTACCCGCAGCCGACTAAATGCCACTCTGTGTACCTCACTAGTTTTACCACGACATTTATAGATCTCGTGAACTGTTAAGGTAGGGTTCAACACATTATAAATTAGCCTTCTAGAAGATGTAGAATTATAAATTGATTGCTTTAAGGATTCAATGCCGACTTTAGCATCATCAACAGAATTATTAATTAAACTCTTAATGTGTCTACTTGTTGGTGTGTTAGCCGCCATGGTCAGCCTGACGGCGTGCACCCACGGGTCATCGGGCATACCGCGCCTCTCCCCCCACAGTCGCTGGAAAAGCTTCCACTGCCTTGCTAGTACTAAAGATTTCAGTGGCGGGCACCCGAGTTCCATGTAACAAACGTACGTGCACGTCGTCATACGAGCTCCCAGCAGCTGTTTAATACCCCAGTTATACAATTTTTCCATTGGCCTCAAGTTCCCATTGAACCAGGACTCACAGCCATATAGGATGGTTGACATTAAGGCTGCTTCAAACATCTTTTTAACGTAAAATGCTATGTCTATATTCTTTTCCAAAAATGACACAAATTTCAGAATGTGGCACATTTTTGCTTGTGCGTGGGGAGTAATTGCGGACGACAGGGTGCCGTCGCTTGTGAACAGGCTGCCCAGATACACATACCTGTCACACCACTGCACGACCATGTCACCAACGCAGAATGGCCCACTGACGCATGGATTGCAAAGAACTTGGTCTTAATATTATTCACAACCATGCCATTATTTACACAGAACTGACTCGGAAATGTAAGTTTATGTGCCATCCCGCGTCGCGTTGTCAAGAGAAGAACAGTATCGTCCATAAGGACAAGGAGATGAAGCCACTGTAAAAAACCATCTGGCCCACAATTGGACTTTATCAACTTAATCATGCTGTTTACAAAAATGATAAACAATAAACAAGAAGTTGAGGACCCCTGTCTGACGCCGATCCTGGATGTTACAATGACTGTCCCAATAATGCTCAAAGTAACCCCGTATATCGCCACCAGCGCCGCTAACATTCGCGACCCGCACCCCAACTCACGTAACATGCGAAAGAATTTGGGGCGAGGGACCCAGTCGTATGCCATTGAAAAATCGACAAAGCAAACAAATAACTTATGCTTTCTCCTGTGGCCCAAATCAGTTAACAGTCTAAGTGCCACAACATGTTCAGTGCAGCCCCGGCCCTCCTGACTCCCTGCCTGCTCCCGATACGGAACAAACCACATAATTAACAGAGTTGATAGCACCATGTCATACAGCTTTGCCAAACAATTTCTAATATTTATACCACGGTAATTCTTGGGTAATGATTTGTTACCTTTCTTAAATATCGTGACAATACGGGCCAACTGCCAGGATGTGGGATAAGAGCCAGAGGAAAAGGCTACATTAAACAACGCTAATATAAAGCGTATGCACAGGTCTGGTAAAAACTTTATAATTCCTGGGCTTATCCCATCGGGCCCACACAGTTTATCTTGCTTTAATCTATGTATTTCTCGCACAACCTTATCAAATTCTATGTCGTCATCAAGAACTGGTATGGTTACATTTGTATCAAACTCAGTAGGTACAATAGGTTCAGCATCATGTGGGTTATATACCTCCTCAAATAAGGCTTTGAAATCCTCATTTGTGGGTTTTTTATTACCGTCAGAATCATCACTATCATCTCTATACTCCCCACGCCAGTCTATAGCTTTCCACATACGCCTGTCATCCATATCATTTAAGAGTCTCTCCCACCTGCTCACTGTGACATCCTTTGGCACAGTCACCTGAGCACACCGACTGGCACTAGCACACCGTGACACCTGTACAAAATATCTGCCATTTGGCTCACATTAGTATCAATGTCAGGATCAAACTGGGGAATATCGAATCGAGAAAGTTCCCCAATAAAGTTTTCGATGTGAACTTCACAAAACTTTATTGGACGTTTTAACCGAGATTTCTTCTTCTTACAACCTGAATACACTCTTTGCTGCCTGCCTCCACACCGACATCTCCTGCTCCTGTCTTGCTTCAACAAGGGTAACAGCTCTCCGGTTCGCCGTCGATTGGGCTGCTCTGCCCTTTTTGTCTCTCGCCGGTGCTTGAGGTGTTGTTGTTGTCGTTGCTCGCCGCCTTCATCCTGACCACGCCTTGGTCTCCAGCCGCTGTTGTGTACCGGGGTGCGCACGCTTGTGTGCACTCGCCCTTCAGTGGTTTCTTTTTTGCCTCTTACTGTATTTCCTTTTCGGCTCTTAGTGTTCCCCTGGTACGTGGTACGAAGCCGAACCCCGCGGTTTCCAGGCGCAGGCCTGGTACACAAGGGGGCCCCATAGTCGGGTTGGTTATAGGAAGCTGCAGGGGTGAGCCAAAACTCTGGTTAGGGCTAGGAGTAGGCAAGACCTTCGGGGCTGTGGCAAGGGCTGTCTCGCCCTCCGCTAGCGGGGGGACAGTTTCCACCACAGTAGGTAGGCTCCTTCCTGTGTTTCTGTGTGCTTGTTTGTGTGTTTGTGTGCGTGCCTGTGTGAGTGATTCTGCCTGTCTGTCATGGCAGGCAAGGCTAGGTCTAGACCCCCAGGGTCTTCGATGAATCCTCTGCCATCGAGGATCCCGATACCTGATCCTTCTGCTAGAGTCCTCACTGCTGGAGATAGGGTTGGGACGGTTCCTGGGGCGTTGGGTGGGGGTATGGCTGCGGTCACCCATCCAGGAGCTGCCACAATTCGATGTGACTCACTATCGGTCACCCACCCACCTACTGACAAGGGCAAGAAGTGCTTAACTTCTGGAAAGAAGAGGGTGCGGCATGGATCAGGAGACAGCTCAACTGTATCTGCTGGCGATCGGGCTTGTCCAGGGAGTCCTGTCTCTGGCTCTTCTGCTTCCTCCTCTGCTGCACCCAGGAAGGTCGCCCGTCGCCATGAGGGGATGGACGTGATTCTGCCTGCTCCTCTGTCTCCAGTCCCCACCACTGCTCCTTCTGCCACCATTGCTACTGCTGCCAATCCCGCCGTTGATGTTGATGCCTCTGAGAGTGCTGAGGGGTTTACCCTTGTAACTCGCAGGGCTAGGCGTTCACCCGTTACCAAGCCTGCAGCCCAGGGTTTTTCAGTGCCTGCTACAAAAAGGCCTCCACCTGCACCTCGCTCTTCTGTGTCGGTGGCAGCTCCCCCTCCTCCTTCCCTGCTTTCAGGGTTCCTCTGCAGCCGGGCTACACCACCAGCTACGACGCAGTTGCGGCCCTGGAGAGGCAGCTGCTGGGTCTTGCTGTGACCAATCGCTTTGGGAGGGACGAAAGCTGTGTATTGATTCCAGCAACAGAGGAGGCACACCTGCAACTCAAGGCGGTGGCAGAGGACGAGGCAGCTGTCATGAAGGTGGTGGAGCTAACACAGGGCAGACAGGTCACCAAGGCCGTGGTGATGGGATACCCTCGCTGTATGCCTGTGGACATCCTGCTACAACACGACTTGGTAGAGGAGGCGACCAGGTGTCAGCACCAGAGGACTCGGGAGGAGACGCTGCAGGTGTGCGTAACCCTCTGGGGCCCTCTTGTTCCCTCCCTAGATCTGGGGAACTGGGGTGTGTACTGGCTGCGCCCTTACACTCCGGAGCCGCTGCGATGCTTCCGCTGCCAGAGGTTCGGCCACCACCGTGCGAGCTGCAACAGACCTGTGGTGTGTGGGATGTGCAGCGGCTCCCACAAAACCGAGCAGTGCCTTGCGAGGTTCAAGGAGAAGGAGCTGGTCGCCGCCCGCTGTCCCAACTGTGCAGGCGCTCACCATGCCTGGCATCCCAGCTGCCCTGCGAGGGTGACGAGGGCAGGGAGGGGCAAGTCTCTTGGGTGCGGCAGCAACAGGCATCGATGGCGACACCCGCTCCCCCGGGCACTTTTGTTTGGGGTCAGCAGCGCCGCTCTCAGGAGCCAGGCCCACCGGTTCTGAGCAAGTCGGCCTTTCCCCCCTTGACTCCTGCTTTGAGGATAGCCAGTGCGGTGGCAGAGGTTCACCATCCAGCGACCCCGGTGGCTCGGGTGCCCTCACCTCCTCCTTCCCGGGCGGCTCCTGTGACAGCGCCAGTGTCTCAGGCGTCTACTCCAGAGGAACCGCTATTTACCAAGGACGAGCTGCGTCACCTTGGGACTCAGATGGCGGAGGCCATCACGAGTGCCGTGGCTCGGGCTTTGGGGGTTCAGCTGGGGTCAGGCCCCTTGGTGGCTGTGATCGACAGGTGGCTGGAGTGGAGCGTCGGCAAGCGGCGAGGGACCCCTGCTCCTGTCTTGGGCAGGCCTCCTTGCGCCCCTCGAAAGTCAGGCTCGCCCACATGGACGACTGCACAGAAGGCGTCCAGGGCTGGGGTCAGGGCTCAGCCCCGTCGTGCCCAGACTCCTGCCACTCCCCGACTCCCGTCTGCCCCTCAGGTGCTTCCATCAACTCCTCCTTTGACTCGGGGGTCGAGCGATCCCCGCCTCAGTCTGTCTCCGGATGCGGGGATGTCGTCTCCCTTCGCCTCCTCCAGTGGAACTGTGTTGGGGCAATGAGCAAGCTACCCCTCCTTCAAGAGGTGGCCGTCAGAGATCTCCCGCATCTTATTCTGCTGCAGGAAACCCTTCTGTCTGAGGGCTCCTCCTTTCGTTTGGCGGGTTATACCGCCCATCTCCTCCCTCGTGAGCGTGGTGTGTCCAGGGGCTGTGCCATACTGGTCCGTGACCACATTGCCTCCACTAGCTGTGTACCCCCTCCCTTCTGTGGAGATGGTGTGGAGGTCCAGGGCGTGGTGCTTCACTTGGCGGGGTTGCCCCTTACTGTGTACAATGTGTACCGTAGTTCTCAGGCAGCCCTGGAACTGGGGGACTTGTTCTCCCAGGCTGCCGGGGGGCCGGTATACATTGGGGGCGATTTCAATGCACACCATGCTCTGTTGTCCTCGCCTCTCCCCTCCAACGAGGCAGGTCGGCACATTTCCATCACTCTGGAGGAGGTGGGCGGTGTATCCATGCTGAATGATGTCAACGAACCCACACATGTCCGTGGGGGTCGGCTGGACCTGGCCCTCCTCTCGGCTCCTCTAGCAGGCTCCACTGTGTGGTCGCTCCATCCCTACCTTATGAGCGATCACTTTGCCATTGTGGTGGACCTGCCATTGCCTCCCCTCCCTCTCTTCGAGCCGCCTCCGCCATGGTGGGATGTGGGCAGGGAGGATTGGGAAGCCTTTGATAAGGCCCTCACTCTCGCCTTCTCCTCCTATCCCCCGGCGTTGGACCTAGAGAGTTGTGCAGATCAGGTTGCCGCCGTCTTTCGGCAGGCTGCTTCTATTGCCATCCCTTTGCGGAAGCGCTTTGCAAGGTGCTACCGGGATGGTTGGTTCTACTGCGATAGGGTCAAAGAGCTGAACCGCAGGCTTAATGCGGCACGCAGACAGTACCGGCGGCGCCGCACTTCGCCGTGCCGCCGGTGCTTATTTGCCGTGTCTCGTCATGTCCTTGCGGAGAAGTGCCGCCTTAGGGAGGAGGCGTGGATTGTATGGTGTCGCACCCTTGATTCTCACTCCACACTTCGTGAGATGTGGAGGAGAATCAGGTCCGTCTCTGGTCCACGTCCCTCCCGTCCGCCTTCGCATCCCGACCCTGTTGCAGAGGCCGACCGCCTGGCTCAGCACTTTGCTGACCGCTCCGCCTCCTCCAATCTCCCGCGATCAGTCTTGGCTGTTCAAGAGCAATTGTCCGACTCTCGTGCTGCGGCTGTCCAGGCGGCGTGTGGTCAGTCTGACCCAGCCGATTGCCCCATCACCAGTAGGGAGCTGCTGGCAGCTTTGCGGCGCAGGGCGGACACTGCTCTAGGCCTTGATGGGCTGACATACTCCATCCTGTCACACGTGGGAGATTGTGGTATGGAGCGGCTTCTTGGTCTGCTCAACCTCTTGTGGTCTGAAGGGCGTCTCCCGAGTTTGTGGAAGGCTGCTGTTATTCACCCCATCCCGAAGCCGAATGCTCCCGGTGCCATGCGCCCCATTTCCCTCCTTAGCTGTATTGCCAAGATGGCTGAGCGAGTTGTGCAGGCGCGTCTTGCATGGAGACTGGGTCCACTTCACCCAAGGATCTTTGCTTATCATCCTGGCAGGAATGCTTCTCACTGCCTTGCATCGTTCCTTGGGGAGCTTCGGGGTGGTGTGGGGATGGCGGTCTTCCTCGACCTCGAGAAGGCCTTCGAGCTGGCAAGCCCTGCGGTCATCTTGCAGGCTCTGGAGGCTCAGGGGGTGGGCGGTAAGCTTTTGTCATGGGTTAGTGACTTCTTTTGTGGTCGCTCAGCGGGAGTCCGATTTCAGGGGCGTCTCTCCCCCTTTTATGACTACCAGAATGGTACTCCTCAGGGGAGTGTGTTGAGCCCTCTCCTTTTTAATGTTCTGGTGGAGGGGCTCCTTGATGTAGACTTCGGTCGTGGGGTCACCCTCTTATGTCGATGATCTGACCCTGGTCTTTACCAGGAGGGACTGCTTTGCCCAGGCGAACGAGGCTCTGGCCAGGTTGTATGGCAAATGCTCAGAGCTTGGCCTCAAAATCAACTTTGCCAAGTCAAAGTGTTTGCCTTTTGGCCTCCTTCCCCCACATTTTCCATTCGTGCTGGGGGGTCACCAGCTGTCCTTCATGGCTGTCCACAAGTATCTTGGGGTGTGGTTCGATAGTAACCTCACCTTTGCGAGCCATGTCCGCTATTTGCGTGAGCGAGCGTCCACGCGTCTCTCTGCCCTTCGCTCCCTCTCCAAAAAGAGTTTGGGGGCCTCCTATATGGTACTCAGAACTTTTTACACACACGCTATTAGGTCGCTGGTAGATTACAGTGCCATATGCTTGACTGGTCTTGCCCCGCGGGTTTCTCAGTCTCTTGAGGTCGTGCAGAATGACGCTTTGCGGGTCATTCTGCATGCGCCTCCTTGGACCCGGCTGGTCAATCTGAGGTTGGAGAGCAGTTTCCCATCTTTGAGGGGCAGAATTATGCTCCGTGCTGCAGCAACTACTCTGCAGCTGGTACACCGCAGACCCACTCTCCCTGTCTCTGCTCTCCTCCTGCGGCTCTTGTCACGCCCTCCTGACCCGGCCCCTCGGCGAGACTGGACTCGAGCAACGGTTGCTATGTTGCATGACATGGGGGCTGCTGACTCCATCTGCCAGGTCCCTGATGCACCCTTTGCTGGGTTTGAGTATCCGCCCCCATGGGAGCCTCCCCCATTCCAGTTGACTTGTCCAGCACGTGCCAAGCCCCGTGGCACCATCCCTGCCCTCCTCCGTCAGGATGGTCTCCGCCGGGTTGCGGCTCTGGGATCTCCGGGATCGGCTGTGTACTACACCGATGGTTCTGTGGCGGCTGATGGTGCTGCAGGGACGGCCTTCATTTTTGGGGACACGGTGGAGGCTTGGCGGCTTTCACAGGGGGCCTCTGTGTTCCAGGCAGAGCTGGCGGCTATACTGGGGGCTTTGCGGCATGCACACCACCATCAATATCGCCGTGTGGTCGTCCATTCGGACTCGCTCTCTGCCATCATGGGTCTCCGCTCCTCCCTCAAGGATAATGTCTTTTTGCTGTCGGCGATTTACACCTTCGCCTCTCTCCTGGTCTGCAGGGGTGCATCTGTTGTCCTGCACTGGCTCCTGGGGCATGTTGGCATCCACAGGAACAAGCTGGCGGATGAGGCTGCACGCTCTGTGTGTTCCCTTCCTGCTGTCACGTTCCCACTTGGCAGAGGCCGGGCTCAGATTGTCAAGTCTTTCGCTGCTTCAATCTGGCAGTTGTCGTTGGAAGAGCATAGGCTAGTGGTATCAGAGGGCTCCCGTTCTGCCACGTGGTATGCCGCTGCTACATCATACTCCCAGCTGCAGCCCCCCCCAGGTCTGCCGAATTTTTTGCTTGTGAGGCTCAGGTGCTTGCGGCTTGGCTTTTTATGTTATAAGCAGATCACTGGGGTGGAATCTGACTCGTGTGAACATTGCTTAGAGAGGGAGATGGAGCCCCTCCTTCATTATATGCTAAGGTGTCCTGTCACTGACATCTTCCGCTCGCATTTGGGAGGTGCTTTTGTGCCATCTGGGGATGATGTCCGTGATGCCTCTGCCATTGTTGCCCGTTTGCCGACGGAACTTCTGCTGCGGGTGGTCAGTCGCCACCCCCCTCCTCGCTAATATGAGCAGCGCATGCTAGCGCACCTGTGACGGGCTCACTTATTTGCCCGTGTCCCAGTCTGATCTGGGACGAATATCACAACAACAACAACCTGAATACAAAACTGCATGATCACCAAGCGAACCCGCCCGCACACCAAGACACACCCTATCCACCACAGGGGGGGACAGAGCAACTGCTATTGGGGCATGATCCGATGGAAGATCAAGATCATTATTCACAGTGAAACTTTGAATGCAATTTAAAATTTTGGTAGAAGCAATACACACATCTACTTCAGAAATCCATTCATTACGTTTCCTATACGTCAGGTTGCTCTTATAATGTTTTTCACCATACTTCAAGTTATTTACCACACTAAATTTTGTTCTACACATACAGTAGTCATAGTATTTGCATTCTCATTAGGCAAAATAATTTGATCAGGATTCACGGGGTAGGTGAAATAATCAGATCCAGAGACAAGTAAATTCAGTATAATACTTTGAACACCAGTACCAAAACGTGTGTTCAGGTCTCCCATTAGTAGAACATTACAATTTTCCTTATATGATTTTCTCTTGTACATAACTGAAACTGTTAGCATTAAAGTACTGCGAATCTGTAGGGGGTATATACACAAACCCCAAGAGCACAGTGCTCAATAGGGACAATCTGAGCCAAATTTGGTCTTTCATTTTACAGTCTACACCCATCACAAATGACTGTAAACAACACTTTGCCAGTACCACTGTGCCCCCTCTATGTCCGTCTGACCTAACAGTGTCTCTATAACAAACATAGCCAGGTAGAGCGATACGATCACTAGTTTTCAATTCATTCAACCCTATCACATCGTAATTCATTAACAATGCCTGTACACTGGGCTTTTCTAACTTTGTACGAACCCCATTGATGTTCCATGACATGATTGCAACATTTCTCCTTTGTGGTCCACCTAGAAAGGAGCCGGCCGCCAGCTGTCGATGACCAGCTCATCAAGATAAAGTTTCCTCTCCTTCGTGTCCAACCTGATCGTGCAGCCGACGTTCTCTGGTTTAGTCCTCTCTGCCGCCTCAACATCCCGCAGACGCTTCCATTTGTTCCGTACAGAAGGATGTATGTTTTTCTTCACAAACACACGGTCATACGGCGCGCCAGTCTCCTTTAGCCTCCTGGTCTTCCCAAGAATTTTCTCCCGCACCTGCTTCGAAGCCAAGGTCACCAGGATGGGCCTCTTACGTCCCCCTGGTTCACCTCGTCCCAACCTCCGACAGGACTCGATGTTCAGGGGTTCGCCCAGTTCACTCCAGATCTTGCTAAGTTTCCCCTCGTCTGTCGTTTCTCCAGCTAAGCTCTCGCCCTCATCAGGGACACCCAGGACGACCAGCCTTGTTTCCCTTTCTCTCCTGTCGATGGACTTCAGGAAGCTCTGCTGTCTGGCAATGATCTCAGCTTGCTTATCAATTTGCTCTTGCATATGTGACAATTTTTTATTGAAAACACTCTCGGGTGATGTTGTTTTACTCTTGAGATCTGCCAGTTCTCTCGTGATCTCATCTAATTTCTGCTGTAGCTGACGATTTGGTTCCTCTAACCCGTTTTTCGATGCGAGGATGCAATTCACCAGTCCATCTTTATTCAGTCTTGTTAACTGGTGTTTCTCCATTTGCCATAAATCACTCAAAGACATATCCTGGGAGCTCATTTCTTACTATAGAATTGGTATCAGCTGGCTGTAATTACCCACCTATATTTATGGTTACGAGTAAAGAGGTGGGCGTGGCTGGCCAGACTGACATTCCACTTGGCTATGACGTCACACAATAGTTCACATACCTCTTGTGCGCATGCGCGAGACGGGGAAGACGGATCGAGGAAAGGGGGTAGCTCAGGGGTCCAGATTTTCACAGGCTAATTATAACTACTGTAAACACCCTTCAATAACCAAAACTCGACCACAGTGTTCTTACGGTCTTCATGCAGCACTAGCTGGTCTGGGGCTGCCCGGAGATTCGTGATTCAACAGGAAATTTAAATGAACTGCAGAGCTCTCCCCACATGTTGTTTACTCGACCGCACGCACACACACACACACACACACAAGGCACGGAGGAGACCAGACCAGACGTACGCCGACATCGCTCCATACACGGCCAACCTGGCCAGAGGCATTACATAAATTTGTATCTTTATATGAGTCAAGCTCTGTACCAGGTTAGACAAAATGGTGTTGTAATATAAAAAAAAAAAAAAAAAAAAAGAAGAAGCTTTAAAGCAGGACTTGTTCAAACAGAAAAGAAAACAAATTTGAGTAAGAATGCGCACAGTCAGCTGATCGTTGTTTAGTCTACAATCTGCCCCAGGGAAAGTAAGTACTATATGTGTTTTTAGTACTGCAACATGAACACATACTTTAGTAAAGTAAATTTGGAAAAGAAAAGGGATAAAGGTAGAAAGCAGGACGATGATTTCTACCAAGAACTGGTTGAAATGGAGACTCATAACAAACTGGTTGAGCGAGTACACAGGCTTGAGACTGCTTTTCAAAATGAAATTGATGAAATTAAGAAACAGATGCACTTGCAAAAGGAAGAAATAGAAAAATTAGGAAAGGAAGTCAACAAGAAAGACATAACCATAGGAGAGCTAACAGTTGAAGTGGGTACACTTAGGAGAAAAATAAGTGAAACGGCAAGTACAGTAGTCAACCACGAGAGTATTTTGGAAGAGTTCAAAAGTGATACAGAGACAATTAGGCAAGTAAGCAGTCTGATAGATCAGAGCAGTGATATTGAGAAGAAGATAACACAGGTGAATGAAGCTGTGCAAAGCTACAAAAATGATGTGGAAACCACATATGCTGAAATGGTGAAAGTAAAGAAAGACTTAGAAACAAGGGTGAAAGAAAAAAGCATTAAAAAGGAAGTGAAAAGAATAATCCAAAACAATCCTAAGTTAGTCAGGCAAGAAACGATTATACAAGAATAAGGAGGGAAGCCCAAAAACAGTTTGAGGAGGATATCATAAATAAAAGTAGTGATCAGCCAAAGCTATTTTACAGCTACATCAGAAGCAAAACCAAAGTAAAAGATAAAATACAATCCATTACGGACGATGGAATCACCTATACACAAGAGAAGGATATTTGTGAAGGACTAAACAAGAATTTCCAATCAGTTTTTACAGAGGAAAAAATTTTTTAGAGGGATTATGTGGAACATGCATGCCCACACATACTACCAGATATACAAACATCAGAAAAAGAAATACAGGAGGAGCTAAGTAAATTAGACAAAGGAAAAACAAATGGTCCTGATGAAATTTCATGTTGGGTGCTATGTGAATGTGCAAAGGAGTTAAGTAAACCATTATTTTTAATTTTCGAGAAATCCTTGAGTCAAGGTAAACTACCTGATATTTGGAAGAAAGCAAACATTGTTCCCTTATTCAAGAAAAAAAATGGGAGAAATGGAGTTCCCCCGAGCTAAGCCCTGTATTGGACTATATAGTCCCGCTAGGGTTACAGGAGGGAGCTACCCCTCCTGGCACGGCAGCCCGGGCGAGGCTCGAACTTGCAATCCCCCGATCCCAAGTCCAGCGCGCTACCACTGTACTACCGCGCCCCCTTTATTCAAGAAAGGGAATAGACAAAATCCACTTAACTACCGACCAGTATCACTAACCAGTGTTGTAAGTAAGGTATTAGAAAAGCTTATAAGAAAAGCTTGGGTAAATCATCTAGAAGAACACAATATGATAACAGAAAGACAGTTTGGTTTCAGAAAAGGAAAATCATGTGTTACTAATCTGTTGAGCTACTATGACAGAGTAACAGACACATTACAGGAAAGAGAAGGATGGGTGGACAGTATATATTTAGATTTCAAGAAAGCATTTGACACAGTACCACGCCAAAGACTTTTATGGAAACTGTACCATCAAGGAGGAATTCGAGGCAAACTGTTTTGTTGGATGCAAGATTTTCTCATTAAAAGAAAAATGAGAACAGTACTAAGGGGAAATTACTCATTATGGAAAGACGTGACTAGTGGAGTACCACAGGGCTCAGTGCTGGCACCAATCATGTTTTTAGTGTATATAAACGATACAGACAGTAACACTGGAAATGAAACCTATCTGAATATGTTTGCAGATGATGCAAAAATACAAAGGAGAACTACTAACACAGACTCTTGTAAAGAGCTACAAGAAGAATTAAATGAACTTCATGAATGGAGTAATACATGGCAAATGGAATGCAATGTGGACAAGTGTCATGTAATCAAGTTTGGTAAAAGTGGAAAAAGACCTGATTGGGATTATATGTTAGGAAATAAAACCCTACACACATTAGAAAGAGAGAAGGACCTAGGTGTGATTGTCAATAACAGACTATCTCCGGCTGACCACATCAATGAGAAGGTACGGAACATGTATACACTGCTTGCAAATATGAGAATAGCGTTTACATACATAAATGAAGACATGCTAAGAAAGATAATAACATCATTCATCTGACCAACCCTGGAGTATGCATCAGTAGTCTGGAGTCCTCATCTCAAAAAAACATAGACAAGATTGAAAAAGTTCAAAGGGCCGCTACAAGATGGGTACCAAACTTAAAGGATCTAAGCTATGAAGAAAGACTAAATAAACTGAATCTACCAACACTACAGGAGAGAAGGAAAAGAGGTGACATGATTATGCTATATAAATGCATATCAGGGAAGGAGAAAATAGACATAGATTATTACTTAACGTATGGGGAAGCATCAGCAAGAGGATACTGCAAAAAATTGCATAAAAGAGAGGTGATAAAGACGTAAGGAAATTTAGTTTCCCAAATAGAGGAATTGATCAGTGGAATGCACTACAGAATGAAATAGTGTGTGTCAAAATAATTCACAAATTTAATGATATGTACGATAAATATGGTTTAAGACACGGGACAGTACGAGCTTGACTCATTCCTTTGAAGATACAATTAGGTAAGAACAATTAGGTAAGGCAAGAACACACACACACACACACACACACGTACTCACAAAAAAAAAAAAACACACACACACAACAAACACAAACAAAAACATTCACAGACAGACAGGTAGACATAGAACACACACACACACACACACACACACACACACACACACACACACACACACACACACACACAAATACGCGCGAACTATTGCGTGTACACGCGTACGCGGGGAAGCACACACTCACGCGCGCACACATGCACATGAACTATCTCTTTCTCTCGCTCTCTCTTTCCCTGTATGTGTGTGCGTGTGTGTGTGTGTGTGTTCAAGCCAGTGCGCTCAACGTGCGAGGCCTGGGATGGCCGTTGTTAATCTTTTTGTTATACTGTCAACGTGAAAAGCATTAATTTCTCGCTGCAGCATGTTGATAGTTAAGTATTATTTTACATTCCCTAGTGTTCTATGTTTATGTATCAGTAGTGTGACCATGAGTGTTAACTATGAGGTCATGTTGACCATGAGTGTTAACTATGATGTCATCTTGGCATGTAACTGATAGTTAAGAATGGCGGGTGGGGGTTGGGTTGGGGAGGGGTATGGGGTAGGGTTGGGAGCTGGGGAAGAGGTGAGTTGAGCTGGTTTCGTCCTCCCCTCCCCTCTTCCCTCGGTATACAGGAGTAGGAAGGGGGCACCCTTGAGTAGAAATTAGTGGTCGTGAGTGCAATACATATTAAAAAATTCACACTGCACAGTAACATAATAAACAAGCGTAATGCAAAAAGGAATGAGCGATATATTGGCTTGATATATTAAATATTGTAATGTTTTCCATAACACTCAAGCTCGCTTGGAATTCTGTCTTTCAGAGAACCATGTTGCTGGACCGAAGTCGTCTTCAGAGAGGTCGACAGAGAGACGGAAAGACAGGCAAATGCCTTGGAGGGATTCGACATTGTTGTTATTCTATTCTAAATATCAACAAACACATTTAGTAACCATAATGAATACGAGTATAAACTATTCTGGCAAGGAAGGGGAATCACACAGACAGATACACGCCATTTGAGATTCAGGATGTGTGCTATAATATTATTACTAAAGACAGAGGATTACATCCATCTTCGGAAGGAAATTGTCTCCTACTGTAAGTGAGATAAAACAGACAGAAACAGACTTTGGATTATTGATTCATGTTGACTTATTTCATTTTTGGCTCCACCAGATGACGTGATTCAGATGAAGTGCAAACAGACCCTCTCGTAGAGGAAGATGTGACAGACACTAGGATAGACGGACATGGGGAAACGCAGACACTTTCTCATTTATCATTTCATTGATTGTTATTCCAATGATGCTGAAAGCAAACAATTCTATTCAGCATACGTGAGAATAACTCTTTCTGTAGATGAAGACGTGAAAGACAAAGGAGTAGAGTGAACAGAATGATAGTGCGGCAAACAGTTTCCGAAATATTTTCAAATTTACTGGAATTATTATTTCATATTAATTGGTAATGTAGGCTATTATTGTAACTGTCAGATGAGTTTATTTAGCTTAATGAAATTACAGTTCTCCCGATTAGGAAGACGTAAAACGTAATTATATAGACATACTGAATAACAGACACTACCCAGACACCGTTGTTGATTCATGAAGTAAAGTGCAGTTTTATTCCTGCTATTGACTGACAGTTTTATTTAGCTTAGGTTGAACACGCCTCTCACCTGTGACACTGATATTTCTACTTATTGAATTATATAAATTATACTGACGCTGTAGAAGACAAAGCGGATGTTATTTTTTAGCAGGATTGAGTCAAGCTCGTAATGACTTGTCTTCTTTCCTTATTTTATCATACATGTGTGTGTGTGTGTGTGTGTGTGTGTGTGTGTGTGTGTGTGTGTGTGTTTGAAGCCGTGAAGGAAAGGACTGAATTACCTCTCGATCAAGGGAGATGGTTGTAGTTCCTATGGAAGGAGGCAGGAGGAGGGGAGGGGGTTTGAACCTGTGTCCGAACACCAGACCATTCTTGACTTCCTGGCCACGGCATCGAAAAGCCCTGGATACTTTCTTTGGATTGCGAGTGTACATGTCGGTGAGTGGTGTTTGAATGGCTGCGTGGCTCGTTTCTTTGAATGATGTCTTAGTAGTTCTTCTGCCTTCGAACTCTTTCTTTCGTGGTTTCTTAATTCTACCTCACTCTAAACCGAGCTGGGTAAAAATGTGATGATAATGACGATGATGATGATGATGATCATGATGTTTGCACTGCAAACTATTTTTTTAACGTAATGAGACTACTCATAGTTTACATGTATCGACATATAGCCGCTAAATGTAATTATAGTCCAGTTAATTCAGAACTTTTGATAATATAAGTAAGATATGATCCATAACTCGCTAAAGGGCACTCTCATCCCCATTCTCTCTCTCTCTCTCTCTCTCTCTCTCTCTCTCTCTCTCTCTCTTCTATTGTTTTATTTGTCCTGATTCTCTCTCAGTCCGAGAAATAAATGTTTCTTTAAGAGTTTTACGTACAAAATATCTCACGCAAAGGTAACATGAATACGATACAACTCCATTCCCTACAGGAAAAAGAGAGAGAGAGAGAGAGAGAGAGAGGGAGAGAGAGAGAGAGAGAGATTACAGTTATGAATAGTACATGGAAATTATCACTGAGAATTTTAGCATGTACCACTCACGTATGACTGACGGCTATGACGTTGATGAGATATTGGCGCTAGTGTGGTTGACGTTGCTGCTCCTGCTGTTGTTGTTATTGCCAAAAAACAAGATAGAATTTCTGCACACAAATCAGACGAGAGTTTATGACATACAATAAAGAATATGTGCAGTTTCTTCATGTGCTTTTAGAGATACCCTGGAAACTGCGCATCGAATTTTGCTGTACGCATGGAGATTTGAAAGAATTATAAAACAATATTATTTCATGAATGAAGTATGTCAATGTAGAAGCCACATGATCACAAAGGTGGCATATGTGAATGAAATATATTACACAGAACATAAGAAGTGTAATGAGTGTCAGCCACATTGTCCCATTTTATAGCATGTACTAAGAATCAAATGAGTATCTATCGACCTTCCCCATTTTGTATACTTTATAAGTTGTGTAGGGAAGCTGTGCCCTCTAGAAATAACTATGGAAATTTTCAAATAAGGGAAGGCATTGTCAAGGAACCAGACGAACTTACCTGCGAAGTTTTGTTGAAATGAATGTGCTCTCCTTCGCCTAGTTTTGATTGTTTTTATTTTGTGGAATGGGACTGACCTCCACAAGAATCACTGGGGAGTCACGCCCCCCAAATATCACTATAAGAATGAGGGTCCATTGTACAACCTATAAGCAGATATCAAAGGTATACCTGCCCTCCTTTTTTTTTTTTTTTTTTTTTTTCTGGCCTATCAACCATTGGGGCCGAAGCCCCTGGTTATTAAGGCCATGTATATATATATATATATATATATATATATATATATATATATATATATATATATATATATATATATATATATTTAAACAGATATACATATATATATACACACACACACACACACACACACACACACACACAGACACAGACACACACACACACACACACACACACTTCCATGCATACATACAGACACACTTTCATGAAAACGTACATATATATATATATATATATATATATATATATATATATATATATATATATATATATATATATATATATATATATAATAATTTTAATCTTATTTATTTCATTTTTTTGTATTTTTTTTTTAATTTTTTCTTGGTTTTATATTTTTTATACCTTATATTATAAAGACAAACTAATCTAAAGACCCTAAAACTAATCACCTAACAGACAAATCGCTAACCTATACTAAATCCTACAGAGACAAATAGCTAGACCTACACGAATGGTAAAAATACCTCGACTAACAGAGCACCATCGACTGCAGATATGTAATGCCTTTCTACATTACATACCTGCACTCATCACCTGGTGACTGTCAGTCGAGGCACAACCTAATATAGGGGACATCAGTATATGAAAGGGAACCAGACGAGTCAGGAACATTTCCATATACGTCAGCTGTCGTCCCTAATTAGAATAACTTAAGCAAGATAATATAATGTATTTACATAATTTGTACAAAAAGTGAAGAAGCTCGCCCAGCGGACCACCATCGACTACAAGTGCCCAATACCTTCCTATATTGCACACTTGCACTCATCAGCTGGTGACTGTCAGGCGAGGAACTTGGCTTAATGTAGGGGACATCTATATTAGAAATAGATCGGTGGGAGGAGGAACTATTTAAAATATGTCAACTGTCAACCCTAATTAATATTACAATATATACATATTTACTGTTCATAAAAACCATAACCACACAGTAAAAAAGTCACATCACTCTGATCAGTCCGGTCTCTCTCAAGAAAGCCATCAATTTATCAGTCATAACAATGTCCCCATCACCCAGGATGGTGGAAAGGGTGAAGGGGACGTCTACTGCGCCGCAGTAATTTATAAGTGAAGCACGTTCACGAATAAATCGCCGACAGCGCAGGATGATATGACTAATAGATAACACCGCATTACAGATGTCACAGTGCGGTGGGAAGCGTCTTTCCATATATGGTTTTATGTGGGTTAAAATGGTGGCATTAAGCCGTAATCGTGCCAACACTTTTTCTTCTAGGCGACTGGGACGGTTGGCAGTGTCCCAGTCGCCCAGGTACGGCTTACAAGTTGGAATATTTAGTCTGGTCCATTGACCTTGCCACAGAAGATTTATTGATTTCTTTCCGAGAGATAGACTCGACCGTAGATCACGAGGAACGTCCCAAGTCTCCTCGAGCTCCACAGCCGACTTTGCAAGTAAGTCAGCCTGCTCACTGCCGTAGATACGACAATGACCAGGCACCCAGATCAGCGTGAATGACTTGTTGCATGAATGCAACTTATTAACGATGCGGCCCTGGATCTCATGAGAGTCCGTAGTGCAAGATGCAATTGCATGAAGGGCTGATTTTGAATCTGAAAATATGACAAATGAGTCATGCCTAGAATTGAGAGCATAGTCTATGGCTTTGTCAATAGCAAAAAGTTCTGAAGTAAACACAGATGTATGAGTCGGCAACCTATACCTGAGGGCACATTCAGTAGACCACACACTTGCACCCACACATTCACTCGACTTGGAGCCGTCGGTGTACAATTGATGGGACCCCAAGTGACGAACAATGATGTTACGAAACAAGTGGTGGACCTCCGCCTCCGGCACCTTGGCCTTTGGTGCTGGGAGCCATGTAACATCGACTGTAAAGCCGGGTGGCTCCCAAGGCGCTATATTTTTAAGCACCAACTTGTCACAGTCACTGGGGTCCACATCAAGCTCCTGAGTCAGTAAGTGGAGGCGAGCGGCAAGTGGCCGACGCACCCCCCGCAGAAGGTGGTGGTATTGACGCAGGGGGGTACAGGCCACATTGCCGATATCACTTTTCCTTAGCGTCCTTATACCGTACGACAAGGCCAGGTGGTCACGGCGAATACGGAGGGGAGGCACATTCGCCTCCACTTCCATACGAGCCACACGGGTACACTGGACGGCTCCAAGACACATTCGCAAACATTTGTTCTGTAACACATCCAATCCTTTCAGAGTGGCATCGGATGCCGAGCCATACACCTGTACACCATAGTCTAGCTTCGATCGAATAAGGGACTTATACACCATTAATAAAGATTTTCTGTCGGCACCCCAGGTAGTACCTGCTAGGTACTTGAGGACATTTAACGGTTTATCACAACGAGCAAGCAAAGTATTAACGTGAAGTTTAAAATTCATTCTACGATCAAAATGTATTCCTAAAAATTTTACAGAATTTTGAAAAGGTACCGCCTGATTATTCAAAGTTAAGCACAAATTAGGTACGTTACGATTAGTGAAAACTATAGCGGCACACTTACGGACAGAAAACTTATATCCCCACTGCAAGGCCCATTGGTGGACGGAGTCAAGGGCTGCTTGAATCCGCCCAGCCGAAAATTGTGCATTACGGGAAGAGTGCCATATTGCACAATCGTCAGCGTAGAGCGAGTATTTAAGATTCCTCGGGATGGGAGCTGATGACAGAATATCACTAATCATAATACTAAATAAAGAAGGACTAAGCACACTTCCCTGTGGCACCCCGTTTTCCTGGATAAATATATCCGATGTTACGTTACGGGGCAATTTGACAGAGAAAGTTCTGTCCCTTAAGAAATTTGAAATAAAAACAGGTAAATTTCCTCTTAAACCATAAGCATAGAGCTTCATTAGTATACCGTGTCGCCAGGTCATGTCATAGGCTTTATAGATGTCCAAGAACACCCCTATCATGAATTCTTTATTGGCAAATGCCTCTGCAATACAATGCTCCAAATTCATTAAATGATCTAGTGAACTTCTGTATTTACGGAAGCCACATTGTTGATCATTTAACAAATTTTTCGACTCTAAAACAAAAAGAAGCCTATTATTAACCATACGTTCCATGACCTTACATAGACAAAAGTCAACACAATAGGACGAAATGAAGCGGGATTCATAAGACGACCAGCCTCTTTGGGTATCGGTATGACGTGCGCAAAGTGCCATGAGTTTGGGAACGTTCGAGACGCCCAAATCTCATTGTACAATGCTAACATCTTAATCAGGTTGTCCTGATTAAGGTGCTGGATCATACCGTACGTGATGGTGTCTGGTCCAGGGCTGGTGTCTTTACAGGATTTAAGGGCAAGGAGCAGTTCATCTAGCGTAAACTCTTGGTTGTACGGGGAGTTTACGTCTTCTGTGGCAAAGTCTACTATCTGTAGCTCAGCCATGCGTTTATGATGATGGAAACGCGGGTCATAATTGGCTGAGCTACTTACATAAGAAAAACTCCTGGCAAGGATGTTAGCAACGTCCACGGGCTCGTCATAGGTGGTGTTATTCACCTGCAAGGTGGTGACAGGGAAGTATGGGCGTTTATTATTTAATAATCTTATAGTGGACCAGACTTTACGTAATGGTGTTGTACGAGTCACCGTGGACACAAAGGACCGCCAGGAGTCACGTTTGGCCCTTCTTATTATTCTCCTTGCCTCAGCCCGTGCCTGTTTGTATGCAATAAAATTTTCCTCAGTGGGCTGACTATCAAAAATCCTGTATCTCCTATTGCGTTTTCTTAATGCTTGTCGGCAATCCGGCGTCCACCAATGTGCTCTATGCTTCGCATGAACTGTAGAAGTCTTGGGAATAGCAGCCTCAGCTGCGTGTAATATGGATTGGGTTATATTTTCGACCTTAACATCTATGGTCTCCCCTGATATATCTAAATTGGCGATCCTTGAGAAGGATCCCCAATCTGCTTTCTTATAGTTAAATTTTGGAGGTGGAGGGTCCGAAATGATGTCGCGTGTATAAGAAAGACAGATGGGTAAATGATCACTTCCCAAGGAGTCGTCGTAGGGGTCCCATGAGAGATCTTGATGTATACCAGGGGAGGCCAAAGATAAGTCAATGGCCGAAAAGTTACCAGTACGATCATCTACACGAGTCGCTCTACCATCGTTCAGAAGACAGAGGTTGGACTGTTGTATTAGGTCGGCTACTTGCTCCCCACGACCATCAATCCTCAAGCTACCCCATTGATAGTGATGGGCGTTAAAATCGCCCAACACTAACTTATCCAGGCAGATGTTCCACTAGTGAATTTAAAGCATCACTATCAATGGGGCCATGTGGAGGACAGTACAGAGAGCAAATAGACAGATACGTGTTATTAAATTTTACTCTGCACGTGACAGCTTCCAGAGTAGAATTTAGAATCACTTCTGTTTGTGGGTGTGATTTGTGTGTGTAAATGGCAACTCCGTGACCTTCATATCTTCTATACGAGTGGTAGTGTTTGAACTGTGGAGGATCAGGACGATCCTCCAGGCGCATCTCCTGTAAACAAACAACGTCTGGCCTGTGTATAGAAAGCAAGATTGCTATATTTTGTAACTTATTCCCAATACCTCTACAATTCCACTGTAGTATAGTGAATGCGGCGGTTTAAGATTTACGAGGGGGGCCAGTGTGTTTAGTTTTTTTATGCCCCCCGCGACCAGGCGAGTGTCTACCGGGGGATCTTTCCCGGTGCTTGCTGACTGAAACCTCCATATTTTGGTCAATAACAAGGCTCCCAGATTCCACCGAGGAAGAGCTATTCTTCCTCTCCCTCGCTGGGCTAGGAGCAGGGAGGACATGAGGACGTGGCTTTGAAAGGGTGGTGAAGTTATGTTTTACAGTCTTGTCAGGCTTCGATTTAGGCTTGACTGACTGAGAAGCAGCAGCGGCCTGTGAGTATGAAGAAGCTTTAGGGAGGTCAGTTAGAGAGTTGGATCTTACAGGAGGTTTAGAGGTGGAGGTGGAGGTAGAGTGAGTGACTTGATTAACAAGCACAAGATCAGTCTGCGTCTCCACAGTGTACATCACAGGGCGGGACATCACTGCCGAAGCATAGGACCTATTCGGTGTGGGAGTTGCATGCAACTCCTTCACCTTTTTCCTTGCTTTGTAGAAAGAGATGCCCTCAGTCGCCTTCACCACACAGACCTCTTTAGACCTCTTTCTCCTCCTTCCACTTGGGACAATCCCTAGAGGAAGTGAAGTGAGCACCCTTGCAGTGAAAGCAGCTGACACCCTCTGATGTGCAATGGTCAGCATCATGACCTTGCGTTGCACACTTGCCACAGACTGATTGAGAAGCCCGACAAGACTTTTCATGGTGTCCATATAACTGACATCGTAAACAACGAAGTGGGTTAGGGATGTACGTCCTTAAGTTAACAATTTCATACCCCACTTTGATATGGGTTGTGAGAGTCACTTTACCGAAAGTCAATATAACCGTTGCCGTTTTCGTCCTCCTGCCCTCGGAAAATCTCGTGATGAAACGGGCTTCAATTACATCTTCATGAGCAAGTTCACGTACGATGTCGTCCTCTTCCATGACCATGAGGTCCCTGCAAGTGATGACTCCCTTGCAGGAATTCATGGAGTGAGGGATCGTCGGCACAACATCATAGCAATGGAATTTGCTCATCTTCATCAAATCCTAAACCTGGGATGAGTTTGCAGTCTTTACTAGAAGATCTCCGCTAGCAAGTTTTTTGACCTGTTCTACCTCTCCTGCACACCCATCAATCACCTTCTTGATAATGAAGGGATTGAGGCTGGACAGGGGAGTAGAACCAACCGCGTGCAGCAAAACAAAACTCGCATTTTTTACGTCAATGTCTAGCAGAGGGCGTGTCCGGGGCCGTTCAGTCTGGGGGTAGTCCGTCCGTGAGACAGTCGGGGGTCGGTCAGGACTACCTCCCCCCCTGAAGGGGGGGGAGGCAGCAGTGGCGTCCGCCATAGTAACCACTTCCCCCTAAAGGGGGAAGTGGGAAGAAAGAGAAAAAACAAACAAGGGACAAAAAAACTAGGACAACACACCTATGGCTAAGATTGCCCTCTCAAACCACTCCAGGGAGGCCCGACCGTGTTACTTCACACCCCAGAGCGATCAGTGGGGGGGACCCTCCGTGGGCGAGTAAGCAAAGGTAATCTTAGTAAATAGATATAGACACTTACTATATCTCTAGCAAGGGTAGGGAGGAAAATTAGTACTAGCTAATCCTAATTTTAACGGTGTATTTACAAAACTAATGCCGGTGAGGCAGCCCTGAAAACTAGAGGAGAGCCAGAAAAACTTTTTTTTTTTTTTTTTTTTTTCTTTTCCCCGGCCTATCAACCATTGGGGCCGAAGCCCCTGGTTATTAAGGCCATGTATATATATATATATATGTGTATACATTTAAATATATATACATATATATACAAACAAATATATATACATACACACACACACACACACACACACACACTTCCATGCATACATACAGACAGATTTTCATGCAAACGTACATATATATATAATAATTTTAATCTTATTTATTTATTTTTTTTGTATTTTTATTTTTTTAATTTTTTCTTGATTTTATATTTTTTATACCTTATAATATAAAGACAAACTAATCTAAAGACCCTAAAACTAATCACCTAACAGAGAAATCGCTAACCTATACTAAATCCTACAGAGACAAATAGCTAGACCTACACTAATGGTAAAAATACCTCGACTAACAGAACACCATCGACTGCAGATATGTAATGCCTTTCTACATGACATACCTGCACTCATCACCTGGTGACTGTCAGTCGAGGCACAACCAACCTAATATAGGGGACATCAGTACATGAAAGGGAACCAGGCGAGTCAGGAACATTTCCATATACGTCAGCTGTCGTCCCTAATTAGAATAACTTAAGCAAGATAATATAATGTATTTACATAATTTGTGCAAAAAGTGAAGAACCTCGCCCAGCAGACCACCATCGACTGCAAGTGCCCAATACCTTCCTATATTGCACACTTGCACTCATCAGCTGGTGACTGTCAGGCGAGGAACTTGGCTTAATGTAGGGGACATCTATATTAGAAATAGATCGGTGGGAGGAGGAACTATTTAAAATATGTCAACTGTCAACCCTAATTAATATTACAATATATACATATTTACTGTTCATAAAAACCATAACCATGCAGTAAAAAAGTCACATCACTCTGATCAGTCCGGTCTCTCTCAAGAAAGCCATCAATTTATCAGTCATAACAATGTCCCCATCACCCAGGATGGTGGAAAGGGTGAAGGGGACGTCTACTGCGCCGCAGTAATTTATAAGTGAAGCACGTTCACGAATAAATCGCCGACAGCGCAGGATGATATGACTAATAGATAACACCGCATTACAGATGTCACAGTGCGGTGGGAAGCGTCTTTCCATATATGGTTTTATGTGGGTTACAATGGTGGCATTAAGCCGTAACCGTGCCAACACTTTTTCTTCTAGGCGACTGGGACGGTTGGCAGTGTCCCAGTCGCCCAGGTACGGCTTACAAGTTGGAATATTTAGTCTGGTCCACTGACCTTGCCACAGAAGATTTATTGATTTCTTTCCGAGAGATAGACTCGACCGTAGATCACGAGGAACGTCCCAAGTCTCCTCGAGCTCTACAGCCGACTTTGCAAGTAAGTCAGCCTGCTCATTGCCGTAGATACGACAATGACCAGGCACCCAGATCAGCGTGAATGACTTGTTGCATGAATGCAACTTATTAATGATGTGGCCCTGGATCTCGTGAGAGTCCGTAGTACAAGATGCAATTGCCTGAAGGGCTGATTTTGAATCTGAAAATATGACAAATGAAACATGCCTAGAATTGAGAGCATAGTCTATGGCTTTGTCAATAGCAAAGAGTTCTGAAGTAAACACAGATGTATGAGTCGGCAACCTATACCTGAGGGCACATTCAGTCGACCACACACTTGCACCCACACATTCACTCGACTTGGAGCCGTCGGTGTACAATTGATGGGACCCCAAGTGACGAACAATGATGTTACGAAACAAGTGGTGGACCTCCGCCTCCGGCGCCTTGGCCTTTGGTGCTGGGAGCCATGATACATCCACTATAAAGCTGGGTGGCTCCCAAGGCGCTATATTTTTAAGCACCAACTTGTCACAGTCACTGGGGTCCACATCAAACTCCTGAGTCAGTAAGTGGAGGCGAGCGGCAAGTGGCCGACGCACCCCCTGCAGTAGTTGGTGGTATTGACGCAGGGGGGTACAGGCCACATTGCCGATATTACTTTTCCTTAATGTTCGTAGTCCATACGAAAATGCCAGGTGGTCACGGCGAATACGGAGGGGAGGCACATTCGCCTCCACTTCCATACGAGCCACACGGGTACACCGGACAGCTCCAAGACACATTCGCAAGCATTTATTCTGTAACACATCCAATCCTTTCAGCGTGGCATCAGATGCCGAGCCATACACCTGTGCGCCATAGTCTAGCTTTGATCGAATAAGGGACTTATACACCATTAATAAAGATTTTCTGTCGGCACCCCAGGTAGTACCCGCTAGGTACTTGAGGACATTTAACGGTTTATCACAACGAGCAAGCAAAGTATTAACGTGAAGTTTAAAATTCATTCTACGATCAAAATGTATTCCTAAAAATTTTACAGAATTTTGAAAAGGTACCGCCTGATTATCCAAAGTTAAGCACAAATTAGGTACATTACGATTAGTGAAAACTATAGCGGCACACTTACGTACGGAAAACTTAAATCCCCACTGCAAGGCCCATTGGTGGACGGAGTCAAGGGCTGCTTGAATCCGCCCAGCCGAAAATTGTGCATTACGGGAAGAGTGCCATATTGCACAATCGTCAGCGTAGAGTGAGTATTTAAGATTCCTTGGGATGGGAGCTGATGACAGAATATCACTAATCATAATACTAAATAAAGTAGGACTAAGCACACTTCCCTGTGGCACCCCGTTTTCCTGGATAAATATATCCGATGTTACGTTACGGGGCAATTTGACAGAGAAAGTTCTGTCCCTTAAGAAATTTGAAATAAAAATAGGCAAATTTCCTCTTAAACCATAAGCATAGAGCTTCATTAATATACCGTGTCGCCAGGTCATGTCATAGGCTTTATGGATGTCCAGGAACACCCCTATCATGAATTCTTTATTGGCAAATGCCTCTGCAATACAATGCTCCAAATTCATTAAATGATCTAGTGAACTTCTGTATTTACGGAAGCCACATTGTTGATCATTTAACAAATTCTTTGACTCTAAAACAAAAAGAAGCCTATTGTTATCCATACGTTCCATGACCTTACATAGACAAGAAGTCAACACAATAGGACGAAATGAAGTGGGATTCATAAGACGACCAGCCTCTTTGGGTATCGGTATGACGTGCGCAAAGTGCCATGAGTTTGGGAACGTTCGAGACGCCCAAATCTCATTGTACAATGCTAACATCTTAATCAGGTTGTCCTGATTAAGATGCTGGATCATACCGTACGTGATGGTGTCTGGTCCAGGGCTGGTGTCTTTACAGGATTTAAGGGCAAGGAGCAGTTCATCTAGCGTAAACTCTTGGTTGTACGGGGAGTCTACGTCTTCTGTGGCAAAGTCTACTATCTGTTGCTCAGCCGTGCGTTTATGACGTTGGAAACGCGGGTCATAATTGGCTGAGCTACTTACATGAGAAAAACTCCTGGCGAGGATGTTAGCAACGTCCACGGGCTCGTCATAGGTGGTGTTATTCACCTGCGAGGTGGTGACAGGGAAGTACGGGCGTTTATTATTTAATAATCTTATAGTGGACCAGACTTTATGTAATGGTGTTGTACGAGTCACCGTGGACACAAAGAACCGCCAGGAGTCACGTTTAGCCCTTCTTATTATTCTCCTTGCCTCAGCCCGTGCCTGTTTGTATGCAATAAAATTTTCCTCAGTGGGCTGACTATCAAAAATCCTGTATCTCCTATTGCGTTTTCTTAATGCTTGTCGGCAATCCGGCGTCCACCAATGTGCTCTATGCTTCGCATGAACTGTAGAAGTCTTGGGAATAGCAGCCTCAGCTGCGTGTAATATGGATGTAGTTATATTTTCGACCTTAACATCTATGGTCTCCCCTGATATATCTAAATTGGCGATCCTTGAGAAGGATCCCCAATCTGCGTTCTTATAGTTAAATTTTGGAGGTGGAGGGTCCGAAATGATGTCGCGTGTATAAGAAAGACAGATGGGTAAATGATCACTTCCCAAGGAGTCGTCGTAAGGGTCCCATGAGAGATCTTGATGTATACCAGGGGAGGCCAAAGATAAGACAATGGCCGAAAAGTTACCAGTACGATCATCTACACGAGTCGCTCTACCATCTTTCAGAAGACAGAGGTTGGACTGTAGTATTAGGTCGGCTACTTGCTCCCCATGACCGTCAATCCTCAAGCTACCCCATTGATAGTGATGGGCGTTAAAATCGCCCAACACTATCTTATTTCCAGGCAGATGTTCCACTAGTGAATTTAAAGCATCACTATCAATGGGGCCATGTGGAGGACAGTACAGAGAGCAAATAGACAGATACGTGTTATTAAATTTTACTCTGCACGCGACAGCTTCCAGAGTAGAATTTAGAATCACTTCCGTTTGTGGGTGTGATTTGTGTGTGTATATGGCTACTCCGTGACCTTCATATCTTCTATACGAGTGGTAGTGTTTGAACTGTTGAGGATCAGGATGATCCTCTAGGCGCGTCTCCTGTAAACAAACAACGTCTGGCCTGTGTATTGACAGCAAGATTGCTATATCTTGTACCTTATTTCCAATACCTCTACAATTCCACTGTAGTATAGTGAAAGCGACGGTTTAAGATTTTCGTTGGGGGCCAGTGTGCTTTGTCTTTTTTTGTCGCCCGCCAGCAGGCGAGCGACTACCGGGGGACCTATCCCGGTGCTTGTTCACGGAAACCTCCATATTGTCGTCAATTACGAGGTTCCCTGACTCCCCCGAGGGGGAGCTAACCTTCCTCTCCCTCGCTGGAGTGGGAACTGGAAGAACATGAGGACGAGACTGTTTTGTGAGGGTGGTCATGTTACTTTTAGCAGACTTGTCAGGCTTCGTTTTTGACCGTACTGATGGAGAGGCAGCAGCAGCCTGAGAATAAGTTGAAGCCTTAGGGATGTTAGTGAGAGAGTTGGAGCGGACAGGAGGTCGAGATGGAGATGTACTGTGAGTGGCAATAGGGAGAAGGACAGGATCAGTCTGCGTCTCTACAGAGCACATCACAGGACGGGACATTACCGCCGAAGCATAGGACCTATTCGGCGTGGGAGTTGCATGCAACTCCTTCACCTTTTTCCTAGCTTCGTAGTAGGAAATGCCCTCCGTTGCCTTCACTGTGCAGACCTCCTTCTCCTCCTTCCACTTGGGACAATCCCTAGAGGAAGTGGAGTGAGCGCCCTTGCAGTGGAAGCAACAGACCGTCTCAGATGTGCAGTGTTCCGCATCATGACCCTGGCTTGCACACTTGCCACACACTGGCTGGGAAGCCCGACAAGTCTTTGAACCATGCCCATACATCTGGCATTTCAAGCAACGGAAAGGGTTGGGAATATATGGCCGCACATGAACAATTTCATAACCAATTTTTACTTGGCTAGGCAGTGACACTTTACCGAAAGTCAAAACAATGGTTGCTGTCTTCGTCTTGACACCTTCCGAATATCTTGTTATGAAGTTGGCATCGATTACATCTTGCTGAGCAAGTTCCTCTATGATCTCTTCCTCACTCATCACCATGAGATCCCTGCAAGTGATGACACCCTTGCGGGAATTCATGGAAGTTGGGATCTTGGCTTCGACATCATAAATATGAAACTTGCGCAGCTTCAGCAAGTCCTTACCCTGGGAAGAATTGCAAATCTTTACAAGGAGGTCTCCGTTCGCAAGTTTTTTGACTTGTTCCACCTCCCCAGCACAGCGATCAATAACCTTCTTAATCATGAAGGGATTGAGACTGCTCAAGGGAGTGGAACCTAGAGCATGGATGAGAACAAATTCAGCATTATTTACACATATGTCCAGAGGCAATCGAGTCTGGGGCCGTTCTGTCTGGGGCCTGTCAGTCCGTTGATCAGTCAGGGGTCGGTCAGGACTACCTCCCCCCCTGAGGGGGGGGGGAGGCAGTAGGGGCGTCCTCCATAGTACCACTCCCCCCTAGCGGGGGAAGTGGGAAGAAGGAGAGAAAACAACCAAGGGACAAACAACCGGGGACCACACACCTAAGTCTGAGGTTGCCCTCTCAAACCACTCCAGGGAGGCCCGACCGTGTTTCTTCACGCCCCAGAGCGATCAGTGGGGGGGACCCTCCGTGGGCGATAAGCAAAGGTAAACTCAGTTTATTTGAACAGACACCTACTGTTCAAGACTAACAGGGAGGGGAGGTAACTGAGTACTAGCTAAACCTAAACGTCACCAGAAGGGTGAAAAAAAAGAAGCTAATGCCGGTAAGGCAGCCCTGAAAACTAGAGAAGAGCGCAGAGAAAAACACGTCTACCCTCTTCACGACCATGCATCAAAGTCCCCAGAAAAACACGTCTAAACTCTCCGAGACCATGCATCAAAGTCCTGCCCTCCTTTCACCATTGCTGAGAATTTATATTTCAGTGACGGGGAAAGGGTGGGCTGACCCCGTAATTCCATGGTTGGATAGTTTTATATACAGGGTAGTTGATGTGCTTCGGTGTAACCGGACGAAGCCATCTGAATTTCATTCAAATCCATCAAATTGCTATCGGGGGAAAAACAAGAAATAAGTAACTATTTAAACAGCAAACATTCATCACCAAAACAAAATATTCTCAGTTTTGAACTGAGCATCGGATAGGGGAATGACAAATTGTGCATATTTGTATTACTGATTAAGCTACAAAATTAATACCGAAAATGAGGTGAAAAAGAAGACCAGAAAATCACCTAATATTTTCAAACCAATTCTTAGTACTCAAAATTAAATTTTTTCTGCTTACGTTACTGACAAAGAAAACCCATATTAAGTGTGACTGACAAGGAAAACACCTCTTTGTATGGCTTATCACCAAGTCGAAGGGAAGGTAGGGGAAAGAGAAGAATCCGGTGGTGAGGAGGTGAGTTCCTGTGGAAGAACAAGACTATCCTCTTTTTACCCTATCTCCCAGACTTTAATTGAGGCGTTCTCTACAGAAGCGAGGTAAGTGACCCAGAGGTCGAAACTGAGTTATCAATTGCACCGGTCTGGAATTGGTGTACAAAGTCTGTCTGTGTAAAAATTTGCCTCGAAATGGAACCAGACAGATCTTTAAGGGCTATATTCCTGAAAACTGGAAAAAAAACGAAAACAAAAAAAATTCAGTAAGATGTAATATTATTACCATAGCAAGTGACAGCCGAGAAAACAATGGTTGACAGCAGAGAGCATCCCAGAGTCTTGAGCGACTTGATGCAGTAGTGAAGCATGGGTTGACCCAGACTCCGAGATACCCAAAAGTTGAACCGCTGTTTTCTCGATTTTTTGTTGGTGCCACTTGCCTCACTGGGAGATTTTCCATCGTGTTCCATGTTATTCGATGGTAGAAAAAGACAAAGGCAGAGCGCTACATCCCTTCAATAGCATTTCTTCGTGACTAGTACCATATTATAGCGTTAATATTTTGTTAAAACGCAGTATTTAATATGGAGAGATGGCAGTTTTAGGCCAGGTTAGAGTAAAATAAGCAAAGTGACGGGACTTAACCGCAAGTGCGAGGGCAGTATTTTCAGGGCAAGGGACAATCACAGACTCCTTCATGTATGACTGACAAGGACAGCACCCAAACATTCACAGAGACTAGGCCACACAACTGTCACTTAACATCTAGGTCGCTATTTTAGTTTTTGGTATGGATTGAATGAAGCAGAGGAAACCATGTGTAAAGGTCCAGGTTTTGGCCCAGAAATCAAATGCAAGACCTCTCACTTGCAAGGCGAATATATGAAGCCTACACACGAATGCAAAACAATTTATCTCTAAGTTCTGATGGCACTATGGCAACTCTAATTCCAACACAACATACAAAAATTACGACACTCAAATAATTCACAATTTAGTTAATAATCGGACAGTTGAATACAGCTTTGCACATGTCAGAGGTGGGTGTCAAAAATGGTTGCAAAGCTCATATGTTAACAGAAGATGGTGTACGAGTGAAAATTTTCGCGTGACTTACTTGAGATCTGTCTGTCTACCTGTCTATTGTCAGACGCTTTAATTCCTCACGGGGTGGTCAGAAATAAGTCGCCTCCACGTCGCCCTGTCCTCCGCATTTAGCTGCTCTTCCTGCAGCTCACCTCCCTCTCTCATATTATTTATGTCTCTCCACTACATCCCTCCACCTCATCCTTGGCCTCCCTCTCCTCCTCTCCCACTCAACCTCTCTCTCATAGACTTTTCTAATCAGGCTCTCATTTTCCATCGTCTCATCTCTTTACTCCTTCCCTCCATCTCATCCTTGGTCTCAATCTTGTCCTCCCGCTCTTCCCGTTCACCTCACTCACATACACTCTTCTAGTCGGTCTCTCATTCTCCACAGAAGATGCATCCAACAAACGTTCCCTCCGAAAATGACATGCAACCATCCACCTACAGATTCAGGTCCCTGTTTCAGTTCTGAGGTCTGTGTTCTAGGTTTATAGATGGCTTCGTATCATCCCTTCTTAATTGATTTATTTGGCATATTACACCTTAACTTTCCATTGTATGTTAATTTTATTGTCTTAATACTGACATAATTTACATAAACACCATGCCAGAGGATACTGATGTGTACTGTGAAGAATACATCGCTAAGGAAGACGTGATACCGAAGATCCCGAAGCCACTCAGAACAGGACCCAAGGTGTGAACAGCTGAAAGAGATCTTGCCCAGGGATTATGTGGCTGACCAGAAAATCGAACCTGGGACCGTTCGGATGCCGACCGAGAGTGCATACGATACCACCACAGCCATGATTTGTTTTCGTCAGTGCACGTTTAGATCTCCTTCACTACGATGTTGTGTTATTACATGTCATTCCTGCTGCCACCGAATGATTTTATGCAGGTTAGGAAAGCCCTCTCATACTGAAAAGGTTAAGGAAGCTGAAGCCTTATTTCTCCAGTTTGAAACGTCTCTCTGTAATTTTACAGGGTCACCTGGAGGGAATATTAACACACACACACACACACACACACACACACACACACACCACACACACACACACACACACACACACACACACACACACACATACACATGGAAAATTCGTCGTCTGATTGAAGGGACACTCACAGTGACGCAAAATCCAGAAAATCATGTCAAACTTTCGCTTCAGCGTCGCACGCCATCCACATCAGTCTTTCACTCTGACACACACTAAAATGGGGTAACAAAGGAACACCTATTGGTCCCCCATTGCAATACTAACAGCTGTTTTATATGTCTCATAATTCACTCTTCAGAGGAAGTAGAAGTAAGACGTGTGTGTGTGTGTGTGTGTGTGTGTGTGTGTGGTTTTCCCAGAGATGAACATTTCTAATTATGTTTTAAATTGCAAATAATCCCAGTTTTCAATCGTGTGCATGTCTCACTCAAAATACAGTAAACATTCTGTGAATTAACCTACTGGTACTAAACAAAAATTACACGAAAAAGCACTCTCACTGCAATCAGACTAACTGCATGCACCTCACTCCGCTCTCACACCTACTGCGCTGGCAACGAACCGGAAAGTAATTGCTTTTCATTCAGTGTTATCTCTCATTATTTTCTTTTGAGAGATTTGTTAAAATTACTCGAAGTCTATTTTATTTTCTTTGTCGTTGCTGTGTTATCTCTTGTACTACGATAACGTCTTCCTGTGTTATCTCATGTATGTTAATGACTTGTTCCTGTGTTATCTCTTGTACTACTATGATGTTTTGTCCCTGTGTTATCTCTTGTGATAACGTCTTGTTCCTGTGTTATCTTTTATAGAAGGATAAAGTCTTGTTGCTGTGTTATCTTTTGCATAATAACGCCTTGTTCCTGTGTTGTCTCTTTTAGTATGATGACGTCTTGTTCCTGTGTTGTCTCTTGTGGTACGATCACGTCTTGTTCCTGTGTTGTCTCTTGTGGTACGATCACGTCTTGTTCCTGTGTTGTCTCTTGTGGTACGATCATGTCTTGTTCCTGTGTTGTCTCTTGTGGCACGATCACGTCTTGTTCCTGTGTTATGGTACGATCACGTCTTGTTCCTGTGTTGTCTCTTGTGGTACGGTCACGTCTTGTTCCTCTGTTATGGTACGATCACGTCTTGCTTCTGTGTTATCTCTTGTAGTACGATAGCGTTTTGTTCCATCAACTTTTGTTCCCTCTGAACGATTTTAATCCCATGAATCTTCGTTCCTGTTTTTTTTTTTTTTTATTCTAACTTCGCCTAAAATTACCTTCTATCTTGAATACAAGGTTGTGACAGTAGAGTAATTTTTGAATACAGTGTTGATAACAAAGAAATGCTTTGAAAAGGATGTAGAGCTGCAGCACTGTCTTCTGCCAAGGAGCTACCTGAAATAAGCTGCAAAAAGACGAAAATCTGGGCCAGGCTAAAGTAAAAGAACTACACTGGTCGACTTAATTTAACAGAGATGAAGCCTCTTGTACTGAAGTAGTTTATCAAGGCTTTATCTAACCCCTCCAGGTCAATGTTTGGTAAACTCAATAAAACCGTCCGAGATGGCAAGAAATATAACAGATATCCACAGCTCAGTGAAATGAGTTTCCCGTTCCTGAGAAGGAGATAATGGAGACAGTTTATCATCATGATAGAAGTCTGCTAAGCTAAGTGTTGTCTAGCATTGCAAGAATATAATAAACAACCTTATTTTACTTAAGTGGTAAATCAATATCAGAAATAATTTCAGAGTATCTGTTCTATGTCCTACTCATTCTGCCCAACCAACCCAGCCCTGAAAGACAAACTGCACCTCTCAAAACGCATTGTACTGATAAAGCTAATGTAACAAATACTGTATTTGTATTTTGTACATATTCATGAGTCTAGCTAATCGTAGTTAGGTGAAGCCTGTGTGACTAGATTCGTCACATTTTTTTTTTTTTTTTTTTTTCACAAGAATGTAGTTAACAAAGTTAGCATTTTTCCAGGTCCACCCTCTCTCTTGTCCTCCTGTATCTAAGCCAGAGCAGTTATTCTAGGGCTGACTTCACAGGGAGGAACACGTATTGTTCACCTTCAACATTAAAGCAGGCCACTTGAAAGACGCTTTATGCCATTTGTTCCTTCAACATTTAAGGGGCAGTTGCATTAATTTTTGACATACGCCTCCATTAGCAGGACATGAAGTGATTTGTACCGATCTAAAAGGAATGGATTAATATGCAGGGCCCGATGAAACAAAAAACACATCTAATTACGACTCTCGGGGCGCCTTATGGAATATCTGGCGCCGTTGCTATGGTGAGAGCAAGGCGATGCATCCTGTCCATAATATCCCAAACACACATACCTGCTTCCGGCACCTTCCTCTGTCGTCAACTTTTGGCCGTCGTAAATAGCCCACCGTATGGAAACAGATACCGCTATATCTTCGTTCAGGAACTATGAGACGTTAAAAACTTACTTTATTACCAAGACCGAAACAATGCAAGGGAAAATTACGACTCAGAAGACAGTACATTAAAAACAACTGCAGTATAAAAGCATTACCGTACATAAAAGAATATTTATCATCAAAATCTTTTTCACCTTACCATTAATGTATGGACCTAGGGCTAGGCTACTTTGCTTTTAAAAGTAAACAAGCATACTAAATAATTAAATGAATTAAATATAAATATATATATATATATATATATATATATATATATATATATATATATATATATAATAGATACACTAAATGAAACAGAAACTAGTAACTTCATTAAGCAAAATCTCCACAAATTAATACTGTCCAATTTAACCCTCATCAGTACACCTGGGATCCACTCGGACCCCGGAAGTATATTTTGTGCAATGTTTTCTGCGTGACTGATTACTTTTTTATGTCGTTGTAGGCAACTGTCACTTACACACATATCTTTGTTAGGAATAATTATTAGGCTATCTGAACTGGTACAACCACGGGATCTCAGTATAAGATTTTGGTTTGGGGTCCACACGGACCCCAGGAGGACAGTGTATAGTATGCAGATTTACGAGAGTATTTTTCTCCATATCCTTACACAAACATCTTGTTTGTTTCAAATTAGCTGTGAACTGAAAGATGGCACAACGACAGGCATGGGTAAATGTGGAACAAACCGACGATATGATTCTCGAAAGTGGCTGTGATATTTCAGATGTTGACCATTCTGACAGTGACGATAATGATGATAACTGCATTCTATCTCCTGACACTGACTCTGAAAATGAGCATCATGTGTCTGAACAAGATTCATATCCAGAAGAACTAGATGATCAGGCTCCAGCTGCAAGTCTTCAGCGTATTTTCACAAATCAACAGAACTTAAAGGCACACAGAACAGGTTCCGATCGGGTGGCAGAAAATGATTTACCAGCATGGCAAGAAGGAACTGGAGATGAAGACAAAGAGGAAAGAGGAAGAGTACAAATTACAGGAATTAGAGTACATCAGGAATTAGAATGCAGTTATCATCTTCGTCATGGTCAGAATGATCAACATCTGAAATATCAGAGTCACTCTCGAAAATCATATTGTCAGCTTGTTCCACATTTACTCATGCCTGTCATTGTGCCATACACCCCAAACCTATAAATTCTGGCAGGTGTTTTGAAATTTGCAAACAAGATATTAGCTTCAATTTGATTAATGTAGCAGATGTTGGAAAGGTCACTCATAATTTTACCTTTGTCATAACCTAAAAATGTGATAAAAATGTAAATAATTTATCTATCTATATATATATATATATATATATATATATATATATATATATGGTTACTTTACACTCCCTCTTTTGTCTTTCTTTCCTCTTCCTTCTGCCTATGGGTGACTCTACACTGAGTGACAAGCCTAATGGTTTCCTGTACACCAGGAAACCATTTACTACACTGGGTGGTAACCATTTAACCAAATTATGGCACCTGGTGGTTTAGTGGGTAATTACAGCACTCAAATCGGATTGAGCCGGTGAAGGTTTATATCCAAGGGATGGTTGGGGTTATTGCTCATGTAATGCCACTCAGGGATGAGTGAGGCTGGTCACTCTCATCTTAAATGTCAGGACCAAATTGCCTAGCCCTGGGCTTCTACGCTTCTCATGGGGCAACGATGGATATATATATATATATATATATATATATATATATATATATATATATATATATAGCGGGCCAGTAGCTTCGCCGTCAGCGATGCTGACCACTTAGCCATTACGGCTGTGGCAAGGGTGAGGAGTGTCGAACTATTTTCAAAATTAACCCATTACACTTGAATATATTCAGCACAATCCCTAAGGTTACATACCAATTTCTTAACCCTTTGATAGGCAACCTGGGGTAATAATTTCCCCCCTTGGGGAAGGGGAGATAGAATACTTCCCCAGTATTCCCTGCTTGCCGTAAGAGGCGACTAAAAGGGACACTTTTATCTACATTCTTTTTGCTGTCTCTCTTTTCCTTGCACTTTGTCTGTCCTAACCCTCTGCATTTTATTTTCTTTTAGTTAATTTCCTCTCTCCACTGTCTGGTTCCTGCGAACCACTGGCATTGGCTCCAGGGAAAAATATTTTTCTGCCTAAGATATCTTGATGAACTCTTGTTACGAAGCAATGGCCCTCACTTCCGTGCAGCCCTTAAGTGGGCAGGGGGTGCTAAGAATCCCACGGTGTAGAAATAAGTTTATACATCCAAAAAGAACCTTAAGAATAGGAAACTGGAATGTTCGAACTCTCAATCAGGCTGGTAAAATGGAAGAACTTATTTCAGCGTTCAAGGAATACAAGATGGATATTTTTGCTCTTACAGAAACGAGGTTGCTTGGAGTTGATAAAATGAGGAAGATGTTATTACTTTGTTGGTTTCTGGTAGAAGTGATGGAAATCATTACCAAGGAGTAGGCTTACTGTTGAGTAAAGATGCTTGCAAGGCACTATGTGAGTTTGAGCCAATTAATGAGCACTTGCTTTATCCTCGTTTAAAATCTGACCATGGTAATATCAGCATTGTGGTAGGGTACGCTCCGACAAATGAGGCTGATGATGAAATGAAGGATGATTTTTATGAGAAGCTGCAGGATGTAGTGAATAGAGTGGCAAGACATGATGTGTTAGTTTGCATTGGTGATTTTAATGTGATTGCAGGTAGTAGTAGGGATGGCTTTGAAGACTGTATGGGTAAGGAGGGTGTTGGTATAAGAAACGAAAATGGGGTGCTATTTGGAAGCTTTTGTTTGGTAAATGACCTTATGATTGGGGGAATTATCTTTGAGCATAGAAAAATACATAATACTACTTGGATTTCACCATGTGGTAAATATTGTAAAACTACTTGGATTTCACCATGTGGTAAATATTGTAAAACTACTTGGATTTCACCATGTGGTAAATATTGTAAAACTACTTGGATTTCACCATGTGGTAAATATTGTAAAACTACTTGGATTTCACCATGTGGTAAATATTGTAAAACTACTTGGATTTCACCATGTGGTAAATATTGTGTGTGGTAGGTGGGGACGCTCACCATCCACTCACTCAATGTAGTGCTGCTCTCGGGTGTTTGCCCTGCCCTCTCTTCCATCCTTCTTTCCTTCCATCTTCTTCTGTCTTTCTTTCCTTCATTCTTTCCTTGTCTTTCTGCCTACGGGTGACTCTGCACTCCCTCTTCTGTCTTTCATTTCTTCATTCTTTCCTCTTCCTTCTGCCTGTGGGTGACTCAACACTGAGTGACAAGCCAAATGGTTTCCTGTACACCAGGAAATCATTTACTGCACTGGATTGTAACCATATAACCAAATTTTGGAGCCTGGTGGTTTAGTGGGCAATTATTGTGCTCCAGTCGAATTGAGCCGGTGAAGGTTTATATCCAAGCGGTGGTTGGGGTTTATTGCTCACGTAATGCCACTCAGGGATGAGTGAGGCTGGTCACTCTCATCTTAAATGTCAGGACCAACTGCCTACCTGGCTCCTACGCTTCTCATGGGGCAACGTAGGATTGGATGATGGGTGGATGGATGGATGGTAAATATTGTAACCAGATTAACCACATTGCAGTTAGCAGAAGACATAGGAGTTATTTGCAAGATGTTTGCGTAAGGAGGAGGGCAGATATAGGTAGTGATCATCAACTTGTTGTGTCAAAGATTAAAATAAAAATTAAGAGAAACGTTAATGGTTATTGTACAGGAGGTGGCAAATATGATTTTGATGAGCTGAAGAAAGATGAGAACACCAAGGAAAAGTTTCGGTGGGAATGTAGGAACAGATTTCTAGTCCTACAGACGTTGATGGAATCTGAAGACTATGATATTAATCAAATGTGGAGAGAGGTATAAGAGGTTTTGCATGAGAGTGCTAAGGTTACTATTAAGAAAAAGGGAAAAGCGAGAAGGAAAAAGTGGATGTCAGATGAAACATGGAATGCAATTCAGAAAAGGAAAGAGGCCAAGTTAAGAAGTGAAGAGCAACATGTTGATGGCCAGGTAGTTGAAGTACTTAGAGCAAAGTACTGGAGCTTACATTCTGAAGTAAAAAGACTCGTTAGACGTGATAAGAGGAGGCTATATGATGAAAAGACAACAGAGACAGAAATTAAGTTAAGTAAAAATGACTGTCAGAGCACAAAAGCAGCGTATCAGGCCATAAAGGAGTTAACTGGGACTGAAAAGAGAAGGAAGGAAATACCTGTACGAGATAGAAATGGTAACTTGTTGACTAAATATTTGGATATAAAAGGAAGGTGGAAAGAGCATTTTGAATCTGTTCTAAATAGACCAATCCCAGCTGAAGAGGACATTTTGCCATCCAAGAGAGATTTGCAGATAGAAACAGGGGATTTAACCTTGGAAGAGGTAACAAAATCTATAAAGGAATTAAAGAATTTTAAGGCCCCAGAAGAGGATGGAATATTTCCTAAAATGCTTAAGGTGGAAAATGATGAGTTGATAAATGCGCTTTTGAAACTTTTTAATGTGGCTTGGGATAATGGTGTAATTCCAGAAGAGTGGAAAAATGGAGTGATTATAAAAATACCAAAAAAAAAAAGGAGATTTAAGTGTGTGTGGCAATTGGAGAGGGATAACTTTGACACATGTAGTTGCAAAAGTCATTTCCAAAATCTTGTTGAACAGAATAGAGCCAGTAATTGATAAAATTTTAAGAAAAGATCAAGCGGGATTTAGAAAGGGTCGAGGTTGTAATGATCAGATTTTTATTGTAAGGCATCTAATGCAATAAGCTAATGAGATGAAAATACCACTTAGTATGTGTTTTGTGGATTTTGAAAAGGCGTTTGATAATGTTTCACTGGCAGCTATGTTGAAAATTATGAGATTCTATGGTATACCAGAAAACTTTGTAAATATTATTAGTAGCCTACATGAAGGTACTTTTTGTAAGGTAATGGTGGGTGATTCTTTGAGTGATCCATTTGAAGTTAGGTCAGGAGTGATTCAAGGAGGAGTTCTATCGCCTTTGCTGTTTGTTTTGGTTATGGATTATGTTATGAGAAATGTTGTAAGGAGAACAGGTGCAGGAATTAACTGGAAAGAAAATAAGAAGCTGATGGATTTGGACTATGCTGATGATATTGTACTGATTTGCGGAAGTATTTCCGAGATGCAGAGGGTGCTTGATTGTCTGGTGGAGGAAGGAGATAAAGTGGGATTGGCAATAAATTGTGGAAATACTGAAATTATTAAAATGAACGTGGAGAACCAAATCGATTGTATAATTGGGAATAATGTGGTGAAGAGTGTAGAGAATTTTAAGTATCTGGGAACGATTGTATCATCTAATGGATCATTAAACAATGAAACTGAGGAGAGGATTAGACAGGCTTGGCGAGCTGTTGGAATGTTGAAATCTGTTTGGAATAATAATATGCTTTCCATACATACTAAAGTAAAAATTTACAATCCATGGTTAGACCAATTTTAATTTACGGGCATGAGTCATGGTACAGTACAATTGCAACAGATCAGAAAGTATTAGGATTTGAGAATAAAATAATGAGAAGGATTCTTGGGGTAAAGTGGCAAGACAGAGTTACAAATAAAAGAGTAAGGGATATTACAAGAGTGGAAGCAGTTGATGATTATGTAAGACTGTCTTGCTGGAAGTGGCTGGGGTACATATATAGAAAAGAAAGCAGTTTAATACAGGATGTGCCAGAATGGACTGCTAGAGGAAGAAGAGGCCGAGGTAGGCCGAGAGAAACCTGGTTGAGGACAATGAAAAGAGCAGCAGGAGAGGAGTGTTGGTGGGACCTTAAGGAGATGGCAAGAGACAAATATTGGTGGAGAGAGTTCATCGAGGCCCTATGCATCCCGTGGGATGCCACAGGAAATCATTGATTGATTGATTGAACTATTTCATAGGTTGTCACGTTGTAATTACGTGGGCTGCTAATCTCTGGTTCCCTCTACCTTCTCCCAGCCTTAGACCCTCTTTGTAGATGGGGACGTCTTATTTGTACCCCTGCTCCTCGGTGCCTGTTTTGTGCCTGTGAGAATTATATATCCCAGGTTACCTTTTACCAGGATGGGAAACCTGAGGGGATAATTTCCTATTAGTTGTCACGTGGCAATTACGCGGGCTGCGAATCTCTGCTTCCCTGTACCTTCACCCGCCCTTAGACGATCCTTGCAGGTGGGGGTGTCTTTTTCCTACCACTGCCCCTAGGTGCTTGTGGGATTTATATACCCGAGGTTACCATCCACGGTACAGAGAACCTCTGCCACCACAATATGCATGTTTACAATATATTTTTTTTCATACTTAGAAAATTACCTGATATTCAGTTTCAGGTTAAAAAGAAAGCACAATGGTTCCATTTTTTTCCCCTGTATTTTTGCTTGACAACTTTTTTCTTTTTTTTAATGGGTATATCCTACCCCAGGTTTCCTACAGTGTTATGATTGGTAAGGTTGCCTATCCGGGGTTAAAGTTTTAAAACATACCTAACTTTCAGTTTCACAACAGAACGAGTGCCACAGAACGACAACATAAGAGTTCCTGCGCTACCCTGATTTATGTAAGATAATCAGTGTCTCAGTGACACAGAAATTCATACATCATATTGGAAATGCGTTTCTAGTCATTTCGTCTGGAAAGATCCGGCACTAACTATATGTAGGATATGCATTTGCGTTTATGTCATAAGAGACAGCTACCGTATATCCCTATCGTGTCCTTCCCGTTCTCACTTATTGATGGGAAACGAAGAGGATGGTAAAACCCTTGCCATATAAGATTACCAGTCCTCATCGTAAACTGGAAAGGATTAATGACGTATCACATCCAGAGAAAAAAGTAAACTTTCCAGACAAGGGAATGGACGAAAGTGAAGGACACAGTGACTTTAGTCAAACAGCAAAAGTGGATGTGGGCATGCTTGGTACACCAGTGAAGAGCTCACAGGGTAAACGAGTTGTAGCTCATAGACGGTGTTCGAGGAAAAGGAAGACAAAGGACAAGATGGCGAATTGGGATTCGGTATATGTTCGCAGGGATTGGATGAAACAGGCTATTAGCCAGTAGGTCAGAGTGTCAAAAGACGGGAGAGGCCTTTGTCATGCAGTGAACTCACTCTGGGTATTACTGCTACAGCTGATGATGATGTTGATAATGATTATGATTAAATGCAAAGAAAAAAAAAAACTCATTCACTCCCTCAGTTGTGCGTAATGGTGTACACTCGTTTATACTTGAATCTTTCAAATTCAGGCTCCAGTGATTACCCTGGTTTTTATGCTGATCCCTTTATCTCTCACTTGCAAATAAATAATTCACAGCGAATCATCACCCATATACCAGTCTATTCTAAGTTTCTGTGTTCCATATGCGCTTCCAGAATGATTAAGCCATCCGTTCACCTCTGTATCATACCTAGTTCGCTCACTAACTCTACTACTGGTCTGTTTTATGCTCTTTAAGATGTCGTTACCCATTCTCTCCATATGACCATACAGGTTTACTGCACACTTGTCGACCATTTATAATAACCTGCATCGGCCTCCACAACTTTCTTTAATTGCATAATTTCTCCTTTCCAGGGCACCTTACTTTACTTATTTCCAACACATGCACTTGTTTTTTTTTTTTCTAACATGTAGGTCCATGTATCATCCATAGAGCACGTCGTCATCACTATTACTTCATACACACCGATCTCTACCTGAACAGCTACATATCTTTCCTTCCATATTCTGTTCACTACATCAAATAATTTCGTTCCTTTGCCTACGCTGTACCTTAGTTCTGGATCCTGGGTTCCGTCTGCTGTGATATCCACCCCAGAATAAGAGAACTTCCTTTTCTCTATATTCTTGCCCATTTAGTCTTACCTTCTTATCGCCGTGGTCTGTCTTCCTGCCACATGTTCTCTCTCTCTCTGTCTGTCTGTCTCTCTCTCTCTCTCTCTCTCTCTCTCTCCGAGTTTCCTAGTTTAAGGCTCGTCCAATTTCAGGCACCAACTTTTTTATTTTATTTTCAGAGATGGCAACCATCTTAGTTATTAGGAAGTAGGTACAATAGGTCCATTTCCCAATGTCCCTCTCACTGTATCAGTTACGCCTGCCATTCCCAGACGCTTTACTTTTTACCTTCCTTACCAGCCATCATTAATATATAGAGCAACCATGGAGCTTTACTTGCCTTTGACGCAACAATACCTATGCCTCAAACCAACTACCCTTCTAACCTTCCCAGTCATATGCCTAATTGACATGAAGAAGCTCTACTGAATGGCATATATCCCTCCCACCCATATGTCTGTAATATTAGATAAAGACCCCCTCAATCAGCGCTTTTGTGCACATTTTCCAGATCCATAAAAACTAAAATATACTTTTCTCTTTCTCTAAGTGCGTTTCATATATCCTATACAAAGCAAACACCGTACACACACACACACACACACACACACACACACACACACACACACACGAACTGCTGTATGTGGAAAGACAACACAGCGGTGGAGGAAAAGAGGAAGAAGTGGCTGAAGTGGTTACAGGAATGGGGTTCAGTTGAAACAAGAACTGAGTATATCGAGAGCAAGAAGCAGGTAAAGAGACTAGTGAAGAGGAAAAAGAAGGAGGTAAATGATGATCTAGGAAGAAAAATGAATGCGAACTACTCTGAAAATAGGAAGTTATTCTGGAAAGAGGCGCGGACATGTCTAGTGAAAGAGCAAAGAAGTGTGATGGTGTGAGAGATGCTGGTGGTAGATTATTAACCCATGGAGATGAAGCAAGGACCAGATGGAAGGAATATTTTGAAAGCCTGATGAATGGGAATAGAAAGAGCAGACCGGCTGTTAGCATGATTGGTTTCCGGGGTGTGCAGAGAACCAGTGCAGTGCCGGGAGACGTGACACTTGCACAGATGAAGAGTGCTGTGAAGCGGCTGAAATAATGAGAAAGCAGCTGGGGTTGGTAAGGTGTATGAAGAAATGCTTAAGCGTAGTGGAGAGAGTGGAATGAAGTTCTTGTTGGAGATATATAAGAAGGCATGGATGAGTGAAACTATGCCTGCATAGTGGAAAAAGGCTGTGATTGCACCCATGTACAAAAATAAAAGTGAGCGAAGTGAGTGTAAGAGTTATCGTGGCATAAGTTTATTGAGTGTGGTAGGGAAGGTATATGAAAGAATTATTATAGAGAAAGTAAGAGAGATATCAGAAGTCCTAGTGAGTGACGAACAGGGTGGCTTTAGGAGCGCCAGAGGATGTGTGGATCAAATATTTGCAGTGGGACAGATAGCAAAGAAGGATTGTGAGAAGGACCATAAGGTGTTTATGACATTCATGGATCTGGAAAAGGCATACGACAAAGTAGACAGAGAGAGATTGTGGAAAGTTCTGCGAATGTAGGGTGTAGATGGTAAGCTGCTAGGTGCTGTCAAGAGTTTTTATGATGGTAGTGAAGCATGTGTAAGGGTTAATGGGCATCTAAGTGAATGGTTCACGATCGGTGTGAGCGTGCGACAAGGTTGTGTGATGTCCCCATGGTTGTTCAATATACAGGGTATATATGGATGGGGTGATGAGAGAAGTAAAAACACGAGTAATGGAGAGAGTGATGACGTTGGTAATGAATGGTGATGGATGAAATATCTCAAATTTGTTGTAGGCTGATGATGTAGTACTGCTTGCAAGTACCGAACAAGCACTTGGTAGGCTACTGCAGAGTGTTGATGTCTGTGAGCGTCATGTCTTGAGAGTAAATGTAGAAAAGGGTAAAGTGATGGTTACTGAGAGGGAAGGTGACTCCTAGTGTGATGTTACAGTGAGTGGAGAGAGACTGGAATTGGTGAGAGAGTTCAAATACCTGGGTACAGTGGTAGAAAAAAGAGGAAAATGTGCCAAAGAAGTAAAGGAAAGTGACACAAGGAAGAAATGTAGCTGGTGCAATGATGGCCTTGATAAGAAACAGAGGCTTGAGTGTTGCGCGAGGCTTACATGAGGGAGTGTTAGTACCAACTGTAACATATGGATGTGAGACTATGGTGTGGCATGAAAATGAAAAGTCAAGAGTGAAAGCAGTGGAGATGGGACTGCTGAGGAATGTATGTGGAGTACAGAGGGTGGATTGGATACGATATAATGTGATTCGTTAAAGGTGTGGAGTGGGGAAGTCGGTGGACACCAGAATTGAGGAGAGTGTACTGAGATGGTATGGTCATGTGGAGAGAATGGGTAATAATAGAGTGGTGAAAATGGTATATCTGAGCGAATTTGAAGGAGGGGGGAGACGAGGTAGGCCACGGAGAAGGTGGAGAGATATGGTGGATGAATGTGTGAGGAAAAGAGGTTTGGAAGTCGGTGAGGCTAGGGAGCTGACAAAAGATCGAGCTGGCTGGATGAATGTTGTGAGGAGAAGTGCATGGTCAGGGATTTTGGCATCCCTTTTTAACGTGGCATTGACTCAATCGGATACGTTTATGTGAAGCTACAGAACGTGGTGAAATTGTTTTGGCTTATCCGATAGAGCCAGGATTCCGGGGTCTTGAATGATGAGTGAATGGAAGCGTGGCCCATTGGACTGGGCAAGTTTGGGCTGTCTGGACATTGCTACTCTTCACCCTGCCCTTGGGTGGGAAAGGATGTCCGGATGCTGCTGCTGCTGCTGCTGCTGATGATGATGTTAACAGCTTGTTGCGGGCTTTAGCTCTTGGTTATTTTTCTTATACATATGAAATAATCGAAGCTCTCCCTTCCCTTCCACAAAATTGTGTTTTGTACTGTAAATTAATGTACTCGCTCCCAATACCTTACAACAGTAGTTGACTCTCATGCTGAGCCCCATATGTTGGAAGAGAGAGAGAGAGAGAGAGAGGAAAGGATTATATGAAGTTAGGTCAAAGTCTTCGGGCAACAATCCATCACAAAGCCTGCAGGGAAATGTTACAATAGTGTAGATTTGTGTGTGTGTGTGTGTGTGTGTGTGTGTGTGGATTCAAGTCCACTGAATAATGTTTTACATTACACCCGCTCTCACGAAGTAAGGGAGGGTTATTGCTTTGCTTACCGATTTGAGGGATGAAAAAAAAAAATAAAGTAGACCTTTACTCTGTCCACTTTAACTTAGTCTAAATTTTCCTTTATTCCATCTTAAATGCTGGTATGCAAAAAGAGAATGTGGTGCTAGTCACGAAGAAGAGCTTGGAAAAGGATGAGGAGCAGTAGTATTACCTGATTCAGTTACTGATCTACACAAAATACATTGCAAAGGACGAAAATCTCCTCCAAGTTAAGATGGACGAACTGTGAACCTGTAATAGACGCGAATGAGGCGTGACAGTTTTTATGAGAGAACTGCGAGACGATAACACTGTTCTCTAGGCAAGAGGGGTATTAATTTTTCCTTAATCTCACATACTGGGGGGTTCTTGCCTGAGATCACATTGCCACTCTTCTGCTGTTAAATTCTAACATACACCAAGCGGTTTCCTTCAGCTAAAACTCAGACTTCGGAATCAGAATGTAAATCAATTTCAAGACCATACGAAGAATCAGCGCTGGTGTGATTATACCCTTTTTACTGCAACTTGGCTTAAGGTTGCCATCTCTCCCTCTTGAATGCTTAGTTGTGACAACAGATTTAGACTACAGTATGATGACAGGCACGAACAAATGTCGTGGAAAGGGCTTAGGTTCGTATTACTATCATTTCCTGCCACTGACCTACGTGAAATAAGCTACAAAGGGACTAGAAACTGGGCCAAGTTAGAGTAAAAAGAGTAAGTGACAGAATCAGTGTTGTAATGGAGAATATGTGCATGTGAAACATCTGTTCCAAGCTGAATCTGTGCCATCACGAACTGTGTATTCCTTATTCAAACACCATCCCTTTTCCTATGTGTCTAGTATACAGGGTGGTCCATAAATAGCGCTCCATTAAAAACTCATCTGGTGGTATCTATGTGTTGCGGGGACGGCTTAGTCTGCTTTAGCGGGTGAGGGAGTGAGAATAGGAAGCTACTAAATAATGCAGGGCAGACACTGATAATATCGACAAAGCCTTCCCAGCAACACACAACAAATCAAAGAGTGGAGTGGAAGAGGAGTGTTATACATGGGCCACCCTGTGTATCACGTGCCTGGCCTGATAGCTGGTATTCCCCAATCGGAGTAAAAGGCCTGGGTTCTCGCGTAAAACACGGAGGCGTTTCGATATCGTAATTTAGAGATGTGGGGGAGGCCGGTCATCTACCCATCCCCTTAACCCCTTGCAATCCTACGTCCTACTAACCCCTTCAAATCCGAAGTGACCTTTTTTTTAACCGCATTCTTGCTACGTACAGACGATTTCATTCAAACTTCAGGAAGATTTCTCGTAATGAAGGAACTGATGAAGACTGCATGTCACAACCCCTCAGGTTCGAAATCTGTATTATAATGATCCTATTTTTGTTTGTTTGTTTGTTACTGCAACTCAGCAAAAACGGCGCAATGTAGCGCAATTTTTGTTATAGCAAGATACCGTTCCAATGCTCTAACTTGAAGAATAAAAGAATTCCAATCCAATCGGGCCACCGGTTCCCGAGTTATGACTCATTTCTGGCCTTTTGCTTCAAATTTAGTAATCGCTTTTGCTGGAGGGGATGGATTCGTCCTTGGTCCGGCATTAAAATTACCAGCATGACTGAAGAGAGAAGAATGACGTGTTTGTTCATTTATCACGCCCTCCCCTCTCCTTCCTCCCTCCTTATATGCCTAAAATTGCATACGATAATGCTGAAGCATATTTTATTATAATAGCAAATACTACTATCCTGCCTCTCTCGCTCTCTCTCTTTCTCATTTCCCAACGGGTGTCGCAGCAGGATAAAAGTAATGGAAAATTCCTCGCTCCGTCTCGCTCACTGCATGAGTAATTCAAATTCCTGTTACCTATCGACTGAAAATAGTAACTTACTTGACATCGAGCGGAGGTCGCAGAAGGCGACCTTGAAGCTAATCTCTCTTAAGCTGAATAAAATCATCTGGAGGAAAGGAGAATAAAATGGAAAATACGTCTCTGATTCAAGGAGTCATAATGTAAGGAACCATGATAGTATAGCTCCAGGGCCTGAGAATCAGAAGAGAGTATATTTGATACTGGATAAAACTGTGTATCAAAAGTTGGTATTAACCATCTTTCGCCGAATTCCTTTTACACACAGAACTACTGTATTTCCATTCCTCATCCCCACTCATCATCAGAAAAGATCGAAGTTCAGTTTAATCGTAGTCAGTCTAATACTTAACCCTTTCATTGTCGAACAACTCCGCTACCCTGTTCCAGACGATTGTTTTCAGCTGAGTGTTAAATATATCTTTCAATCCGTGAACTTTTTCTAAGTGATCGTAAGTAAGAACAAAATACTCTTTGATGAAAAAATGACTACAGTAAGGAATATGACTATCTATCTATCGCCAGACGCCATAATCCCGTAAGGGGTGGCCATTTGACTCTGAGTTATTTGTTTTACAGGGAGGGACACTAACCCTCCACCAACCCACTTGTTGGCACGTAGGGAGCACGTATGGTTTGGTTATATGGTTACCACCCAGCGTTGTAAATGGTTTCTTGGCTTACAGGAAACCATTTGGCTTGTCACTCAATGTAAAGCTACCTGTAATGGAAAGAAAAGAAATAAGAAGTGACAGGAAAGATGGGAAGAGAGGAGGGCAGGCACAGAAAAAGAATGATAAAGGCTAAGGAAGAAGTAGGCAGCACTACATCAAGTGAGTGGATGGAAAATACGAAAGTGCGTTACTGTTAAATACTGAATACCGATGTAAGCAAAAACTATAAGCTGGTTAGAAATGTGATCAGGAGGGAGGGTAATAGTGTGCATGAGATCAGAAACACGAAAGGATATGGAGAACTGGAGAGAGCACAGCACGTTCGCTAAATATATCTGTATCACAAAATCGGTAATGTGCTGACAGTTTACGTGTTCTTTTCCAAGTGACGTGCTGTATATGCGCCTTTATGCCATGTCAGTGAAAATTATGCAAGCGTCCTTCAGTTCCATCCATATTTCAGAAAGGGAAATGGAGGACTGCCGGAGGATAGCCACAGACCGCATTTCTTTTTATCATTTCTTGGAAAGCCTTATTTCATTGTTCTAATGTAATGCTGGTGAGCACAGTGTTCACTATTTATCCATCCTTATTATTTAACTGCCTCGGTGGCTGAGTGATCAGCGTCGCTGAATCGAAACTGCTGGCCAGTTAGGGTCAAGGTTCGAATGCTGGTGCGGGACTCTGGCGCCAGTTGACTCAGGTGTTCATCCATCCTTTATGGGTTGGTAGATAAAATGGGAACCTAGTGTAACACCTAGGGAAGGTAACTGTGGTAACCCGGATGATGCAGCAGCCTTGCATCCCAGGATTCTGGGTGAAAAACTCGCCACAGGCTCAGTGGCCTAAATTGGGGAGATGAGCACCGCGGCTTGGCGCCCCATGGCGTCTGCTCCCACCTTTACGTTTTCCTGTTTCTTTGACCACTATGCTGCTTGTGTGAAGATCTGTAGAAATTTCTACTGCTATTTTGAGCAGTTAATTTCTGTTGTTTTGATACATTACAATGCTAGTTTCTCTTAGCAAATATCTTTCCTTCAGCACCAAATGTCCGCTTAGTCGCCTCCAGGCTTCCTCCATTCCTTATATTTTCTTCATTTTCTGCTAGTTAAACTTCGGGATATCTTCCTTTTTCTTCTTGCTGACAATGTTCCTTAATTCAGCTGTTTCCAAGTAGTTCTCTCAAGATCCTGACGTGTTCCTTCTTAATTTGTTATTTTTATTTTTTAAGTTCTTTGTATCTGGGATTTTGCTGGTGTTGTTTCGGGGTTTTCTGCCTTCTGCTTTAGTGCTGTTTCGTATAACCTGCTATTCTCGTACAGGTTTTATTCATCTGATCTACGTTGATAACTCCTTAATCATCACCTGCGAGTACTTATTTTGAATTAACAAATTCTGTCTTACCTCTCAATGCTCAGAAATAATCACAATACGTTCAGTCACTCTGCATACAGTAAGTGCCATTTCCTGTCATAAAATACCAGCTCATCTTCTACACACATTATATTGTAAATATTCCACCATTAACCATCACTCACCATCTTCGCTCAAGATTGCTTAACACATGTTCTGATCTTTCTCGTTTCTCACCAGTTTGAATATCGAACAACTCTAAGGAAATTACACACCCTTCTCTCATTCCATATTGTACCACCCAATTATCCAACTACACGCACACGAGGGTACAAGGTAGAATGTTACGCGATTTCATTGTGAGTTTTACATTATTGTTCACTCCTTTACAAAGTTGTTGTTTATCTGGCACATTTAAATGATGTAAGGAATGGGAAAGCATGCGATAATTTTAGAATACATTTGAAAAAGTAATATTATGTTAAGGAGAAAAGAAAGAAAAATGCATATGAAGGATAACGTCACTGGTAAATCCACCGCACCCCCGAAAAGCCCGGACTCCTAATGTGATGTTGTACAGCCATAATTATCGAAGCCAACTATTGTTTTGGTTTTATGTGCGTGGAGGGTGTAGTAGAGATGCCCGTGATAGAAGTGAAAATGGCGGAAGGGACAGTAACAATATTTTAAATACACTAAAGAAGAGTCAGAAGCGGGGTGAGATATGGATGTAGAGCTTTTTCCATGGGCAAATCCAACATCTAGTGAAAGAGTGGATCCAATCTATCCGACCACTGACGACAGTGATTTATCAGAAGTTCCAAAATCACACAGGAAGATACTGGAAAATACGCGTTGCTCATTCCTTTTAATAATAATTTTGGTGCTGGAAAGGGACGCCTTCATGTGGTGACACCGATGCAACTGGGAGGGTCCACTGTCCGATTATATAAACGAACCTCAACTCCGTCCCTAGCCCCTAGAAGTAGGAGGATGCACAGTGGGAGAAGGGCAACTTCAGCCAGCTGTTCATTGGATTCACAACTAGGCCTACATGAGAATGGAGCCAAAATAACCACTGTTTATTTACTCCGTCCTCAGTGTTAGTTGTGCGTGTCCTCAAGAAGGCCATGTTTCTGCCTTACGGCGATCTGAGAAAAACACAGCGTTACTGAAATAAAGGAGAGTCAGGACCCCCACAACCCCCATATAGATCCGACGTTGTTTCCTGTGCCATCAGCGGAATGGCTACCTTAGTGCCTGAGATAAAATCGAGATGGTGTTTGTGAATAATTGATTATGTGAATAAAAAGATAAGAGCAGTCGCCATTAACATTCTTAATCATAGGACTCTGATTTTATTTTCATGAGAGAAGCTTTTCGAGCAGGAGGGTGTAGGGGTTCTCGCTTAGTTGAAAATAATCGTCTGTTGGAAGCCTCAGTAAAATGAGGAATACATAATGGTGCTCAATATTTGAGTAAAAAGGATGGAACTGCTGTGTATGGTAAAACGACCCTCCACACACACACACACACACACACACACACACACACACACACGAGAACTGTACTCACGTAGCATACCTTCCTCTTTAATGTGAGCACACAGTACACGTCCATCGACAGAGTCTGACCCTTTTTCTGCCCAGCTTTTTAATTCTAGTGTTCATTAGTATTTTGACTCTTTAATCTCACAACTCGTCAACTAAGGAGCAGTTTTCCTCAGTTTCTCATAATTCCTGGCTAAGTGTAGAAATCTGTGTGAGCGTATGACGATTTAGACACAAATACCTTTCAGTTTATTTTATTGCAGGGCGCACGGCACTTAGCTGAAACCACTGTGAGTGGCTGGGTGCAGAGTCTAAACTGTCACATACGGGGGGAACGTTATTGATTTGAAGTACTGAAAAAAAAATTATTTGTGAATTTTCCGTGTGTACAGAGATGCAAGATGAGGTCTGAAGGTAGACTTACACTGAAAGTTTTCACATGTATACCGAGTTTTAAAGTAAAAGGAGGCAGTAACAGCGCACCCATTGTTTTGATTGGGAGCGGAATTTATTTTCACACCGGCGTTCATCATCCTACATACTGATTTTCCTCTTGTTGTGGGGAAGTTTATCGCTATGCAGCTGTCTTATTTTAACTGGACCTTCAGTAAGGAAGTATAGTGATACTGGGAATTTTATATTATGAAAACGCTGAAACAAAAACATTCTTCTGTTAATGGTATATCTTTCGTTTCGAAGATCTGCCGCAAGTACTGTCTGGGAGAGCTCATGTTTACATTTGTACGTAGCTACGGAAAAAGAAAGTAAAACTGGGTGGAATATATGCGGCCTAAAAAGTGTTACTGTGGTAGAAATGCTGTTTTATAGGTTTAGTCTAACAATGAAGGGGTAACGTATGTGCCTTATACCTACAGTCCAAAATTTGCCAAGCACAATGAGTTTTATAATAGTGATATTAACAGATACTGAGTTTCAGAATTTTTTTCTTGGACAGTCGTGTAATGCAGGCTTTTAGTGTTTGGTTCTCTTTTGCAATAAGAATATAGCCGCTATTCTTACTTATGACACTCAGTTTTCATATTTTCATTTTCGCTCGCTTGAAACAAGACGAGTGTTCTGTTTCACTTACGACGTGTCTGTGTGTGAACAGTGTAACTCAGCTTCGATCAGATTTTGCCAAACCTGATGGAAATGCTGACGTACAGCACTGCATTTTAGAGGGAGAGATCACAGGTGGTGTTATAGGGCAATGTCAGCTCGAGAAGTTTTGATTCTGTTTAGAGTAAACGTGGAGGAAAAGCTTGGAGGTAAGGCAAAAAACAAACGGATTCGATCTTGAGAATAATCATTTGAAGGTCAAGGCCACAGTGAAAGGTCAAATTTCGACCCATGTTCCTTTTGTGTGTGTGTGTGTGTGTGTGTGTGTGTGTGTGTGTGTGTGTGTGTGTGTGTGTGTGTTTGTGTACAAAATACAAGTTTTGATCTGATGGACCAAACTTAGTTTGATGGTGGAGTTGATGGTCAGCCAAGGGACCGATCTGTCACATGGCAAGGTCAGTTTAAAGGTGCCTTTATCCGATTTAGACCAAATTTGGTGGAATGATTCGGGGTAGGACAAGGATAAAGGGATTCTGGTTTAAGAACAACCAGAGGACAAGATCACAGGGTAAGGTAGAATGCCAAAGTCACATCACAAGGTCAGTTACACGGTTTGGTCCGATTAAAGTCAAACTTTGTGGAATGGATGCGACCGGGTCAAGGAAGAAGGCATTAGATTTTAAGAACAATCAGTCAAGTAAAAAATCTAGGCCACGGTAAAGTCAACTCTTGTATCCTACCACTCAAACTGTTATTCAATTGAAATAAACTTGATGGAAGGGTTGTGGGTTAGCCATGGACGAGGAGAATTGGTTTTTAAAACAATAGCTAAACGGGCAGGATCACAGGACTAAGTTAACTCACAGAGGTCTGATTCGATTGTGCCAAACGTGATGGTAGGGACGTGAAGTAGATAAGAAACAAACAATTCAATTTGCAAGACAATCATCAGCCGTAAAAGTCACTCAGCAAAGTAAAATTTTTCGACTTTTGACCACATGTAGGGAGCAGATTTTGTGTTCTCTAAGTGTTCCTTCTTGTTCCTTGCAAGTTAATATTTTCGTGTATCATCGCTGTTGCAACATGTTTAACCTATTACATCACTTTTCATTGCACATTAAAGCTCACTCCCTTTTTGCACATTGTTAAATTTAATCCTTTGTGCATTCAGTTTTAGCCTCGTCTTATAGACATCTATACAATTTTCAAGTTCCCGAGAAAATTCGCTTCATTACTGGCAAACAGCACATCATCAGCAGTGTGCGTCACATTAGATAAGACCCATTTCCAACAAAAATTACTACACGTCACACAGCCAAACTACTGTATTTACGGTTACTTAATATGTTACTATTTTTTTTCGTCACGCAGAGTAACAGGTAACGTGGATCAGGTAGTTGTTGTTGTTTAAATTTACCTCCCTTGGGAGGACCGGGCCAAATAAGGGCCCGCCAGAGCAAACCTTGACAATTAAGAGAGGGGGGGAGGGATCAGGTATGTAAGGGGAGAAAAGTTACACGACATGAATACTGGAGCACATCAGCCTGGCCAATTTTCCCACAGTAATTATAAGTTTAAGAAATATTATGCTTCCTATGAGATTCCTTGCCTGTATTTTCTTTTATGTACTTGTTCCTTTATTAGCTCTAGAAAACTGGGTTAGACGAGAGCTTGGTTCTAATTGTTTACCGCTAAAAAGAGCATAGACTTTAATATGCTAGAAAACAAATTCATTGGAAATTTACTGGACCATCAGAAGCATTTCCCCTTCAATCTGTCCGTCTACCTGTAGTCAGACGCGTTAATCCCGTTGGGGATGGTAACAAACAAATTACCTTCACCATGTCCTCTGCCATTTGGCTGCCCTTTCTCAAATTCACTCTCCCTCACATAGATCTCTTCTCCTACTCCCCATCTTATCCTTGGTGTCCCCCTCCTTCTCTCCCCCTCCACCTCACTCACATACGAGTACACTCTTCTTGTCAGTCTCTTATTCTTGAGGGCGTTAAAACCTGTCTAGAATAACCGCTTCTCTGCTGTTGGAACGCTCAGGAGTAATGCTTAGCTAACACAACTGATTTTGCTCAGTCAAAAAATAAATAAAAATATAAATGGAGTTTCTCCTTCATTCTGATAAATAATCGTACATTCCTAAATGGTATGGATACAACAGACGGGATAAAATGCAGCCCAGTTTTGTATATCATAAAACTGCTTTTTTTTTTTTTTAACCTTCTTCCTTCAGAGAATTTTGTTGTCTTGGGAAGACCTCTTAGTGAAGGAGTTAAGCACAATCATCAATAATCCATATAGATAAATTACTTTTCTTTTTAACTTGATCCTTGCTATCGCGAGAGGCTTTTCTTCGTCTACGGAAAGACTTCTTGTAGTGATCTGGTTATCATAAATTCTACATCCATTAAAATCAAGGCACTTCTCTTGTACGCCAATCTCAAGAGGACCAGAATAACAGAGTTGCTTCAAAGATGAGTGGGTTAATTGATTCGCTCAGATTACCATGCTCGCTCTCGGCTGAATACAGTTGTTTGGCGATAGTTGGGATAGAGAACAACCTGTACCGACGATAAGAGGGTTAATGGTGACACTCCTAACATTCTCAGACTCCTATACTCACTCTTAGCTGTATGAAGTAGTTTGGCTTTAGTTGCAGTAGATGCAAGAGCTGTTCCAGCCATTAGAGGGTTGATCGTAACCACACTCAGGCTCCTATGACTCACTTTAAGATGATGATAACATAGGGTGCAGAATACTATTACTATTCTTCCCATTATGAGATCATATAAAGGCAAAATAGTAACACACTAACACTTCTTTGGCTGACTCTCAGCTCAAAACATATGATGATGGCTCGATTAGAATGCTGGAGTTGTTCCAATTATAAGAGGGTTAATCAGGTATGTAGAGCAGAACAGGAATATAAAAATGAGGTAGGTATTTAGAAGTGTATGTGGCACGCAGGCAGGGATATGTGCTGTCATTTCTGATGGTCTTGTCTCATTTCTTATTATTTTCTTGCTAATGCAAGCGATTATACAGGGTGATTCGCAACTTGAGACCTCAGAAGGCGTTTTGTCTGCGGCCACCCTTTGCGGGATTAGGGCGCCGGGCTACAGATAGATAGATGGATAGATTAATGAACGAATTTAAAGGAAACACCGTCTTACAAACTTCATTCTACGAGCAATGCATACTGACTTAAACTCCCCGACATTTGGATTTAAACATAAAAATGAAATGCTGTTCTGTTTAAACATAAAAATGAAATGCTGTTCTGTCACTAGCGCGGCGCTAAACAGATATCAGTTGGTTAGCTGCACTGATCCAGTGATCATGCTGTACTCGATAACTAACTGCGTAGTTTTAATATTCCTGCTTTGCTAAAAAAAAAAAAAAAAAAAAAAAATCCTAATTGTAAGGTCATCATAAGAGAAAATTGTGTAAAAATAAGACACGCACGCTAGATCACCTAAAAAAAAAAAAAAATACTAGGGAGAATGAGGGTTCTCCTAGTGGATAATTTACACATAACTTTTTGTAATTTGGAACAAGGGGTACAATTATGCCAAGCACGAAATCTGTTTTGTTCTAAATTTGGTTTAACTGTGAAGGAACTGTAATGAAATAAAAGGATGTAGCCTACCGCCTTACAGTCAAGTGGATTCATTAGCATGGTATATTTTGAAATTATTCTGCGGGGTCAAAGTAATGAATCACCTTATATTTAACACGCAATGGGTCATAGAACAGTGCGAGAGCTACTAATAATATCATTAATCCTCACACTGTCTCATTTTCTCTCTTATTATATTCGTGCTAATGTCCGATGATTTCATTTAACTGAAAGGCAACCACAGAACTCTGAGAGAGTTAATATTAGAACCGGTGACTCTCTTAAGGTCTTCCAAACGATAATACTCTATCTAGTTAACGTTCGATTATTTTATTCAGCTGAAGTTAGTCATCAGGAATAGACTTAATGCCCACACGAAATTAACAATGTGCAATTGACTCATATGTGGCAAATGGAAAATAGTTCCGATGTGCATTGGCATTTGGGAGAAGTATACGGATATATGAATTTGTTAAATACAGGTGCACGCCTACCAGACAACTACTGTATATTATCGAAGACTATAGATTTCCCACCTAATAGGGTGATTTACCATCATATTCTAGTGTTAATGTTTCGCTACAACTCTGCTTCGAAGATGAAGTTATGGCAATAATAGGTCAAGTGGACACTGTATGTCATGTGTGAGGTATGGTAAGTAGTTCAGATATTCAGAAAAGTTGAAGAGATACATGTAAGTGTGTCACGGGGTTTTTGAGATTATACAGTATTAAAGAATAATATTCAATAATACTTGAGAACAGGACAAAGAATTGACTTGTGAAAATCAAGCAATGATTACTTTATGCCGGCATATTTCGCCGATTCCCTAAGGATGAGAATTTATAAACTTTCTCAACAGTACACAGCAGAGACTAATTACTCACACGTGCTGTTTATTGGTACTGTTAGCCTCTGGAGAAAGTGACTCCACCCCTGACAATCAATATCTAATGCTATTAATGATAAACAGGTTCTTGCCAGTGCATTAACTCCAAGTCGCACAACGGATTTTAAGCTTAATACAAAAGGACTGGCCTAAGTACCAGTTATGAATAATGCAAAGCGTTTATGGAAACTAGGAGCTATAAGTGAAATACACTTAATGTGGAGAAATAAAACAGGAGTTTACATTACATTAAGCTCAAAGAAAAGAACTGAAAATGTATTGATTACAATGAGTTAAATTTACGTTACATGTTTCAAAATGAATTCAAAATAAGGAAAACACACTCACTCGCTCACTCTTAAGCCTAGGAAAAACGAAAGAAAAATACTGGTCAGAAAAGTGGGCTAAGCGGGATGAACTGGGCGTCGTTGCTGAGGAAGGATCCTGCCACACACGCTAAACCTCTCACCGGCTCACACTAGGTGGAGATTTCAGGAACCCGCTGAAGAACGACCTGGTCTCACGGCACTTCAATCCTAACTGAATTCAAATTGTGAGAGAGGGGCGAGTGTCGGCCGCGCTCTTGCTAACAGAATTAATGCGAGCGATACATGCCCATAAGAAATCACTCAGCGGAAGCGCTAATGTCGCACACAAGGACGATCACTAATGAAACAGTGAAAAATTGTTCTGAAAACACTTCCGATCAGGTGAATACGTGGCAGCTGACTGAGTGATACTTATGGGAATTCACTAGAATTCGCGGTTTCCCGCCAAAGTTCAATGTCACGAGTTTATTTAGAGAGAAAATAGCGCCAACTCATGACATTACACCCCATCAAAATCATTTTTTTTTTTCCTCAGGAAAAAAAAAAATTCAATTTACATACATATAAATCCTAACTCAGTCACACAAAATTCACACTGTGGTGTGTGTGTGCTATCCTGCTACAGGAGAAAGTCATAGTCACCAGTGAGCGAAAAAAAATCATATTTACGTTAATAGAAACAAGCTTGAGTAAAAAACTCCATGACGACGGTGAAAAATCCAGTACTCAGGTCAACTGAGCGAAAAGTTCGCTACATTTACCTTAACAACTAATTGTTATGTAGCGTGATGTATGTAATACACGGTGTAGGTGTGACAGTTGTGGTGTAACTGTACCTACATGTAAAATCATGTAATACAAGTCAATAGTAAATGATCACGACGAGGCAAAAGAGAAGAGGCGGTAGCATGCATCAGGGACGATCAACTGTTCTGCACGGCAATACTGCACCCGCCAGCTGCACCTGCAAAAGCAATCAAGGTGGAGCATCAAAAGTGTCATTTCTCTCTCTCTGCCTAGCAATCAGTACTTATGTTACAAAAAGTACACTATTTACATTATTAACCAGGAAACGTAGTCAAGGTGTCTCTGCAGGACATCAAGTGCTGACCCAGTTTACTGGTTAAACCCTAACTTAATTAGCGAAAAGACTGGGTGTTTGTGCAGGACATCAAACACTGTGATTCGCTAAATTAACCAGTTTACTGGTTAAACCCTAACTTAATTAGCGAAAAGACTGGGCGTTTGTGCAGGACATCAAACGCTGCAATTCGCTAAATTAACCAGGGAACGTGGTCGTGAGCGAAAAGACTGGGCGTCGTTGCTGAGGAAGGACGCTGCCACACACGCTGAACCTCTCGCCGATTCACGCTAGGTGGGGATTCAGGAACTCGCTGTACACACGCTGCTCCAAGCCGGGCCAACGAACCTAGTCCCACGGCGCTCTAATCCTGACTGATTCATCAATAAGGTTAGCTTGGATCTGTTGACCTGTGTACTGCTCAGGCTGAACTAGACTCTGCCTGACAGAGCAACCTGAGGAACCATTGTCTCTCAGGACTTTCACAGGAATGTCTCCCACAAACCCTGGCTGAACAAGGAAAGCACTGTCACCAGTGGGAGGGCCTGTGGAGGAAGCAGCCAGCCACTCATGAGGCTGCTGAATAAATGATGCGGCAAACATTGTGCCCTGAGAATTAGATGCTTGAGGGGTTGTACTCACTGTGTGGGAAGATGGAGCGTTGACCTCCTGTGGAGGAGTGTTCATTGTTGCTGTGTGGCTAGAGAACTGTGGGGGAGTACCCGTACTAGTAGGGACGTGACCACCATGCTGCTGCTGAGGAATGAAGGCTTCGTTCCCCTCCTGCCTCCTATTCACTTGGGCTGGTGCTGAAAAGGACAGTCCAGACGGTCGGTTGCGTGGCTGATACTGCTGCTGGTTAGGGTACCTGTTGTACCCCTTCCACTCAGGTTTCTGAGTGTGTTGCCCCTGGTCCTTCTTCTGCGGTTTTGGACCTTGGCCATTATTCTGAGAACGGCCTTGTTCCTGGGGTTCAGTCTGAGACGGTTTCCCAGATTTATCAGCTTTCCTGTTCCAGGTATGCTGTTTGCGAGTTTGATACCCGTATGCAGTGAAGAATGCATCAGCCTTCTCCACCATTTGGCTGGCATCCCTTACCTGGCAGATCTTAAGCTGAACCATAAGTTCAGTAGGCCATGACTTTTCTAGCTGTGTGCACAGCATAAGATCAATTATCCCCTCACTCATGGAAGGAATTTCATCTTTCTCCATCCACTCATCTAAGTAAGCAGTAAGCTCGTCAAGAAACTGAACGGCAGTCTCTTTTTCCTGTAAATGCACCCTCATGAACTGACTCTTGGCGTCATCAACTGTGAGACCTTACGCTTTGACGAGTGCGGCCTTCATCATCTCATACGTGAGATTGTCTCCACGAATTCTGTGGAGAATATCAAGGGCAGGGCCCTCAAACAGGCTAAGAAACTGAAGCCGCTTAGCTGCCTCAACCAGCTGGTAAAGCTGAGCCATGTCTTCAAAACGAGCTATGTATGGCTCGATTCGCTCGCCTTCCTTGTATGGAGGAAGCTTGATGTGTGAGGTCACCAGAACATGTGCAGGGAGAGCGCTCGTGGAGCTTGGGCCAGCTGCACCAGATGTGTCTGAAGCCAAGGAATCTCGCTTGAGCTTCAACATTTCAAGTTCATGTTTTTCGCGTGCTTCTCGCTTGGCACGTTCGTGTTCTCGTCGTTCTCGCTCGTATTCACGTTCTCTCTCACGTTGTTCTAACTCGAGTTGACGTTCTCTCTCACGTTGTTCTAACTCTAGTTTACGTTTTCTCTCACGTTGTTCTAACTCAACTTGACGTTCTCTCTCACGTTGTTCTAACTCGAGTTCGTGTTGTTTTTGCTTGTGTTGACGTTCTCTCTCGTGTTCCTTGCGCTGTTCTCGCTCATGTTCGCGCTGTTCTCGATCGTGTTTGCATTGTTCTTGCTTGTGTTCGCATTGGATTCTACGCTCTTCATGAGCATCATTCTCGTGTTGCTGCTCGTAACTAAGCCGAGAGAGGAAATAATCCTTTACTTCTTTGGGGTCTGTAAGCCCCATATCTTTAGCTTCCTGTACATAGACGTTGGTAGACATGATGCTAAGTCAATCTAAGTGAACTAGAGACTAAGCACTGACTGCTATTTTGCAGAGAAAGATGCCAATAATCGAGAATAAAGAATATAGGCACAGGTTAGTGGTGACCAGTTTTATGTAGTTAGATTGGTAAAGAAACAAAATAAAACAAAACACTGACTGTGAAAACTATTATATAAAATTGATAAAAATGAATTAATAATCACCAGTAAGATAGTGCCTATAGACTTTAATGATAAATACCTAAGTATGAGTGAGTGAGTATTGTCTCATGAATATCTTCAGAGCTAGGAGTTAATATCCTGGAATGAGGTCACCAGCTGTCACGGGGTTTTTGAGATTATGCAATATTAAAGAATAATATTCAATAATACTTGAGAACAGGACAAAGAATTGACTTGTGAAAATCAAGCAATGATTACTTTATGCGGCTTACTTCACCGATTCTCTAAGGACGAGAATTTATAAACTTTCTCAACAGTACACAGCAGAGACTAATTACTCACACGTGCTGTTTATTGGTACTATTAGCCTCTGGAGAAAGTGACTCCACCCCTGACAATCAATATCTAATGCTATTAATGATAAACAGGTACTTGCCGGTGCATTAACTCCAAGTCGCACAACGGATTTTAAGCTTAATACAAAAGGACTGGCCTAAGTACCAGTTATGAATGAAGCAAAGTGTTTATGCAAACTAGGAGCTATAAGTGAAATAAGCTTAATGTGGAGAAATAAAACAGGAGTTTACATTACATTAAGCTCAAAGAAAAGAACTGAAAATCTATTGATTACAATGAGTTAAATTTACGTTACATGTTTCAAAATGAATTCAAAATAAGGAAAACACACTCACTTGCTCACTCAAAAGCTAAACTCTTAAGCCTAGGAAAAACGAAAGAAAAATACTGGTCAGAAAAGTGGGCTAAGCGGGATGAACTGGGCGTCGTTGCTGAGGAAGGATCCTGCCACACACGCTAAACCTCTCGCCGGCTCACACTAGGTCGAGATTTCAGGAACCTGTTGAAGAACGACCTGGTCTCACGGCACTTCAATCCTAACTGAATTCAATTGTGAGAGAGGGGCAAGTGTCAGCTGCGCTCTTGCTAACGGAATTAATGCGAGCGATACATGCCCATAACAAATCACTCAGTGGAAGCACTAATGTCGCGCACAAGGACGATCACTTATGAAACAGCAGAAAATTGTTTTGAAAACACTCCCGATCGGGTGAATACGTGGCGGTTGACTGAGTGATACTTATGGAAATTCACTAGAATTCGCAGTTTCCCACCAAAGTTCAATGTCATGAGTTTATTTAGAGAGAAAATCGCGCCAACTAGTGACGAAGTGTGTATATGGGATGTACGGTATATAAATGCACGTCTACCAGACATATATAACATGTTAATCCAACCCTAGAGCACTGGATATGTCATAGCACCTCTTCCTATTACATTAATTGTGTGCACATTATGAATCAGTAGCAAAATGCATGTTGCTGATAAAAACTAGGTGGATAGTTATATAATATGAAAGGAATTCAAGAGATCGTTAAGGTGTGATATAGTACTTAACACGCTAGGAAGAGGTACGTAATATCCAAATGCACATCAAATTCACGGGAGGATTCCTGCCTTTGGAATGTGACCAAGTATTTGGGGCAGTATGCATGAACTATCCTCAGTTTAAGTTGCATACTGACGTTATTAAGCTTCGCCACATAAACGACGAAACTTGCTGTTTTCTTAAGCGTATTATTATTTTCCTTTGCACTTTTTTTCCTTAGATATTGATGATATTATACAGGAAGGTATGCTACGGTAACCCAAGTGCTTATGCCAAATATTAATGTCCTTGACCTATATTTGAAGATCATATACTCCTTTTTGGTGTAAAAACTGCATATTTGAAACCGAAATATCTCAGAAACTAACTGAGATATACTGTAGGTATTTGGTTGAAAATACTATGATAAAAAAGTTTGCTGAGAATTTCTGCAGGACATTTTGTCATTTAGCCTATCGGAAATTACCGAATTCATATCTGCTCAGTGTTTTATTAGAGAACGATTTTGAGAAAAACACAAAAACTGTAAGTTTACAGAAATATAGCTGTGGTCCCTCTTACTATATGACAGGAATATGGTTACAGTTCAGCATACAGTTACGGAGTTATTGAGACAAACGTAAAATCTACCCATGTGTTCTTCTATACCTTTGTCCTCATATCTGCTTGATATTACACAAGAAGCTATCTTAGGGTACTCTAAGTACATATTCCAATATGAATGACCTTAAACTACTTAAAAGGTCACAAACTTGTTTATGATGCCAAAATTTCACACCTTATATACCATAAATAGTTATGGCCGAGCTTCCTTGTTGTGGCTACATAGTTTGTATGCAGGTAACTTTAATATTACTGCTACTGCTACTGCTACTACTACTACTACTACTTAATATTATTATTATTATTATTATTATTTTTATATGCTAACAACAACAACAACAACAACAGCAACAACATCAATAATAATAATAATAATAATAATAATTATTATTATTATTATCACCTTCATCATCTAATCCTGTGTTGCCCCACAAGGAGCGCAGAAGCAAGTTAGTCCTGATATTTAAGATGAGACAGACCAGCCTCACACATCCCTGAGTGGCATTACGTGAGCAATAAACCCCAACCACCCCTTGGATGTAAACCTGCACAGGGTAAATCCGGTTGGAGCACCTTAATTACCCACTAAACCACCAGTCGCCATAGTTTGGTTTATGGTTACCTCCCAGCGTAATAAATGGTTTCCTGGTGTACAGGAAACCATTTGGCTCCCAACTCAGCGTAAGGTTACCCGTAGACAGAAGGAAGAGGAAAGAAAGAAGGAAAGAAAGAAGAGGAAGCAAGGAAAGAGGAAAAGCAGAGATGGAAGGGCAATCCCAGAAAGCAGCACTACATCGAGTGTGTGGATGGTGAGCGCCCCCACCTATCACTCATTTCATTATTATTATTATTATTATTATTGTTATTATTATTATTATTACTATTATTTTTTTTATTGCTAAGCAGCAGCAGCAGCAGTAGTAGTAGTAGTAGTACTAGTAATAGTAGTAACGGCAGCAGCGTTGTAGTGAATTGTTGTTGTTGTTGTTGTTATTATTATTATTATTATTATTATTATCTTTACTACTACTACCACTACTACTATTACTACTACTACTACTACTACTACTATTATTATTATTATTATTATTATTATTATCATTATTAATATTATTATTATTATTATTATTATTATTATTATTAATACTACTACTACTACTATACTGCTACTACTACTACTGCTACTACTACTACTAGTATTATATTGTTATTATTATTATTATTATTATTATTATTATTATTATTCCTTAACTCATACAACTACCATATATTTCAAAACCATATTTGATCGGACAAGGAAGTGAGACACAGGACGAAAGTCAGTTCTTCAGACAACAGTCTTTTCCTATACTGACTTGTGCAACGATACGAATGATGGGATTGTTTAGGGAGAGAAATGCTTAATATCCTTTGCTAATATAGGCCAAGAACATCACAGACAGGAATGCTTTAGCCGGCACATAGGGACATGAGAGAACAGGGTGAGGCGTGAGGATGATACAGACAGCAGGTTGGGGAGGCTGAAAGCAAAATACGTGGTGGAATTTGTGGCAGGCTAAAAAGGAGGGAGGGTTTGTGAGGCAGTTATGAGTGGGATGCAGGGAAGAGTAAGGCAGGCTGGCAGGCAGGAGGTGGCCGGTGTGTGTGTGTGTGTGTGTGTGTGTGTGTGTGTGTGAGAGAGAGAGAGAGAGAGAGAGAGAGAGAGAGAGAGAGAGAGAGAGAGAGAGAGAGAGAGAGCGCATATGTGGAATAATGAGCAACTCTAGACGTAATTAAGTATTTTTTGCTTGCTACCATCACACGACTTTATTAAAGTTCGGTCAAACATCTATTCCCTTTTCACTTCAACTTGGCCAAAAATCACCCTCTCTCCTTCTTGAATGCTGAGTCGTTACAAAGGAATAACATTCGAATAAGATGCTAGTCACAAAGAAGCGAAAGGATGTAGAGCTATAGTTTTTTTTTTTTTTTTTTTTTTTTATGCGAGGAAGACGGAACCAAAGGCCATGAGCCAGCAATAACAGTTCCCTCCAAGACAAAAACAAAATACAATAGAGAGCCAAATTCAAGATCCGATCATTTCGAGATGCCTGAAAACACTGCGTTTCAAAGACTGGATATCATAGGCAGCAGGAAATACAGACAGAGGGAGACAGTTCCAGAGTTGACATGTTGCATAAATGAAGGATTGGGAGTAATGGTTAACTCTTGCATTAGAGAGTTGGACAGAAAAGGGATGAGAGTTTGCTGCTAGACGGGTGCTACGCGCCCGTCGTAGACCTGGAGGAATTCATGCAGACAGTTCAGAGGAGCAGTGACCATTAAAGTAGCAATAGAAAAGAGATAAAGATGCAACAGTGCGGCGAAGAGACAGAGGTTGAAGGGAGTCAGTAAGAGGAGGAGAGTTAATGAGACGAAAAGCCTTTGACTCCACCCTATTGAGAAGAGCTGTATGCAGGGAGCCTCCCCACACATGAGAGTTGTACTCCATACAGGGGCGGATAAAACCCGTGTATAGAGTCAACAATTGCGCAGGAGTAAACAAAGAACAGAGTCGGCTTAGCGCACCTAATCTCTTGGAAGCAGATATTACAAGAGATGTAATATGATCTTTCCAAGATAAGTCCCGAGTAAATGAAACCCCAAGCATGTTCAAGGATGATGCAGGATTAAGCTGAATATCACCAAACATCAGTGGGTATTCCTGTGGAAGATTTTGTCGGGTTGATAGATGTAAGAACCGAGTCTTAGATGCATTAAACACAACCAGATTATTTTTACCCCAGCCAGAGATACGAGCCAAGTCAGACATTAGGTGTGCCATAGCCTCATCCCTCGTTTGATGAAGTAACTGCTGAGATGGACACTGCGGGAACCGACTGGAAAGGTGAAGGGTGGAGTCATCAGCGTATGAGTGGATAGGGTTAGATGTACAGCTTAGAAGGTCATTGATGAATAAAAGGAAAAGAGCTGGTGATAGAACAGAGCCCTGAGGAACACCACTGTTGATAGATCTAGGAGAAGAATGATGGCCGTCTACAACAGCAGCTATAGAACGACCAGAAAGGAAGCTAGCAATGAAGTCACAGATAGAAGGATAGAAACCATAAGAGGGCAGTTTGGAAATTAAAGATTTATGCCAGACTCGATCGAAAGCCCTAGAGATGTCAAGTGCGATGGCAAAGCTTTCGCCAAAGTCCCGAAAGGAGGATGATCAGGAGTCTGAAAGGTAGGTGAGAAGATCGCCAGTGGAGCGCCCCTCACGGAACTAGTACTGACGATCAGAAAGAAGGTTGTGATACGAAAGATGCCTTAAAATTTTTCTATTGAGAATTGACTCGAAAACTTTTGAAATACAGGACGTTAAAGCAATTGGACAATAGTTGGAGGGTTGGGAGTGGTCACCCTTCTTTGGGACTGGCTGAATGAGAGCAAACTTCCAGCAAGTAGGGAAGGTACAAGTTGACAGACAAAGGCGAAAGAGTTTGCCTAGGCAGAGTGTAAGCACAGAAGCACAATTCTTGAGAACAACAGGAGGGACTCCATCAGGCCCATATGCCTTGTTAGTATTGAGGCCAGCGATGGCAGATAATACATCAGCTGAAGAAATTTTAACGTCAGCCATGAGGAAGTCAGAGGGGGGAAGTGATGGAGGAACAGCACCGGAATCATCTAAGGTGGAATTGGAGGAGAAAGTCTGTCCAAAGAGATCTGCTTTAATAGTAGAAGAAATAGCTACAGAACCATCAGAGTAGAAAAGAAGAGGGAAGGATGATGAGGTAAAGTTGTTAGAAAGATATTTGGCAAAGTGCCAGAAGGAGCGGAAAGAATTCGAGTTGGAGAGTTGAGAGCATTTAGTACAAATGAAATTATTTTTAGCAGAGTGAAGAACAGACTTAGCACGATTCTGGGCAGAAATGTAAAGATGATGAAATTCAGGGGTGGGTTGGCTCCGGTACCTTTTGTAGGCCCTCTCCTTGTTGCGGACAGCATTAGAACAAGTGTGATTATACCAAGGCTTTCTTGCGTTAGACAAAGGATACGAGAAAGGAATGTATGCTTCCATGCCCGAAAGAATAACCTTCGTAATGCGCAAGGCACACTCAGATGACTCTCGGCCATAGAAGTAATAATCATTCCAGGGAAAATCAAAGAAGTACTGTCTGAGGGCCTCCTAGTCCGTGGCTCCAAAATGCCACAGACGACGTTTCCCTGGAGGGTTCACAGGCCGTACCGGAGTGATAGGACAGGTTAAGGTGATAAGGTTGTGATCGGAGGAGCCCAACGGAGAGAAAAGATTAACAGTGTAAGGAGAAGGATTAGTTGTAAGGAAGAGGTCAAGTATGTTGGAGTTCTCTCCAAGGCAGTCTGGGTTATGGGTAGGGTGCTTTACAAGCTGCTTTAGGTCATTAAGGATAGAAAAGATGTAGGCTTGTTCATCAGGTGGATCAGTGAAAGGAAAGGAGAGCCAAAGGTGGTGGTGAACATTGAAATCTCCTAAAATGGAGATTTCAGAGAAAGGAGAAATAGACAGAATGCGTTCCATCGTAGAAGTATGATAGTCAAAGAATTTTTGATAGTCAGTAGAATTAGGGGATAAGTAAACAGCACAGATATATTTAGTCAGAGAATGACAGGATAGCCGAAGCCAGAGTGTAGAGCATTCAGAAGAATCGAGTTAAGGAACACGAGAGCAAGATAAGTCGCTGCCTATATATACACAACAGCCACCTTTGGCTTTGAAATGGGTATAGAGAAAGTAGGAGGAAACAAAAGGGTTTGCTGTCAGTTGCCTCAGACAGCTGAGTCTCAGTTAGAAAAAGAAGGTGAGGTTTAGAGGAGGAAAGGTTGTGCTCAACAGAGCGAAAGTTAGAGGAAAGGCCGCGAATGTTGCAGAAATGAAGAAGTGAGTCAGACAGTGGTTCCAGGCAGCTCAAGTCGTCACCGGGAAAGGGGGGGAAGGTGGGGGCATTTATGGTCCCCGCCCTGGGGACTCCGAGGCTGGGTGTTGAGACGCCATGATTTTTTGAATTTTGGAAAAGGAAGTATAGTGTGTACTGTGCATGTAGTTTGGTGTAGATAGTTAGAGAAATTTGTATTGGAGAGCATGCTGACCTACTCTCTGTGTAACTGAGACACTGAAAAGGTTCAGCAAAGGGGGATGGTCAGGAACTAGTCCTGAGGGCTGATGAAACGGGAGCTCCAGCACTCCCTGTCATCAGCTTTCCATCCACCATGGGAGTACTGCCCTGGTCGATTGGTGCTACAGTCTTTCTAGCACTGAGTTGCGTGAAAGCTACACAGGGACGAACATCTACGCCAAGTTAAGACGAAAGGAATATAGCATGTCTGGGATAATGAAAGCTTTATCTAACCCCTTCAGTTCAGATAGTTTCCCCCAGGCTGAGTGGAACTGGCTGGTCGTTGCTATATCAGAAAATAGAATACGGCAACGAGCAGAAGTAATTACGTCATATGAAAAATGACGATATGGTTATATGAAAAATGTTGGTATGGGAGACTCAAATGTAGGGGACGAAATTAAACGAAAATATTAGCCAGTTGTAATCAGAAAACACACACACACACACACACACACACACATATACACTCGAGCGCGTGAAAATTGCTTCTCTCCCTTCGCCCCTCCTCTCTCTCTCTCTCTCTCTCTCTCTCTCTCACACACACACACACACACACACACACACACACACACACACATTCTCTCTCTCTCTCTCTCTCTCTCTCTCTCTCTCACACACACACACACACACACACACACACACACACACACATTCTCTCTCTCTCTCTCTCTCTCTCTCACACACACACACACACACACACACACACACACACACACACACACACACACACACACACACACACACACACACACACACACTTCATCGCAGTGCACTCCTAACTTGGCGTTCAGTTCTATATTGTGACGAGCAAGCTTGTACAGCACGTAAAGTGAGCAAACGTAGCGAAGTGACGCTTACGTTCAGCTGAGAAATGAGCGGCCCTACATGACCAGCCCGGCCCGACGCGGCACAGCCCGACAGTGATAGTTTTGAGACGCTAATAACTTTTCTGCTATGTAAGATAGAGATTATTTCAGCAAATAATATATCATTCATCATTCATTATCCAATCCTCTGTTGCCCCATGAGAAGCACAGGAGCCCGGGGCTCGGCAAGTTGGCCCTGACATATAAGATGAAAGTGACCAGTCTCACTCATCCCTGGGTGGCTTTACGTGACCAGTAAACCCTAACCACCCCTTGCATTGAAATGTACACAGGCTCAATCCGATTGGAATACCTTAATTACCCACTAAACCTCCGGGCGCCATGAATTGGGGTTATGATTACCACCCAGCATAGTAAATGCTTTCCTGGTTTACAGGAAACCATGAGGCTTGTTACTCAGTACAGAGTCACCCATAGGCAGAAGGAAGAGGAAAGAATGAGGGAAAGATAGACAGAGGAGGGAGTGTAAAGTCATCCATAGACAGAAGGAAAATGAAAGAATGAAAGAAAGAAAGGCAGAAGAGGAAGGAAGGAAAGAAAAAAGGAAGAGAGGAAAGGGCAGTCTCTCGATAGCAGCACTACATCGAGTGAGTGGATATTGAGCGCCCCCACCTACCACTATAAATAAATTTGCTTTTCGCTATCCATTTACCCATAAGACCAAAGAAACCCATTGGAATCCCAGCCTTCCAAGAGAATATACCGAGGGCTACAACTGACATGCTCCAATATGAAATCGAATTAAAAAAGATTTCCTGTTGTAACACTGGTTTCTTGCATGAATTCTAACAATATCGGATATAATGCTCAATATTTTACATGAACTTTTTTCTACGGGGGGGGGGAATCAATAATGGTAATCGTCCCGTTTCTGGGCTTTGCCATTCGATCGGTAGCCAAGCGTTTACCGACGCAGTTCGTTGACACGGCAACTTGGGAGCAAAGAAATGAACATTGCGCCTCACAATATGCACATACAGACAGAAAGCGTGAGAGAGCGAAATCATGAGAAAGTAAATATTTCAGCTCAATTATTCTTCTGTTATTGTTCAACTACCTCACCAGAAATGTTGAAAGTTTACACCAAGATTAAATTATGATGATAGGAGTATGTGCAGTTGCGAGCAGATGAATCGAGGCCACCTAGTCCACCAACATTTTGATGTTTTGTCTGGCAACAGTGGTAGCTGTGAACTTGACCGAGATTCAGTCAGCTGTTCAGGCGAAACAAACCCATTGATAATTTGTCAATGTGCAGTTCTAACTGGTCTCCAATCAATACCATGCAAGTAAACGCATAATACTGATAATGATTAACGTGTCATGCACGTGGTAGATATATTTATAACAATAGTATTACAACACAGGCATCCAAATAGTGATGCGTTCATTCATGTGAGACACACGGGTATCCCGAGTGTGCAGCTCCATCACCACCTTGGTTTGTGACGTAGGCACCACGTGACATCACGTATGGGGGGGTGGAACTAGTTGACCCGTTCATGATGATAAACATTTATAAAGAGTAATCGTTCGACTTCATCATTCAAATATTAAGGAAACGTTGGTTTTCTATGTCAAAACAAACCTATTACAACCTCTAATCTCATATACGTTAAATACCGCAGCCAACCACGTGCCTCCTCACCCCCCTCCCATCACACGTCGCACCTCGTCCCCCCCATGATCCAAGTAGGGGAGGTCAGCCAGACAGTGGGGAATCCCCGCCAGCATGACGTCACACACGCCCCACTGCCTTCCCAATCCTTGCTTTCAAGACTGGCTGGCTGGCGTCAGACTGGACACGCTATCTGATGTTCAACCACACTGCTTCATTCATAGCTTCATCTCTCCTACAGTATACAGTATTTTATGTCTTTATAACCATTTACCATAACCATAGTCAGTATATCAATAAATCACATTATCATCCGCCTGTAACATTCCACAGCAGGACTTAATATATGTTTCTCCTATCTATCTATATTTTTTGTTTTATACTTAATCGCACCTTCCCACCACGGTGGGGTAGCGATACGACAAAGGAAAAAAAAATAACAAAATAACAAAAACCTTCACACACAAATACACATTCGATCACATTCACACTCATCTCCCTACCTATCTATCTCTCTATCTCTCTCTCTCTGTCTCTCTCTATTCCCGATATATAATAACGCGAGCAACGTTTATGATGGCTCTTAGACGGACAAATGAATAAATCAATGTAATTTTCAGCATTTATTAGTGTGATAAAATACAGCCGTCATTCCTGGTGTATATTATATTCATTCATTCATTCTCTCTGTCTGTCTGTCTCTCTGTCTCTCTCTCTCTCTCTCTCTCTCCCCGGGCTTGATGCTGTGGTGTCTAGATCATGGTGTCCCTATTCATTCATTCATGCATGGAATGGGACAAGCTAAACCCGATCGCCAAAGGGCTGATGTGACGTCATGAAGGCTCACGCGGCGCGCTGTCTGACTGACCTCCCCTACTTAGATCATGGTCCCGCCCTTCCTCACCCACCACCCTCCATATAACTCCCACACCCCCCTCCCCTTGTTTTGCCTACTGTGGTGTGAACCTTTAACTGTCCCACCTGCTTTGGAGTCAGAGGTCGATGAAAGTGAGGTTAACGGTGAAGGATGACTGGCACGACGGTGTTTTTTGTGATAATAATGCTAGGTTGCGGAGAAGCTGATAACCCTACGGCATATCTCTTGAAAGCTGGTAAAGGTTGTTTGGTTCACGACGATAGTCCAACAAAATAAATCACTACCGATACCCGTGTGTCTCACATGAATGAACGCACCACTATTTGGATGCCTGTGTTGTAATACTGTGGCTATAAATATATCTACCACGTGTATGACACGTTAATTAAATCACGTTAATTATTATCAGTATAATACGTTTACTTGCATGGTATTGATTGGAAACCAGTTAGAACTGCAGATTGACAAATTATCACTGGGTTTGTTTCGCCCGAACACCTGACTGAATCTCTGTCAAGTTCACAGCTACCACTGTTGCCAGACAAAACACGAACTTGTTGGTGGACTAGGTGGCCTCGAGTCTTCTGCTCGCAACTGTACACTCGTGATCACTAATCTCTGACCAGAGAGTCAGCCAAAGTCATGGCCAGGCGTGGGCTACACACTCAGTCAGACACTCTCCACCGTCGTTTCAGAAAGGTTTAGTGCTTCAATGAACAATTTTCTAAGCATCACTGAAGCACTTTTGTTTCACATATATTACTTTCTCAAGTAATATATGCATGGTAAGAAATAGACAAATACGGTCATAGTTGTTATTTTAAGTCTATAATGAGTCCGTGATATTTGAATTTCATACACTGTTTTATTAATCTGTTTATTATTTCACTGACCTATTTCTTTTGGCGAGCCTTTAACCGAGCTGTTGGTAGGTGATATCCACGACTGCCACAGCAGCCGGCATTCACACGACATTCTAAGTAAGAATGCTTTATAATACTTACGGTATATCATTGACAGAAATTTACTATTACTACTATTTTGAACTGAATGTTTTCCTCTAGCGATAACAGGCCCTGTTGCCCACAGATATAAATAAGCCTAGATGCCACATGACACTACTTTAGATGCGTCTGCGTGGCTGCCATCTTGGAACGGTCGAAGCAGACAATGTCGTGTTCCTGACGATGATCAAAGCTGACCACTATTTACCTAGAAATGCAACAGCACTGTGCTGCTTTTGGGTGTAGAAAGCGTCGGAATATATCTATGGTGACACCGATAGCACGAGCGGCTCAACTGTCTGGTTATGCAAACGTCCCTCAGCTGCTTCCCTATCCTCCGAAAGGAGGATGGTGGGTTGCAGAAGGGAAATTTAAGCCTGCAGTCCACCGAGTTCACGTTTCAGATGAACCAGGAACCACAACCACTACCGCCACAGCAACAGGCACCATCAGGAACCACAACAACTACCGCCACAGCAACAGCCACCACCATAACAGCCACCACCACCACCACCACCACAACCACCACCACCACCACCACCACCACTACAACAACAACAACAACCACTACCACCAACACCGCATCCACCACCACAACCACCACCACCAGAACTGCAATAACATCCACATCCACCACCATAACAACAATCACCACCACAACAACAACCACCACCATAACAAAAACAACCACCACCATCACAGCAACAACCACCACCATCACAACAACCACCACCATCACAACAACCACCACCATCACAACAACAACCACAAACACCACCACCACCACAACAACTGCCACCATCACAAAAACCACCACCACAATAACCACCACCATCACAAAAACCACCACCACAATAACCACCATCACAACATCCACCACCACCACAACAACAATCACCACCACCACCACTACCATCACAATAACCACAACAATAACCACCACCACAACTGCAACCACAAAAACAACCACCACCACAACACCCACCATCACTACAACACCCACCACAACAACCACACCACAACAACCACCACCACCACAACAAAAACCACCACAACCACCACCAGCACATCAACCACCATTACAACAACCACCACCACAGCAACCACAATCACAACAACCACCACCACAACAACAACCACCATCACAACAACCACCATCACAACAACCTCAATAACAACCACAACAACAATCACCACAACAATAACCACCACCACCACAAGAACAACCACCACCACCACTACAACCATCATCACAACCACCACCACCATAACAACAACGCAGCAACAACTATAACCACCATCACAACAATGACCACCACAACAACCACCACCATAACAACTACAACATCCACCGCCACCACCACCACAACCACCACAACAGCAGCAACAACCACAATTACCACCACAACAGCCACCATTAAAACCACCATCACAACCACCACCACCACGACAACCACCACCACCACGACAACCACCACCACCACAACAACCACCACTAACACAACAACAACCACAATTAACACAACAACCACCACCAACAACAACAAAATAACCACCACTACCAACAACAAAATAACCAACATCATTCAACCTTACCTCAACACACTACAGGAATGGTTCACCACAAACAGGCTCAAAATAGCCCCAGCCAAATCTACAATGACTCTTCTCACAAACTGGACAGCAGAACACAGTCACATCCCACACCTCACCATGAACAACATTCCCCTACCACACACACACACACACACACACACACACACACACAAAATCCTTGGTGTAACATACAATACATCAATGTCATTTAAACAACACATCACAAACATTAAAAATAAAATAACACCAAGACTCAATGCTTTGAGGTCACTTGCCCATACAACATTCGGACACAACAAAGAAACCACCACCACAGTATACAAACAATACATACATTCAGTGATGAATTATGCAAGCCCTGCCTGGGCGTCTAACCTGACCAAAACACACTACAACACTCTACAGACCATACAGAACAAGGCCCTAAAAATAATCACAGGCTGAACAGCTACTACACCCACAGACCACCTACATCAAGAAACCGAAGTCCTCAAAGTCAAGGATCACCTAGACATGAGAGGCACCCAGTTTCTTGCTGCAGCCTCCACAAACCCACAACATCCACTACAGTACATGGCAGCACATCCACCCACACCAAGGAACATCAAAACAACACCCAGCACACGATACCATACACAAATACTGTCATCTCTCCCCCCTCGCCCACCTCAGACCAGCTTCCACAAGCATATCCACACTCAGATCACTCGCTGCTCCATTCAGTCACTTAAAGATAACACACAGCTGCATGCACGGCCTCCTGACATCCAGTCTTCTGAATCCTATCTTCCTCATGAGGACAGGGTCCACCTGGCCAGGCTGAGATGTGGGCACCATCCAGCCCTCTTAAGCTACCAGAAGAGGCTGGATGACTCCGTCGCTGATGCCTGTCCAGGATGCAACACGGCACCCCATACTATTAAGTACATTATGGAAGACTGCATTGCTCACAATCACCTACGCCAACAACACAACATACACTCTTTGAGAGCTCTGTGGGAAAGCCCGGTCTCGGCCATGGCCTTCTTAAGAGACTCGGCTGTTCGGCCAGACTCCCTAGGGAACAACTACTACTACTACAAAATAAACCACCACCACCACAACAACAACAAAGACCACCATCACCACCAACACAAGAACAACAATAACAAAAACCACCATCACCACCACCACCACCACAGCAACAGCCACCACTACCACTACAATAACTACCATCACCACCACCAGAACAATAACCACCATCACCACCTCCACCATAACAACATTCATTTTCATAGTCTGAATTCGCACTAAAAACAGCCCCACTATTACATGCTTGACCGCCCCAACATGGCGGCCGCAAAGACGCATTGACGGTGTACTGAAGAATGGGCAATGCGGCATCTAGATTTATTTATATCTATGCCGTTGCCATCCAGTGGGAATGGTTGCCCTATACCTACGCAACGTCTTAGCTGCATGCCCCCTCTGGTCAAAATGTGTGCCAGTTAATACCGTTAATTCATAAATAATTATTACGGTATATATGATGTCATTACCCACATATAGTGTCATGTTTTTTTACTTCTTGGAAACTTCTAAATTGCAGACTGATTGAAGAAATGTCGGCCCCTGTCAATAAACACAGATTATTATATTATGGAGGAGAAACCATAAGAATATGGTAATATCAATGATATGAGTAGTAGTACGCTTCAGATCACCTGGTTACAGTTCTTTGCCCCGCCCACTAGTGCGGAGGCTGTGTTCGAATACGTGGTTCGTGTGTGGTCATAACACTGCCCGCCACGCGTCCCTGGTCAGAGATTAGTAATCATGAGTGTACAAACGCTCGCTCGCTCGCCATGCGCTCACAAAGAGCACTTTACTGGTTCGTTACCTCTCTCAGTCCCCACACATTTGAGGCGGACTAAATATAATGCATATCATTCTCGGCCATATTGTCGTTGGCACAGGGGCTTGTGAGCATCTTTTCCTTTGCTAATTGCTCTTCATTTTACGCATTAATTTTCTCGTTTATGAGATCTCTGACTCGTTAAAACTCTCATGGTCGAGATAGCCCTAATTGTCTTTTGCACCTAACTCCATACTTTTTTTTTCCCCGAAAAATAAGTTACTGTGGATTGGGAATGTTAGGAGGATTTTCATTAACCCTCTTTCTCGTGGGACAACTCTAGTATTCTGCTTTATCTTATGCCAATCAGTTTTATTCAGTGGATAGTCAAATAACTGCTAGGGGATGTGCTAGAATCATTAATACATTATTCGATTTCTTCTTCATCTTCGTCTTCGCGCTCTCTCTCTCTCTCTCTCTCACACACACACACACACACACACACACACACACAAATCAAGACACATGTATGGCAGTGTATTCTATCACGCATGAACACATTTATCCCTACACTGTTTCAACATGGACCCAATATTGCAACCAGCGATATGGACTGACAGTTTTCATTTCATAAATCTCAACTCGATTAAAAATCAAGTATTTTGCCTCATTTGACAGATGGCATTAGCCGATAATTGCATAGCCACTGGATCCAACGAAGTAGAATGGACGTCAGAATATCATGGCATGGGTCACATATATTTTGTGTGCCCTATAAAGCATTGCTGTCTTGTTCTTAAATGTATCTTTCCTTAGTAAGGTGGAAAATTTAAGTGCATTGACTAAGTACATAACTCCTCAGGAAGATATTGAGTTATTTTTGAGTTAACAAGTTGGTGATCGAATCAGTTTCCTATTCATTTTTTCATTTGTGTAAAAAGTAGAGATTCGTCTTCTTTTGGCCTTCTGTCAGCTTGAAATATAATGAACAAGGAAGCGAAAGGGAGTTGGAAAAAGTGAGTCTGTGTAATTTTATGACAATGTGGAAGAATTTGAGATAAAAACTGAATGAGTGAGCTTGAATGAGCGAATGTATGAGTGCAAGACAGAATGTGAGTAACTGCGAGTGTGAATGGGATGAGAGAGTACTAGTGGTTAGGTTGTTAAGAATGAGTGTGAAATTGCATGAAAGTGACCACAAATACAGGCGCAAGTATAGGCGATACTTTGAAAAAAAACAAAAAAAAACACGAGTTTTACATTTAGCACATTAATGAAATTCCCACTGCCTTATTAATCAGTTATGAGTATTTGAATAAGTCCTATCTCGACCATTTACATTCATTACGCCTTCTTGCCCCAGGTTCTCCCACTCCCCTTTTTTGTTTCTAGTGTAACTATAGATCTCTTGGATTTATTTCAGGGAAAACTCTGTTGGTTATTATTATTATTATTATTATTATTATGATTATGATTATTATTATTATTATTATTATCACCGTCATTATTATTATTATTACTGCAGTATTGTTATTGTTGTTCTATCTATCTAATGCCAGACTCCTCAATCCCGTTCAGGATGGCTACAAACAAATCGCCTCCACGTCGTCCTGTCCCCAGCCATTTCACTGCCCTGCTCCCAACTCACACCCCCCTCTCTTATATATCTCTCCACCCCATCCCTCCATCTCATCCTCGGCCACCCACTCCCTCTCCCCCTCTACACCTCACTCACATACACTCTCTTCGTCAGTCTTTCACCCTCCATCCTCTCCACATGGCCAAACCTCCTCAGTGTATTCCTCCTAACGCTTCCTATCAGATCCACATCCACACCACAACCCTCCTTTATATCCACATTTGTCAGCCTGTCTCTCCTCATGACTCCACATGTCAGAACTCTATATTATAATTACAAATCATAATAGATTCATTGTATGCTTTCTTCTTTTGTGCCACAGCCTGTCTCACCTCTTCATTCCACCATGCTGTTCCTTGCACCCCCCTCCGTCTTCTCTTCATCCCACACACCACATCACATGCTGCACATATTTCTTCTGTGAATATCCTGCACACACCTTCCACGTCCCCCATCTGCTCCAATTCATATTTGCCCAATCGTTCCTCCACTTCTTTCTTATATTCTACCATTTTCTCATCCTCTTGTAACCTTTCCACTCTCCTTGCAAATTCTCCTTCTTCCCGTCCTTCCCTTCTTTTATTTCTCCATCTTATTTGGATCTTGATTCTGGCCACCAACAAGTAGTGGTCAGAAAGTCCACTCTCCCAACCTCTATAAGCTCTTGCATCCATTACACATCTTCGCATCCTTTCATCCACACACACATAATCAATCATTGCCTTCTTTTCATTCAGTTCACCATCCACCCTTCTCATCACTCACCATGTATACCTGTGGATCACTTTATGCCTGAAGAGGGTATTGGCTATCACCAACGCCCTCCAAGCACAAATGTCCACTAAAGCACTGCCATTCTCATCGATCTCAGCAGGCACACCCCACTCACCAACTATTCCATCCACCTTCACATTCCCTACTTTACCATTCATATCATCGATCAAAAACACTCTCTCATTCCTTCCAAACTTTTCCATGCACAGTTCCACATTTGTCCAGAACTCTTCTCTCACTCTGCTTGCATGATCTTGCGTTGGCGCATACATGCACACAATCGCCCACATTTGTATTCCAACTTTCAATCTTACCCACACAATCTTTGACTCAACTTATCCATACCCTCTTATGTTCTTCTTCCATCTTTTACTCACAACTGTACACACTCCTTCTTTTGCCCTTTCATTCTCACCTACTCCTGCACATATACCCCATCCATACTCCCATTCACTCACACTCTCACCTCTCCATTTAGTGTCAGTTACTTCACATACATCAACTTTCGCATCCTCAAGCACCTGGACAATCTCTCTCTCTCTCTTTCACCTCATCATTCGCACCTCTTACATTCCATGTTGCAATTACTATGTTCTTTGTCCGGCCCTTGTTGTTATTGTTATTATTAGTCTCCACCTATTACACAGATGGAAATTATTATTATTATTATTATTATTTTTTTTTTTTGCTGGTATTATTATTATTCTGACCTCAGAGTCTCGCAACAAATCCAGGAGAACTGGAGCCTGCATGAGGAATTTGAAGGGCCCAGGTTATATGTCCTGGCATGGGCCATTGCTGAAAAAATAATAGAAATCCTTTATGCACAGTGGAAGGGCATGTCAGAAAGTGTCATATCAGAACGATGTCGTGAATGAGCCAAGGTGGTCTTGTCTTTTGGGGATATCAACGAGACCTGAGCAAGTTATGTGAAAATGAAACTTGGCGGACCGATTCCTAAGAGTTTATTTCGTTCTACTAAAAAAAAAAAAAAAAAAATCCAAATCTCCAAAGTGGAGTCAAGGTCATTGTAAGTAACAGTAGGTAGAGACTAGTAACTGTCCGCACGACAGTTACAGTGTTCTAGTTAGTCTCCACTTACTACGTTGGTGGAGACTACCGTTTTCACTGGTATTATTATTGTTATTCTCGCCTCAGAGTCTCACAACTATTCTTGGAGAACCAGAGACTGCGCAAGGAAACTGAAGGGCCCAAGTTATGTGTCCTAGCATGGGCCATGCCAAGGGCATGGTAAGAAACAGTGGCAGATACATACGTTCTTCGGCACCTTTGTCAGATCCCCTGTTGATGTTAGCCAAGAAGTTACCTTAGGGTCTTCATATCTTGTCTATATTACACATGCCTTACTACATGGCGAAGCTTCCTTATTATCGGTACATAATGAAGAGTTGTAACCAATTATTATTTGTATTCTGGCCTCATAGTCTCCCAACAATTCCAGGAGAACCAGACATAGCACAAAGAATCTGAAGGGCCCAGGTCATGTATCCTTGCATGGGCCATTGCTGGTAGAAAAAAAAATCCACATCTCGTCAATGGGGTCAAAGTCACTAAGAAACAGTACAGTAGGTCGAGACTAGTGACTGTCCTTAGGACACCTACATAGTTCAGGTTATTATCATTCTCACCTCAGGGTCTCGTAACGATTCCAGGAGAACCGGAGACTGTGCAAGGAATCTGAAGGGCCCAGGTTATGTGTCCTGGCATGGGCCATTGCTGATGGAAAAAAATCCAAATCTCCCAAGTGGGGTCAAAGTCATTGTAAGAAACTGTAGCAGACACATGATTTCTTCCTCACCATTGTCAGATCCTTTGTTGATGTTACTTAGGAAGTTATCTTATGAACTTAAGAGCTTGTTTATATTACACATACCTTAACCACATGGCGGGGCTTTTTTATTGTGGCTACATGATTAAAACACATAACTAATTATTATTCCAGCTTCAGAGTCTTCTGACGATTGCAGGAGAACTGGAGACTGGGCAAGGAATCTTAAGGGCCCAGATTATGTGTCCTGGCATGGACCATTGCTGATAGAAAAGAAATTCAAATTTCCTCAGTGGGGTCAAGGTCACTAAGAAACAGTAGGTGGAGACTAGTGACTGTTCGTAGGACAGTTACAGAGTTCTAATTCTTATTCTTATTCTTATTATTATTATTATTACTGTGATGATGATGATGATTATAATCATGATGATGATGATGATGATAATAATCATGATGATGATGATAATGATGATGATGATGATGGTGATGATATATTACCTTCATGGGAAATGGTTTAATAAGCAAAAAAAAAAAGACCCGAGGGAAACATCATCATCATTCTCATTAGCAACAACTACGACAACAGCAGTTTGATCCATTCCGCTAAGAACGATTGCCTCTTTCAACCCTCTCTACTGTGGCCCGTAAGCGCTTGGCATGTTCTACCCAGTCCCAGTTAATCTGTAAAATTCCATCTCTCCACCTTATTGCCCGTCAGCCACGTAGATCTGGAGAAACTGCACTATGACTGAAGGAATCCATAGAAGAAAGTCAATTATCGAAAAGATTAATAAAAAAAAAAAAAAATGTATACATGTTTGCATTTACCAGCTCCAGAGGGATAGCACCGGAAAAAACAGGACAGGCTCGACTCACTTACATGTCCCTCAGCTGCTGGATGGAAAAGTGTACACAAAGCAGTTTTAATCCTTCCTCAAGCACACCACTAAAGCATTATTATTTTTTTTATGCAAGGAAGAAGGAACCAAAGGCCAGGAGCCCACAAACCGTTCCTTCCATGAAAAAAACAAGCAATGCGAAAGAGAGCCAAGTTCAAGATCCGTTCGTTTCGAGATGCCTGGACACACTGGAGATCATAGGAAGCAGAGAATACAGAAGAGTTAGACAGTTTCAGAGTTGACCAGTTGTATAAATGAAGGACTGGGAGTAACGGTTAATTCTTGCATTAGAGAGCTGGACAGAATAGGGATGAGAGTTTGTTGCTAGACGGATGCTACGTGCCCATCAAAGAGGTGGAGGGATGCAAGCGGACAGTTCAGAGGAGCAGTGACCATTGAAGTAGCGATAGAAAAGAGATAAAGACGCAACAGTGTGACGAAGAGACAGAGGTTGAAGAGAGCCAGTAAGAGGAGGAGAGATGATGAGACAAAAAGCCTTTGACTCCACCCTATTGAGAAGAGCTGCATGTGGGGAGCCTCCCCACACATGAAAGTTGTACTCCACACAGGGGCGAATAAAACCCGTATATAAAGTCAACAACTGCGCAGGAATAAAGAAGGTACAGAGTCGGCTTAGCACACCTAAGATCTTGGAAGCAGATTATACAAGAGATGTAGTATGATTTTTCCAAGTTAAGTCCCAAGAAACTGAAACCTCAAGTATGTTTAAGGATGACGGAGGATTAAGCTGGATATTATTAAACATTAATGGGCACTCCTGTGGAAGATAGGTGTTAGAACTGAGTTTTTGATGCATTACAATCAACAATATTATTTTTACCCCAGTCAGAGATACGAGCCAAGTCAGACATTAGGTGTGCCATAGCCTCATCCCTTGTTTGTTGAGGTAACTACTGAGATGGACATTGAGAGAACCGAATGGAAAGGTGAAGGACTGAATCATCAGCGTATGAGTGGATAGGGTTAGATGTACAGCTTAGAAGGTCACTGATGAATAAAAGGAAGAGAGTTGGTGATAGGACAGAGCCCTGAGGAACACCACTATTGATAGATCTAGGAGAATAACGATGACCGCCTACAACAGCAGCTATAGAACGACCAGAAAGGAAGCTATAGATGAAAGCACAGATAGAAGGATAAAAGCCATGAGAGGGCAGTTTGGAACTTAAAGATTTATGCCAGACTCGATCAAAAGCCTTTGAGATGTCAAGTGCAATGGCAAAGTTTTCGCCAAAGTCCCGAAAGGAGGATGACCAGGAGTCTAATAGGTAGGTGAGAAGATCGCCAGTGGAGCGCCCCTGACGGAACCCATACTGACGTTCAGAGAGAAGATTATGATAGGAAAGATGCTTTAAATTTTTTATGTTAAGAATAGATTCGAAAACTTTTGAGACAAAGGATGTTAAAGCGATTGGACGATAGTTAGTGGGCTGGGAACGGTCACCCTTCTTTGGGACTGGTTGAATGAGAGCAAACTTCCAGCAAGGAGGAAAGGTACAAGTTGATAGACAAAGGCGAAAGAGTTTACTTTGGGAAAGTGTAAGCACAGAAGCACAGTTCTTGTGGACAACAGGAGGGACTCCATCAGGCCCATATGCCCTGTTAGTATTGAGGTCAGTGATGACAGAAAATAAATCAGTTGAAGAAATTTTAATGTCAGCCATGAGGAAGTCAGAAGGAGGGAGAGATGGTGGAACAACACCGGAATCGTCTATGGTGGAACTGGAGGAGAAAGTCTGAGAGAAGAGTTCTGCTTTATCAGTAGAAGAAACAGCTAGAGAGCCATCAGAGTAGAAAAGAGGATGGATGGATGATGAGGTAAAGTTGTTAGAAAGGTTTTTGGTGAGGTGCCAGAAGGAGCGGGAAGAATCTGAGTTGGAGAGTTGAGAGCATTTAGTCCGGATGAAATTATTTTTTGCAGAGCGAAGAACAGTCTTAGCACGACTCCGGGGAGAAACATAAAAAGATGTGATTCAGGGGTGGGTTGGCTCTGGTACCTTATATAGGCCTTCTCCTTGTTGCGGACAACATTAGAACAAGTGTGATTAAACCAAGGCTTTCTTCCATTAGTCAAAGGGTATGAAAAAGGAATGTATGCTTCCATGCCCTAGAGAATAACCTATGTAATGCGCAACGCACACTCAGATGGCTCCCAGCCATTGAAGCAGTAATCATTCCACGGAAAACCAAAGAAGTATTGCCTGAGGGTCTCCCATCTTGCAGTCCCAGAATGCCACAATCGAGGATCCACAGGCAGTACAGGAGCGATAGGACAGGTTAAGGTAATAAGGTTGTGATCGGAGGAGAGGAAAGCTGAACAGTGTAAGCAGTTGTAAGGAAGAGGTCAGGTATGTTGGAGCTCTCTTCCTCCATTTACTCCTTCCACTTTTGATCTACGCAGTTTCTTTAAACAAGGAATTTAATTAAGAAGTTCAGTGTATTTAGCTAATTTTCAAAGAAGGAAAGGTTACGGACAGATTACTATACACTTTCTTTAAAGACATTCTACAGAGGAAAACTGAATCAATAAAAGAACCGGAATCGGTGGCAATCTCTGAAATTGTTAGTAAAGCATGCTAAGATTGAGGTTTTAATTAAAATGTGTATGTTTAACTCTTGAGATCAAGTTCAAAGTATTCTAGATATTCAGAAGAACAGTGTGGGACAAAAGCAGTGACAGCGGCATCCAGAGTTCTGAGAAATTAGGAAGCTATATGCAACAAGAAAACAAGCAACTCTATTTGGTGGTTAGATAAAACAGGTTGTTCCGCTTTCTTCGACGTGCCTGATTTTCACTGAAGAAGAGAAACTTATGCGAAAGAAATGTGGTAATTAACACAGAAAGAGTTGGTTCCTTCACCACAGTTACGTATTATCTACTTTAACTGCTGAACAGAAGAATCAGTGAAGTTTCGGGAAAACCTCCTGTAGCGAAATGATTATGCAACTCCTTCAGCTCTAAAAGTTACTTTTTCTAGGCTGAATAAAGCCGTCTAGGATAGCAAAACTATATTAATATGAGTAAATAAATCGATAAATAAATATGGTTGCCTTTGGCTGAAGGTTTTAAAGTTATGACCACGAATGTTGAGTCACAAAAACACAAGTAATGTAACGTATTAAGTCATCTTAAATGGTTCTTATCGAAAGTAAAGTGGATCACCAGTTTTGACTTGGCAGTTTTCCATGTGATTTTCAAGTACAGTGCAGCATCCATTTTATAATATTTAATATCTAGTAATATTTTTCCTCTGTATACGGTTCGTGGTGTAATGGGTTATGGCCCTTCAACCAGTTGTGGTCATTAAATTTTAAATCACAGGGAGGGTGGCTGATCGGAAATCACTTAACACATAGTGCTACTGATTTACTCTCACCTTGTGTCTGGGCTGAGAAACGTAGCCCTGACCCCCTACGCTCCTGCTGCAAGTGAAAAATGGCTTGCTGTGTTATTAGCTCAGGCGGATGAGTATAGAGAATGTGTTGTAAAAAGAACACCAGACTATCTTCAGCGGGAGTAAAACACAAATGATCAGAAGGAAATGGCGTGTGGTTGGTAACCGGCTGACAGGTGAAACTGAAGCCGCAAATCTCAGTGTCACACAAACATTTCCTTTTTCACTTCAGTTCGAAAAGTCTATGTTGAGCTGAGAAATATACCGAGCTATGAAGTATGCTGAAATGAGATATATGCTGAGCAGAGTAATATACTGTAGCACGGTGATCGTAAAAGTTTAATATAAAGTACGTCACTGCAGTTCAGGGTCTCTCAGATATTTGGCTGGCAAGTAAAACAGGAACCCCCAACGCTGTCACTCAGACTCTTCGCTTTGCTTACGACCTGTCTCGTTTAACTGCCATACTCTTTTTAAACTATTTTGACCTAAATTACCATCTCTCGGTCCAGATTGCTGAGCTGAAACAAAAGACTGGCACCAGACAAATGTGGTGGTCAGGAAGGAGCGCTATGGAAAGGATGCAGAACTCCAGCACTCTCGTTTTCTGCCATGAGCAATGTAAAATAAGATGCGTCAAGTTAGCGCGAATGAGGTATACACTTTGTCCCTTGGCCGATTATTAATACTGAGTGAGGAAACATTTAAATGAAACCCTAGTATTTAGCGGTCATTTATGGAACTTTTGTAATTACATCAACGCTCCTAGAGCAAGAAAGGGTGCAGTGTTTTGAATGGTATGTGTCAGTCAGTCCGTTTGTCTATCGATGCATGAAAGGGTTGCCAAAATAACTAAGAATTTTATTTTATTCATCTTTGGATAAACTTTTCGAAAGGAGGGGTGGGGGTTAGATATGGCCTTCATTAACTCCCATATTACTATACTGTGTTCACTTTAAATGGGTAAAAAATTGCCATCTCCCCATCCTAATTTCCAAGATGTATCAATCGATTAACACTGGGATATCATCCTAGTCACGAAGGGGTACTATGGAAGGCATGTGGAGTCGTAGTATTGAATATAATGCTAGTCAGGAAGAAGAATTAAAGAAACTATATACTGTAGAGTCATGGTATTGAATATAATACTAGTCACGAAATAGTACTATAGAAAGTATGTAAATCCATTGTATTGCCCCATTCTGCCACTAAACTACCGAAAATAAGCTACCATAAGTCGAAACTCTCCTCCAATATGCCTTTTACTGTAACTGACAGATTTTTGTCCTTTTGCAGCTTATTTCACGTTGTTCAGTGGCAGAATTAGACAATGCTATAGTTCTACATCCATTCCTTTACACTCCTCCGTGGCTAGCAGCATATCCTGATGTTAATTTCTTGTTATAACTCTGCATTCAAGATGGAGAGATGGCAATTTTAGGCATAGTGAGAGTAAGGAAAGTATATTTAAAGTGAATGAACTAAAGGCTGTATTTAATTTGCATAAAATCATCTCTACTGTTTTAACACCAACTTGGTCTGAAATTTCGCCCTTTTGTAGAGTATTTCATGTAGCTCAGTGGTAGCAAAAGACAGTGCTAAGGCCCCACCTCCTTTTAATTGCCCTTCTTCGTGACTAGCACCATCATCTCTTGTTATTACCTGTATCTTGTCACAGCTCTGCATTCAAGAAGTAGAGATGACAATTTTGGGCCAAGTGAGAGTAAAGGGGGTATAGGAGCAATGAAGGTATAAAGTGCAGATTATATCCTCTGGTTGAAGGGGTTAAATCCACTACGATGACGCCTTGCTTATTTTGCACGTGCTACCTCCAGACGATTATATTTAGCGTTGGGAGAATGAGCGGTTAGAAGAGTGTATGTGAATGAAGTGGACGGGGAGACCGAGGACGAGATGGAGGAATGGAATGGTGAGACATCAGAAGGATGGGAGTGTTAGTTGGAAGGAGGGCAGCCAAATGACAGAGGACAGAGCTACCTGAAGGCGATTTGTTTGTGGCCTTCCCATACGGGATTAAGGAGTGTGCCAATAGATTGACAGAGAGAGAGAGAGAGAGAGAGAGAGAGAGAGAGAAGACTTTTCGAACAGAGGTGGCTAGATACAGGCTTCATTAACTCCTCTGATACTAGAAATCCCTCCAATGTGAAGTACAAATCGTGTGGATGTAACACGAATAAAGCAACTAAAGAGTCATTGGTTTAAGGGGTTAATGCTATACAGGTGCAAGCCAGGTAGTAACTCCATGAGCGGTATCCCAGTGTCCTGTAGGCTTAGTCCAGCTCCACTGCATTCCTATTTATGGTAGCTTTCTGCCATTAGTATGATTCATAGCTTTGATCTACGTTCTCTTAGTCTATGCACACCTGAGGTTATGAAATGGCTGTTGAATATAGTGCTTTGTTTACTGTAAATAGAGCGTGTTCAAATAAATACAGAGGCTCCTGAATCAATGAAAATGAAATAATTTGGCGTTTGCTGAAACACAGAACCAGAGTTGTTCCGACCGGGAAAGAGCTAAAAATGAGTTAGGCTAGTTACACTCTCATACTCCTGTGACTAACTCTCGGGGGAAAAAAATCATCTGGCGATAGTTGAAATAGAATACTTAATGTCGTCTCGAAAATTAGTGTTAATGTTGGCAATCCTAACATACGCAGGTTCCTGTGACTCACCCTCAGTTGAATGAAATTATGTGACGTCAGCAACCATGAAGCACTAGAGCCGCCCCAACATGGGCTGAAAGTGTTAAAAAAAAAAAAAAAAAACTCAGATAACCTCCAAGCACCTCTCTTGCACCCGTGTTTGCCATTGGCTGTTAAGACGTCGGGAATCGTAATTATTGAATAGGTTTAAATACAATATGGAAAAATTAAGTACCCATTATGGTAATAATAATAATGATAATAGGGGAGTAGGTGGTAATATGGACCACTTTTTGTTTCAGGCGAAAACACCAATGTTAAAGGCAAAAACTGCAATAACCGTCACAAGTATTGACAAATTTTATCCTTATAACATATTCAGAGTTATAATGAGAAAAAATAAACCATTCAAATGCCACAACTTTTTATTCAAGCACATCCAAAAGAGTGGGTCTTGGAAAATGGGGTGGTAATATGACACTAATGGGGTGGTAATATGAAACAATTTTGAAAATAACAATATCTTTTTTTTGTGAATACATAAATAATAATTTTACAGTGAAAAAGTATGTTTAAGAACAGAAGTCACAAATGAAAATATTATTTTCACACCCACTACACAAGACATGGGCCCATCCTTGACACACTACATATTGAACCCATAGTTCTCCTGATTTGGACTTCGTGAATTTTTCTGAACCAAAAAGACAGTCTGCATCATCTCTTCCAGGATTTGCTTCTCCCACAATTTCTTCTAGCAAGTTTGAACTTCCATAAGACAGACTAATTCTCTCTTCTGCTGTAATGGTCGGGAATTGTATTTCCCACCGTTGTTGATCTGTTCAACATACTCGTTGATAATACAAAAGGTACTCAACTTAGTCTCCCCTCAATGACTGATAAAATATTCACCTCAGTAAAAACAAGGGGGGGGGGGAGCACTTCGACTTTGAATGATAAAGGTTTAATTGTTTAACAGATAGTTTTGGTAGCGTTTGTAGTTTTGGCCGAGTCGAAAATAAGTCAGTACCACGTGTGTACGTCGTTCCCAAAGTGGAGGCATTTTGAACTGGAAGGGGAGTGAGTTATGCGTGACAGGACATAATTCCCTTGATTGGATATAAAAATGACATATACTTTACTTTAATAATTCTATACTGGTTAATCAAGACATTTTTAATTACATGACCTTTAGTCATATGTAAAAGGGTTGTAAATTAAAGCCATGGTTTGGGCGAACATCATACAACATTGTCACCAAGCGAAACGATTGAAATATTCAACAGTGATTTCTGAGGTCAACATACCACACTCTTTATTATCGGTTATTCTTGGGCTCGTCAATAGCCTCAAGACTGGGACATTTATTGGCATGAATTGTCTTTTCGGGCTGGCATAGCCACGAACCAAAAAAAATAATCACTCGTGTTCTATTTCGTCTGTGTAGTATAATCTCATCATACAATTCACTAATAATTCACAATCATTATCAATTCATAATTATTAATAATTCATAATCCTCATTAATGCATAATCACCAAAAATACATAATCACTCGGGCTTGTTTAGCCTCGAGGAACAACTCAAAAATTACATTTTTTGCTCACAACCACTAAGTTCCCTTCAACGCTCCCAATTTTTCTAACATATTAATATAAAAGAAAGAAAACGATTGATGAGTTTGAATTCGCCTTTCCGTTACATGACCACCTTAATTTTCAAAATTCTATACCTTATCCACGAAAAAATAAAGTTCACCTGATTGATTCATAATACTATTTCTACTACATTCAGTTTATAAACTATTCATGGGTAGTGTAAGTCTGTGTGTGCGACAAGTCTATGGGCAATATCACATGATGGCCTCGTGCACACCCCCGACGTCACGGTGTCTGTGAACTGAATCAACGTCTGTTACCCACCAGGGCTTGGTAACGAATGTCTTCGTCAAGCTCTTAACAGCATTACTTCATATGGTTCACGACAAGTAAGGATTAAACAAGCAAGGGGGGGGGGGAGAAAGGAGGAATGTGTACAGCTCACCTGAATCAACGTCTGTTACCCACCAGGGCTCGGTAACGAATGTGGCAAGTCGGGCACCAAGGGACGCCACTGCTAGATCAAATGAGATTGTGTTTTTGCGATATGGTGGGTTTTAATTCTCTTCACTATTTATATAGTAGTGTACACATGACGTTAGGACTTTTGACTGAACTGGGGAAAATTTGGGATTCAATCCTTACTAAATTTAAATACTGAATTTACTGCCATCCCGCCTTGAATTTGGGGCAGCTTATGCCATCTAGTGACAGCTAAGGCAAGCGGGACTATTTGATCCTCACAAATTACATTATTTTGGCCTTTTTTGACTATTAATCTTACATATTTGGCTCCAGCAGCTTCATTAGTAAGTATTTCACAACAATGATACGGAAAGAATTGCATACCCATTATTATTCTGTTTAAGGTTTAAACTTGGCGCCCAACAACGACGCACAAACAAGGGGAAGGTTGCACGCATCTGTTATTCATTACTCTACCAGATGGATGAATTCACATAGCTCAACACTCACAATTACATCACCCATGCATAGATACAGAGATGTATACATATAAAAATAAAGTTAACCCTACATCGATCATTAACATATGAACTACTACTTAGAACAGGAATTTATAGACTACTATTCAGATTACACCCTATCTAACTTAGAAATTACAGTACCTTTAAACATATACATGAATACTAAATTTGTGGCACTACACTTCTTCAATACAACTTTCATCCTCATCTCTGTCTTTTTGAAAACAAGTTTCCATTTTACTTTTCGCACTCTTTCCTCCACCTTCTTTCTTTTGTGTGTAGGCCTGTTTGACAGATACTTTCAGAAAAAAAAAAAAGGAGTGGTGTTAATATGGAACAAGGTAAAAGGAATGGTGGTAATATGGAACACGCTGTTCCATAGTGCCACCCAACACCATTTTTAAAATGAATTAGCAGAAATTCTAGGCTAGAAACTTTTTCCAGAAAACTACCTATGCCATTTTAGCAGGTGATCTTATGACTAGTCAACACACTATATATCATAGTCCATATATATCAATTTATATAGGATAACAAGTTTTTAATCTTACCTAAAAAAAAAAAAAAAAAAAAAAAGTTTCACTGAGAGAAAAGTATACAGTATCCTCTCAGAGCACCTCACCTCGAGTGAGTGATTCCAGAACATTGTGGTGGCCTGTGGGGGACCTAATAGTTATGTTTAATTCAGTTACAAGTGGATGGCAGCACTTTTCAGCTGAGATAAGGTCTGTTTCATATTACCACCCTGTTTCATATTCCTACCCTCTCCCCTAATGATAATAATAATAATGAAAATAATAATAGTAATAATAATAATAATGATAATCCATCCATCCATCATCCAATTCTACGTTGCTCCATGAGGAGCGTAGAAGCTCGGGGCTAGGCAATTCGGTCCTGACATTTAGGATAAGAGTGACCAGCCTCACTCATCCCTGAGTGGCATTACTTGAGCAATAACCCCAACTACCCTTTTGATATAAACCTTCACCGGCTCAATCCGATTGGAGCGCTGTAATTACCCACTAAAGCACCAGGCGCCATAATTTGGTAATATGGTTACCACCCAGCGTAGGAAATGGTTTCCTGGTGTACAGGAAACCATTAAGCTTGTTACACAGTGTAGAGTCACCCATAGACAGAAGGAAGAGGAAAGAATGAAGAAAAGAAAGACAGAAGAGGGAGTGTAAAGTCACCCGTAGGCAGAAGGACGAGGAAAGAATGAAGTAAAGAAAGACAGAAGTGGAAGGAAAGAATGGAGAGAGGAAAGGAAAGGGCAGACACCCAAGAGCAGCACTACATCCAGTGAGTGGATGGTGAGCGCCCCCACCTACTGCATAATAATAACAATAATAATAATAATTATTATTATTATTATTATTATTATTACTACTACTACTACTACTACTACAACTACTACTACTACTACTACAACTACTACTGCTACTACTAGTACAACTGTTACTACTACCACTACTACTACTACTACTATTACTACTACATATTTTTATATCAACGAGGTTTCAGAACCGTGGCAATGGCCCCACGGTCCAAACGCAAGGGTCATGACTAAAACATTTCAATATTCACTCCAAAGAAATGGAAGTTCAGTAGGTTAAATCCCAGAGGGTGAAATACCACACATATACAGAGCACATACAGTATCCACAAGGAGTGCACCACACATGCATACATAGCACATACATGTACTTGCACATATACACACAAATATATGTAACACAAGACTCGTGTACCTACATTCATATACCACAAAAAACAAATGTGCGCACAGTATTGTATGCCACACATGAAAAAATATATATATATATATATATATATATATATATATATATATATATATATATATATATATATATATATATATATATATATATATATTGTCGACACACACACACACACACACACACACACACACACATTAATGCACGTGTTTGTCGCAGGACGGTCGTAGCGACTCTTTGGCCACTTTGTTTTTGATTTGTATAAAAAATGAAACCAATAAATCAGAGCTGCAAAACTCTTCCCTCCCGAAGAAAAGGAAACAAAAGGTCTAAGTCAAGATTCCTTAATTTCCACGATGCCTGGGCTCAGTGTACTTGATGGAGTGGAACTCGTAGACAAAATTCTATACTCCCTGTACTTTAACTTGATCTGAAACTGCCATCTCTCCATCTTTCATGCTGACCTGTATGAAAGGATTACTATTCGAGTTTGATCACAGTCTCCAAGAGGTGCATTGGCAAGGGTGTAGAGTCGCAATATTACCCTTATTTGTCACTGACCTACATAAAATAAGCCGTAAAATGATGAAAATCTGGACCAAGTTAATGCGAAAGAACTACAAGTAGGAGGAAAAGATACATAGCTCCACTAGAAACTCACCTGACAGTATCACATATTTTGCGGGTACGTGTCAGTCTGCAGGTGGGGGCGTGGTTGTGACAGTAGGAACAGGAAGTGAATATATAAATGACGCGGAACAGATAGTCATAACTCTGATTCAGCCGTCTTCGCAGCACACGAAAAATAGCCTGAAGGAGTGGATGAGGAGCGTTATGTATGGAACAATTTGTATAGACACGTAACGCCATTAATCTTCCAATAAACGAGTTAGGCACAATATTGGTAAAATGTATGTGCGATTAAACGGCCACTGGGAGAACTCCTTATTATTATTATTATTATTATTATTATTATTATCAGTTATTATTATTATTATTATTATTATTATTATTATTATTATTATTATCAGTTATTATTATTATTATTATTATTATTATTATTATTATTTTTAAAGTGTTCCAATCTTGTCTTGATCACCACCGTTCATTATGAATACATATTAGGGCTGTTTCGGACAAGACTGATGTACTGGTATTAGCGAGGTATTTTCAAGACACGTCGGCGGGTCTTATGGCAGATCAGTAAAGTCTGTTTTTAATTAAATCAAAATCCCTAAACAATTTGTTGGCGTCTGCTTAGAGTATAGTCTTCTGTTATACACATAATAATACTATGCTTATGGCCCCAAGGGGGCCATGGCAGGATTTTAGGGAGGCCATAGAGGGCTAGTGTAAGTAGCAAATGGGAGTGTGTCTGTGAAATCAAGCTTAGAGTCCTCTAGCCATTTTTCACAACATATTTATGTGAATCTAGTTTCTTCACCCTTCTACACATAAAAAGTAAAAACCGAAACCTGTTGGATGTGGACCCAGGTATGAGATGTGCGTTATCAGTGACTCAGCCTCGAATCAGTCGACTGACTTAAAGCAGTGTCATGCATCCCATTGATAAGTAACAAAATTTGCATTCTGATTGACAGCTGTAAGCATTAAAATACATGAAGTGCATTAAAAGCTTTTTTCATCATTATTTGTGAGGGGCTTGAGAGAAAACTGAAGGGGATCCACGAGGATGTTAAGATACCACAAGTGGGGAATGAAGTGAGAAAGTTTTGAGAAACACTGACTTAGAAGAAAGTTTTTGAGGTGGAGTGGGCAGACATAGCATAGGTAGATGAAAGAAAAGTAGACGGTATGTCGCAGTTTTTTTTTGCAGACGATAATATGCGTACGAGAACATTTTTTAACTGGAGGGGGTACATATAGCTTAGGTAGAAGGAGAAAAAAAGGAACAGGTATGGGGAAGCAGAAAATCTGGAGCCTGAAACTGCCATCTCTCCATCTTGAACACAGAGATGTAGCAATACATTAACAGTACTACATGCTGCTAGTCACGAAGAAGTGCAGTGGAAAGACCATAAAGCCGTAGCATCGTCTTTTTCGGTCATTCTGCTCTGTGAAACAAACTACAATAGGAGAAAAATCATATGCCAGGTTTAGGTGAAAAGATTACAGCAGAGCAAAAGGTGCAAATGGCCACATATCTAAACACCCATTATTCAAATCATCGAATGTATCAGTTCGTCCTCACAGGCCAAACGACCCACACAAAGTTGTCCATCTGCCTATCTATCTATTGTCAGACGTCTTTCTCCCGTAAGGGGCGGCCACAAACATGTCTCCTCCACGTCCTCCTGTCCTCTGCCGTTTGGCACTTTTGTGGGCCCCTACATTCCTTCCAAGGCCATAAGATAAACAGGAAATTATTTGTTACGGTCAGGTTCATAAAATTTCCGACAACTTCAAGTAAATATCCCTTGTATGGCTAATGGCAGGAGAGCGGCAGATACTTTCCTATCTATCTATCTATCTATTGCCAGCCGCCTCAGTCCCTTAAGGGGTGGTCACAAACAAATCTCCTCCATGTCAACCTGTTCCAAGCCATTCCACTGCCTTGCTCCCAGCTCACACCCCCTTCTCTCATATACTGTACCTCTCCACTCCATCCCTCCATCTCATCCTTGGCCTCCCCCTCCCTCTCCCCCCCTCCACCTCACTCACAAACACTCTCCTCGTCAGTCTCTCGCTCCCCATCCTCTCTAAGCTGCTTTAATTAGCCTATAATTGGTTAATGGGTTAAGCCAGATATAAATTACAACCATGATGGGTTAAGAAAATAAATAGGTAAAGGTAGGGGAGTACAGGAAATACCATGGCATGATTCACTTGTATGAGGGCCAAGTCTTTATGTAATGTTTACAGGATGAAATTACAGGGTGGTCCTTAAACAGCACTTCACTACAAACTCACCAGGCAAGTATCTTAGGTGTTGCGGGGATGGCTTAATCTGCTGGTGTGGGCATTGGTGTGGCAGTGGGAGTAGGAAATAATGAATGAATCTAAGACATTCATAACGATGACTGAATTATCCCAGAAACACTCGACACCCGACAAAGTGGGAGAGGAGCGCTATATATGGGCCATTACTCATTATGTATACGTATGTTCAACAATGAACATAGAGGATGGAAGTAATGCGAGTATAAGTGGCTGGGGAATGGCTGGGAGAAGGAGGGAGGTGAGAAGACAGGAAGAAATCAGTAGGATAGAAGTTGTGGAAGCAATGAAGAAAGTTAAATCGGGGAAAGCCCCAGGAATTGATGGAGTGTGTGGTGAAATGCTGAAGCATGGGGGAGAGATAGTAGTAGAATAGATGTGGAAGATGTGCAGATTAGCCTGGGAGGAAGGTAGAGTCCCGGAGGATTGGAAGTCAGGTATAATTATTCCCTTGTACAAAGGAAAAGGGGAAAAAGAAGTGTGTGGTAATCATAGGGGCATTTGTCTTCTTAGTATAATAGGAAAAGTGTATGGTACGATACTTATTGACAGAGTTAGAGAAAGAACAGAGAAATTAGTTGGAGAAGAACAGGGAGGCTTTAGGAAGGGAAGAGGTTGTGTAGATCAGATATTCATTCTTAGATCTTTAGTGGAAAAGTTTCTAGAGAGGGGAAAGAAGTTGTATGCGGCTTTCATGGATTTGGAGAAAGCATATGGCAGGGTGGATATACAAGGATTGTGGAAAGTGTTAAGAATATATGGAGTAGATGGGAAGTTGTTGAATGCTGTGAAGAGTATGTATGATGGTGCGAAGGCTGCAGTGCGTGTGGATGGTGAACTAAGTGAATTTTTCTCTTTGAAAGTTGGTTTCAAACAGGGATGTGTCATGTCTCCATGGTTGTTCAATCTGTACATGGATGGGGTAATAAAAGAGGTACATGGTAGGGTAGTGGATGTTGGAGTGGCCCTGGTGAGAGAGGATAGTGTTTGGAAACTCCCTGTACTGTTGTTTGCAGATGATACTGTGTTGTTGAGTGAAGACGAAGGGGAGCTGCAAGGCTTGGTGGATGAGTTTGGGAGAGTGTGTAAGAAACGGAATCTAAAGGTGAATGTATGGAGGAGTAAAGTGATGGTCTTTGAGAGAGGTGAAGTCAGTGAATGTACAGCGACGTTGGATGGTGAGGAAATGGAAAATGTGAGTACGTTTAAGTACTTGGGTAGTGTGATTAGTAAGGATGGAGGTCTGGAGGGTGAAGTGCTTGAAAGGGTACAGCAGGGAAGAAAGGTTGCTGGTTCTTTGAAAGCAGTGATAAGAAACAGGGAAGTGAGCATGGAAGTGAAAAAGTTACTACATGACAGTATTGTGATACCAACTCTAACGTACAGAAGTGAAGCTTGGATGTTGTTGGAAGGACACAAGTCAAGAGTGAGAGCAGTGGAAATGAGTTATTTAAGAGGAGCCTTTGGAGTCACATGGAGAGACAGGCTGAAGAATGAGGATATAAAGGAACGTTGTGGTGTGGATGTGGATATGATAGGAAGCGTTATGAGGAACACACTGAGGTGGTTTGGCCATGTGGAGAGGATGGAGGGTGAAAAACTGACGAAGAGAGTGTATGTGAGTGAGGTGGAGGGGGGGAAGAGGGAGGGGAGGCCGAGGACGAGATGGAGGGATGGGGTGGAGAGGTATATGAGAGATGGGGAGTGTGAGTTGGGAGCAGGGTAGTGAAATGGCGGGGGACAGGGCGACTTGGAGGCGATTCGTTTGTGGCCACCCCAAACGGGATTGAGGCGTCTGACAATAGTTAGATAGATAGATGTTCAACAATGTAATATGCGCAGATATATACGACGTACAGTATGTCGTAGCTATAAGTGAGAGTCAGGTTTTGCTTGCTGGAGACCTACCAAAGTCACACGCTGTTCATCGACTGAGAATTTCCAAGATGGCAGCTCCTTCAGAAGCGTGCACTGTACCAAGGAGGAGGACCGTTCTTTATATATATATATATATATATATATATATATATATATATATATATATATATATATATATATATATTAGCAGTGAGGGTGTCAAACACAGTGATATCTAATGCTGAATGAAACTGCAGCATGAAAACACATGGTTATCGCGACAGCAGGAATATGCGTGGAACAGGTGATTAGCATTCGGGGGCCGAATGCTAATCACCCGCCAAAACATGTTTTTGGCTAAGGTACAAGCTGCCTACAAACCAAATTCGAAGAAAATTCGCAAAACTGTCACTGTATTTTACAAAAAGCCAGATCATAATAAATAAAGAAATATATGGAGGCTGGCATTCGGTCGTCTTTGCTCAAATCCTCACCAAAAGTAATAAGCCTCTACACATCCATATAGTTGCTGTTGCCTGAAGTTTTGGTGAAAATTTGTTCCCAAAATTTCCAGGTATTCTGGCAATAGACACACACACACACACACACACACACACACACACACACACACACACACACACACACACACACACACAGAAACTATATCACCTCGTCTTGCTAAAGGTGGACAAACTATAATTATCACCTCGTCTTGCTAAAGGTGGACGATAATGAGGTGATACGTGTGCGATCATTTGGAGTGTTCCTAAGCACTGTTCAACTCTCCCAAGAGTGTGTGGTGGTGGTGTGATGTCCCGAGGGAGCAGCTACTATTACTCGAACGAAAGGGTGCTGAAAAGCCTTCCAGTCCAGCAAGACTATGGCTCTATGTAGAGTGTCAGCCTCCACCACCAACAGCAACCACTGAACATCATTTTGCCCCGAGTGTGAGGCAGTACAACCGCGCCGCAACCAGTGCTATGTTCACCCAATATGCCGTTACAACAAAACCTGGGGTCGTGTTTATCAGCTCTCTACTGATTAAAGGCTTTGATCTGTGTAACATTAGAAGTCTCGTAATACTTCTTCCTTACTGATTTATTACACATTTGTTATATTAATAGTATCGTATGAGTTATTTGCACATGTTAACGTCAACACAGCTTGTATACCTGTCACACAAGTGGATATTGGGCTGTAATATGCAGAATGAATCGCTGAAGAAGATGTGTTAAATAATCTCCAAAGTCTCTTGGAATGCCGCTCTTAAAATCCCGCTCTATAACTTTTAATGATTTATTCTTGACTAATACAGTTATCAAACATATCACAGTCTTAGGTAGTGAGAATACTGACCACTTTACTCTAATGACACATATTTCCTTTTATTCTTCCTAACTTTATGTGGTCTTATTCAGTTCGAGGAGACATTTCGGACTAGAGATGCCATATAACACCACTCAAAGAACCTTTCCAAGCTGAATATAATCGCCTGGTTAAAGCCTGCACAAAAATGGAGATAAGTTGTATATACGGTTAAAATCATTTTCATCTTCATTCACACAACTACAACATACTTAAGAAAAAGTTCACGACCACATAATAATGAATATTAAAGAATATAAGACCAAAAAATATAAATTTGCCCATCATCCAGTTCTCCCCCCTTCCCCCCCCTTGTTTTACGCACCTAGAGCGTAGGAACAAGGGTTTAGGTACCGATTCCCGACCTTCTGGTAAGGGTGACCATCCTCCCTTTCCTCCCATGACTGACATTATGTGAGTAGTAAACCACAACCATCCTTCGGATGTCGACCCGTACAGACCTCATCCAACTAGAGCGCCTCAGACCATTAGACTTCGTTTGATTATATGGTCACCACCGAAATCAATGTTTCCCTGGGTTACAGAAAATGATCTGCCTTTTCATCTACTGTAGAACCATCTGAAAACAGCACTATGAACCAGACTATGTTGTATGTGCATGTATATATGTAGTTGTATGTATGTGTGTATGTGTGTGTGTGTGTGTGTGTGTGTGTGTGTGTGTGTGGGTGTGGGTGGGTGGCTGGGTATATATATATATATATATATATATATATATATATAGATATATATATATATATATATATATATAGATATTCCTAAAAGGATTTTGATTTGTAAGCCAAGACACTGTTATAATGTACACATCATATGTATTTTATAACTTTCTTGGACAATAAACCATTAATTATTATTATCATTATTATCATTATTACTATTATTATTATTATTATCATTATTATCATTATTACTATTATTATTATTATGTTTGTTGTGTTTTATTCTCTCAACCACCGAAACAGTTCTTAATCAGCTTAGGGAAGACTTTTCGAGTTCGAAGGATTCGACGTAGCCCTCCTTCTATGCATTACCATTAGTCAGGTTTCTATTGTTGAAAAATTTCTGGAAACAGAGATAGAAAAAATAATATGGCATCGGCTTGAGGATTAAAAAGACTTCGCATGTTGCTGAGATTTACTCACTGTGGCGGACAGACGACTTAGCACTTTGCCAGGCAGGAAATAGATACTTCAATATATCTACTGTACTTTTGACGTTCTTTTAAGATAAATGTAGTAATATAAGACAAAATAATATTGCACTTTTTTTAAAGCATAGTATTCAAGAGATCTGATATGGAGTTTATTACACTTGTATCATGACTACAAACAGTGACAAGACAAAGTTATTTGGCTTATCTGATTTTCTTTGTTCTATATATTCTCGTCAAACACCACACCGGAATAGTTGAGGGAGGACTCGAGGTGCTCAGCGAAATAAAAACAAATGAAAGCGGGTCGCGGTTGCAAGGATGGGTGTTGAAGCTGGATGGAAGTGGGAAGACTTTCAGGGAAAGAAAAAAAAAAAAAGTCGGAAGAGGCTGAGGTTGCCATATCAAATTACACTGGAACGTTGGTAGGTGCACAGGACTCCAGAACAAGATTAAAGAATGCTTAAAATCCCTAAAGTTGAACTATAGTACTGACAAAAACCTCAGGAATATATCCATATGTCAAAATTTGGAGCTGGGAGTACATATATAATTTTCCCCAAACCCGTGTATATAATTTTCTCAAGACCCAGTAACAAAAGTGAAAAAATGGCAGCTGCGGCAAGGGCTGGAATGAAGTGAAAATCTCAGGGTAGTGGCTGGAGTCGGTGAGGAGGCGAGAGGAGGCAGGGAGGACTGAGGACCAGGCTGGATGGTTGGAGCGCCCACCAGATGAAAGCCACTGGAAATGGTGCAGGAAAAAGGATTAGATTGTGGGGGGAGAGAATACGAGAGGACGAAACTAATGGAAGTGGATGACGGTGGAGAGGGAGGGATATACAGACTCCTGCAGGCAAAAAAAAAAAAAAAAAAAAAAAAACGAGGAGACACCACTGAGATTGGAATATGAACGAGCAGGCAACGGTGATACTTGGGGAGCAAATCATAACACTCAGAACAAACAACAAACTTCCTTTTATCATTATCTAAACCAGAGGATATCGAATTAGGGCAATTTTCTGAAGCAAAGAATGTCAAACGGCATCATTGTCGCCGAGTAACGAACAACTACCATTATCTAAGTCGTTAAGTAGAGAACATCATTATGGGAACCAATGATTGCCACACAAGTGTAATTATCTGAAAGGAAAAGTTTCCTACAGGGGCCATTCTCTGAAACAATGAGTATCGAAAACGTATTATTGCATGAAGCAGTACGTGCTCAACAGTCATCTACCTCTCTGTCTATTGTCGGACTCCTTAATCTCGTACAGGGTGGTCACAGACAAATCGCCTCCACTTAGCCATGTCTTCTGACATTAAGCTGCCCTCTCTCCAGTGCACATCTCCCTCTCTCATTTTTCTCTCCACACCATCCCCCTATCTCATCCGTGGTCTCCCCTTCTCCTCTACCCCTCCACCTCATTCATATACACTCTTCTAGTAAGTCTCTCATTCTATATCCTCTCGATATGGTCAAACCATCTACAAGAATTTTCTCTTAACACTTCCAGTCACACCCACTTTAACACCACAACACTCCTTTACTTCCTCATATGTCTGTTTTTATCCCATGTAACTCCACAAGCTCCTCTCAGTTAACTCACTGAGGAATCATCATTACTTAAATCCAAGAGTATCAAACAGGCTCCATTATCCTAAACAGAGATAAATGTGCAGGGATCACTACCAAAAACTCCCATATTATCAACCCGAGTCTCAAGAATATTGACCATAACATTATTATCTAACCAAAGATGTTTTGAATAAGAAGAGTTATCTGGAGGGGGAAGGTGAAGGGAGAGACCGAGGATGAAGTGGAAGACTGAGGTGGAGAGGTGTATGATTGAGGGAGGCGTGAGTTGGAAGGAGGGCAGCCGGATGGTGGAGGATAGAATGACATGGAGGCGATTCGGTTGTGTCCACTCCTATCAGCATTAAAGCAACGGCTACAGGAAGATAAGCAGAACTATATTTGAATTACAAAGGTCCTAATAAACATTGATATTTAAGCTGAAGAATCCGTAATGACACCCAGAAACAATTCTTACATGTGAGAATAAAAATTGTAATCTTTTAACACCCCTACTATTTGGGGTCGTGTATTGTATGTTGTTGTTGTTATAATGTGTTATTTTCATCTGACAAAGAACCGTAACCTCTTTCAGTTCATTTGATGGCCAAGTATTATTAGACTGGAGTAGTAATTTAACTAGTAACCAAGGAGACTCACTGCTACCTCATAACTAAGGCTTATCGAATTTCATGCAAACGTGACTTAATATTCAAGTTGTAGAACTGGCCCAGTTTTGTCAGAGGAAAATTAATGACAGTACCAAACAATTATTATCAAGTTAAGGGAGATGTCTTGTAGTGAAGGAAGATGGGTCACACACACACACACACACACACACACACACACACACACACACACACATGCGTGTCCGTATTGTACTGCCGAAATGGCAACAGTCAGTTCCATATTTCCCTTCAGATCTACGTGCCCATGGTCATGCACCGAAGTCAGGAACACTTTATCATCGGAGGCAAACTTGCACCTCCGGCGGCATTAATTGGTCGGAAAAAAATTCCAGCTGCCTTTTCGAGTTTTAAACCTAGGTGTGCAGGGCAAGATGGCCACGCTGACTAGCCTTCGCCTCCTTGAATCAGGTGGCGTTTTTAGTTTATGCTTGCTAACTACAGATGAATTTATTCTGCATAGGACAGACTTTTCGATGTGGAGGGTATACTGGTAATAGATCAGTATTATCTATCTGTCAATCACTCAATATACGGTACCTGTTTGTACATCTGTTTTTGTATCTATGCTGTATCAATATGTTTATATCTGTTTATGCAAGGTAGAAGGAACCAGAAGCTGAGAGCCCGCAAGACTGTTCCCTCCAAGACAATCATAAATAAAAATCAAAGAGAGCCAAATTCAATATCCGTTCATTTCGAGATGCCTGGACACTTTGCGTTTAAGAGACTGGAGGTCACAAGCAGAAGGAAATACAGACAGCAGACAATTCCAGAGTATGCATCTATCTCTATCTCTTCCATTCTATCTCTCTGACCGTCAGTCTATCTTTTTCTATCTGTTCATCTATCTATCTATCTGTCTGTGCGTCTATCTATCTATCTGCAATACATAAATCCTTTCACTACCACCACACTTATCCGGATCAATATCATGCATTGCTATAATTTCTGATTACAGGAGGAAAGAATAGGTGAAAAGAAAAAAAAATCATTATTTAAATGGACTTAATGAAGTTTGGTCGTCCAGTATCTTTCCAGCGGCCGGAGACACTTCATGACTACACTGAATAAAACTGTTTGCCGATTGGAGAAGGCCGTCATAATCTGAAGGAAGTACCCCAGTGTCCGCTGAAATAGTACTGTGCAGTTACTTTTTTACTGTCAGATTTCATTATTTTTTCTATAAACATATTTACTGCTTCATTATTTAACTATTTAGTCAGATGCCTTAATTTTTTTTTTTTTTTATGTGTCCGACTCTGGGCAAAGGCTCAGGGCCTATTTCTTGGGGGCAGTGGCCTATCCCAAGGTCCAGTAGTCCTCCTACACTTCCACATGTCACCACTTCGGCGCTAACACCCACCGTCCATATTGAATACATGCTAGGGCTGTCTCATACAGGACTGGTGTACTGGTATTAGCGGGGGTACTTTTACGACATGTCGGCGGGTCATCTGGTAGATCAGGAAAGTCTGCTTCTTAGGACATTCAAATCCTTAAACTGTTCCCTGCCCCAGCCGGGATTCGATCCTGGGTCCATTAGGATTGCAGGTCGCCTCTCTACCGATTCAGCCACCGCCTCCCCCGTAAGGGGTGTCACAAACAATTCGCCATAATTTCACCCTGTCATTTGGCTGCCCTCCATCCAACTTACATCTCCTCTGTTATCTCTCCTCTCCATCCCTTCATCTCATTCTCGGTCTCCCCCTCTTCCTCTTCCCCTCCACCTCACTCACATACATGCTTCTAGTCAGTCTGTCATTCTCCATCCTCTCCATATGACCAAATCATCTCAAATATTCCTCTGGACACTTTCAATCGCATCTACATCAACAGCACAGCGCTCCTTTACATTTTCATTTGTCTGTCTGTCTTCCTATGTAACTCCACACGCTCCTCTCAGGTTACTCATTGCCACAGCTCTCACTCTCGACTTGTGTCCTTACAAATCATTCATGATACAAATAGCATTTCTGCTTCACACGTTTCTAATTACATCACGCGCAGACACACTTTCTGGAAAGTGACTTCAAAACCAAATGATTACATCATTTGAGGAAATCAACCCTGACCCTTGTCACTATACACATGATCCACAAACTAACGCCTAAAGTAACGCCCATTAACTAACCATTCCCTTTAAACATTAATGTTAAAAATGATTGGCTTTTCTTTTGATACAAGCAAGATTTTTACTCATCCCACTACTGCAGCCATGAGCAAAAGTTCGCCGACAGTCCTCTGCCAGTACTGTGTTCTTCTTTCCCTATTTCGCTTTCCTACCCAAACAACATGTTGTTCTTGGTTCACGTACCCTTTTTTGTGCTTTATTTTGCTAACATATAAAAACCTTTCCCGTAACACATTTCATTGTCATATCCGGGAGACAAGTGTCGGTCAACACTTGCTGATGGCTGTACATGTGGAGGGAGGGTTCAAGAAAAAAAGGAACAATAAATTAAAACAATTGGGCAAGTATTACACCACGCCAAGTAAAGGGATTCATAGGTCCATTCACTCAACATCCGGGCCATTTAAATTCTAGGCTGCACCTCACAGACTAAACCATCCATTCACTAGTGTGATTCCTAATTTCTATCGGACGAAACTACGGCGTAGACTTTCAAGTTATGTAAAACAAACAAGCAAACAAAAAATGGTGCCACGCTCTTCATGAGCATAGTAGAACATGTTTTTCTCATCCGTTTCAGATATCTTCGTCGTCTCATCGGCCTTGCACGCCTCCTTCCCCTCCCCAACTCATAAGTTACCCTCTGTTATTAATCAGTTCTGTCAGTGTAGTCTTATCATTTGAGCACAGTTATCCTCTACTCCTTCAGCACATTTTTCCTTTAATCCTTTTAGAACTGAACATTCTTGCACAGTATATTTCAAGAATCTCCTCAATTCTGTTCTTATCGCAGCCTACGTACCTGCATATAATCCCTAACAATTCCATTTCTATTGTTGTCACTCTGGATTTTTTATAGTAATGCCAAGTAACTCCAGTACCTTTAATCTTTTAATTAGCACTGCTATAGACCTACGTAGTTATGCTGATGTTAATTCTCTTGCACCTATGACTTACTCTCAATAGAATATAATGTTCTAGAGTTGCCGTGAATGGAATATTTGATTTACCCTGTAATGAGAGAGCTGATGATACTAGTACTAACACTCTCAGACCTCTATAATCACTCGCAGCTGAATAAAATCGACTGACGTTAGTTGGTGCAGACTGTTAGAGAACCTGATCATGCAAAGGCTATCATCTTTTGTGAGTCCTTCATTTTTTTCTCTCTCACACATGCCTTCCATTGTCGATCACTCTCTCATGTATCCTCTTCTCACCCTTTCCCATAAACATGTGTGATACTGTCCTTCTATCTTGAAACACTCTCTGACTTTTCCTTTATACAAATATAATATAATACACTTACACCATCTTCAAACACTCTCCTGTATCCACCTCTCACCCTTTTCCTTTATAAAAGTGCGACATAACACATTGGTTCCATCTTCAGCAGTCTCTCATATATCCAAACTAATTTACTTAATTTCCATGGCCAGTTAATTATTGTCTCCCTTTCTTAAAAGCTCTCCAGTACAATGACGTCCCTTGTATTTTTTTCTGTGCTATCTCCAGGTCTCTCTCTCTCTGTCTCTGTCTCTGTCTGTCTGTCTCTCTCTCTCTCTCTCTCTCTCTCTCTCTCTCTCTCTCTCTCTCTCTCTCTCCCTCCCAGCTTTGGGGATGATTTACGAATTGAAAGCGTTAGATTGAGCCTTCATTAACCACTTAACTACTAGCAGGGTGTCATAAGCTGAAAACAACTGTCTGGTAGTGGAAAGAAGAAATGCTCCAGAGTAAAGAAGAGGTCAATAAAATACACACACACACACACACACACACACACACACACACACACACACACGGCCTAGTGCATTTCCTGTATTATCTTTTCTGATAACCATCGCTTCATTATTCTGACTTTTTTTTTTGGGGGGGGAAGGTCATTAATTCCCAGGCTCCACTAACACTCTCAGCTGCATAAAAGTATCTTGCTCTTGCTGAAATAGACTGCTAGAGTTGTCTAAACCATGAGAAGGGAAATCATCGTACTGCTCCAGCTATCGTAAAAACGCTGGAAAATAGTGGGCGTGCTGAAACTTCATAAACGTAGCATTTAACAGAGCAGAGAATGTTGAATGTCATTTTCATTTTGAACAGAGCTATGCTGGGTCTGAAATGGCAGTATAAATAGACTTTGAGGCCCGTATTCTCGTCTGGTAAGGAGGCTATCTAGCACCTCCTCCGTAATTACTTATTCTCCTACGTACCCATTATCATTCTTTTTTTTTTTTTTTTACTTCTTACATCTTTTTCATATCGACGTAGATGGCATGAATAACACACAAGAAAACGAGCATGTTGACAAAGCAGAGACAGAAATAACCCGGCATGGAAGAGGTGTAAGTAAGCTTCCTAACAGCATGAGAATACCGCCCTAAGAATCGTTTTCTGTTTTGTACCTCTCCCATAACACTTTATTATTGTATATGGGACAGGTAACCTTCTTATAGACGGGGAAACTCTAGCACTATTATAGCTGAGGACAAGCAATTTTACTCAGGTAAGAGGCCCTGGGAATCTCAAAATGATAATGCACCACTATTTCTCATATAACTTGGAAAACTAAAATTGTATTACACCAAACACTAGACGATTTTATTCAGTTGGATAAATCGCAGACGTCTGAAAGAGGTAGAGTTCGCCAGTATCGTCCATCGAGGAGTCATTTCTCTGTATCTAAAGAACAAGAAAAAAACATATAAGCTCTCCTATAAATCACTGAGAAAGACTTGCCAGGAAGCCTGCTAATCTTCCGAGAATACAGTCAATAATCTTGTCGGTTAAGGAGGCTCCAACACCTTTTTCTTACTGTTTTTCTTTTACCCTAACTTGGCCCAAATTTTCGTCCTTTTGCAGCGTCAGTGGCAGAAGAAGACAGTATTCTGGCTTTACTCCCAAAAGCACTTTTTCGTGAATGGCATCATATTCCCATGATTTTTTATTGTTAAAACTGAAAAGTCAAGTTATTTTAAAAGGAGTATAGTTTATTTCTGTATGTTGCACGGTAATGTTCTCTCTTTACGATATCTGCGGAATCTTAGATGGCATTAGAGGGATAATATACCATGAAAGATTATAATGATGGGTAGTATTCAAGATAAATCGCTTAGACAGAGCTGCTAGGGAGCATCCTTGATCGACAAAATATAGCCTGAGGGCTGTCAAGGCAGTATAGTTCTTTTACCTCGAGTTGGCCCAGATATTCGCTCTTTTTCAGCTAATTTCATACACATCGGTGCAAGAAAATGAGAGGGTTAAGGTTCTACATCTTTTTCGTAGGACCATATTCTAGTTGTTTATCTTTTGCCATATGCCAGTATTCAAGATGGAAAGATGGCAATTTTAGGTCAAGTTAGAGTATAAGCAGTCTAGTGTGTGGATGAGGTAGGAAAGGCGGTATGCTCCTCTTTACCGTTATTGCAGCTGCCGGCACTCCTGTTAGCTGCCGGAGCCGTGTACTTGGCTTGATTAGGCTGCAGTACACACAGGTATTGTCTGTCATCTATGAACACAGGACACTCAGCATTAACGCCATCAGTGCGAGGACGACCTCTCTCTCTCTCTTGCTTTGCACTTCCAGATGACATTATTCAGCGTAAAGAAGATATCGTGTACTGAAGGGATTAATGAAGGCTATGACTAACCCTTCCTGCTCGTCTTTCCCAAGCTGCAGTACACATTATGCCTGATTATGAACATGAAGAGCTTAAAATTAACATTTGCAATCCGATGATGCCAATTGTATTTGTGTTTGCAATTTCAGCTTGAGAGACTGCTTGTATTCATGGGGTTATGAAAGATATAATTAACTTTCCCACTGCAAAAAAAAAAAAGAAATCATAAGTTAGTAAAGTCGCCTTGTAGTAGCAAGAATGAACTAAAAATCCGTCTTAGAATTCAAGGAGATGAAGTCAGAACTGATAAACAGTGTGTAGGAAAGGCTACTTAGTTAGTTCGTCAATTTCCACTAGTACTTCACCGCAACAGTCACTTAATACGAAGTACAAATTCTAATGATGTTATTAATGGCTATCATTTTCGCCTTTATAATTATAATCCCTGATTCATCATATGATTAGTACATCCTAGTTCCTGGCCCCACCACCCATACCACCACCACCACAGATACTTATACCACTCCCAACACCATCATGACCACCGCCACCGCACCATTACCACTACAATGAACATCACTAATACCACTACCAACGCCACCTTCACTAACACCACTACATCCACTACTCACACCACTACCACTTTCACCAACACCAGCACCACCACTACCCACACCAGCATTACCACCATCACCAGCACCACTACCCACACCACCATCACCAGCACCACCACTACCCACACCACCATTACCACCATCACCAGCACCATTACCCATACCACCATTACCACCATCACCAGCACCATTACCCACACCACCATTACCACCATCACCAGCACCACTACCCACACCACCATCACCACCATCACCAGCACCACTACCCATACCACCATCACCAGCATGGTTACTGCCACCAATACAACAACCAGCACCACTGCGTCCATTACCACCATCACCAGCACCAGTACCCATACCACCATCACCACCATCACCACCCTGGTTACTGCCACCAATACAACAACCAACACCACTGCGTCAATTACCACCATCACCAGCACCAGTACCCATACCACCATCACCACCCTGGTTACTGCCACCAATACAACAACCAACACCACTGCGTCCATTACCACCATCACCAGCACCAGTACCCATTCCACCATCACCACCCTGGTTACTGCCACCAATACAACAACCAACACCACTGCGTCCATTACCACCATCACCACCACCACTATTAGTCTACCATTACTAACACCACTACCTTAATTTCCACGCCACAACAACAATAACCACTACCAACACCAGGACTACCACCTGAACACCACTACCACCAACACCACTACCTCAGTTTCCACGCCACAACAACCACAACCACTAACAACAACACCTAGACTACCACTCCAACACCACTACCATCAGTACCACCAACATCAACAATAACACCGTGACTACCACCCTAACACCACTGGCACTACCACCAACATCAACAATAACACCGTGACTACCACCCTAACACCACTGCCACTACCACCACCACCACTAACATTTCCACATTATATCTCCATTATCCATACCATAAGCCATAATCCTCCACTCCAATATGTAAACGCTACCACCACTATCACCACTACTATCACCACCACTACCTGCCACACCACCACAACAATCAAGCAATATTGCAGCTTTATTCCTGCAATGTTACTCTTACAGAATGAAGGCTGGCAACATATATGCAGTTCTTTTAGGACTGGTGTGGTTCTTGTTTCTCTTTAGGTAGAATATTGTGGCATCGTAGCTCTTTTCCCTCGGTGTGTATTTAAGAGATTAATGATGTATTTATTCATCCAAAATTATTTATAAACTACATAATTATGAGCCTAATGGTAGATATAGCTATTCTTTAATGAACACTGATGCTTTGCGGGGTATTCTGACCTAATTAAGATAATCTAAAGACAGAAGTATGTGAAAAGTTAATTAGTTCCAGGGAAAGGCATTTGATCGCAAAAACAAAATGAACCCATAATTCTCTCTCTCTCTCTCTCTCTCTCTCTCTCTCTCTCTCTCTCTCTTATCTGGACTTGGTTAAACAGGATAGAAAGTGCTCTAATGGCCAGCACGTCCAGAACAACTAGAAGCTAAAATTCTGTTCTCGGTCCTGTAAGACTGCTGGACAAAGTGTGTTTCACCTTTGTACCTGTCCACTCACCGGTATCAATGGGGACTTGGATATCACACTGATCGTTGTTGGTCATATTATAAGAAAGAATTGTGGCAATAAAAATTGACTTTACTGACTTTCGTGCGGTAGATAGACATTAATCTGAGACTTTCTTTTTCTATTTCTCCTTCTTCTCACTCTTCCTCTACTACTTCATCTACTACATCTTCATCTTCATCTCTTCCATCTCCATCTCCTCCATCTCTTACATCCCCATCATCTAAATATTCTCAGTCTTTACACTTGCCATGCAGTTGGTAAAAGCCTTGTTCATTGTAGAAGAGAACAGTTTTACTCCATCACTGTCTTTTATACTGTCGTTGGATTAACTAAATCTTGGCCGCTAAGAATCATAATGTATACTTTAATGCACACGGTAATAATGATTAAAAATACATAATGTCCATACACAACAATCCTGTGAAGTACGTAACCCTTACTATAAGTAATTTGTATGTTGTTGTGCTACATTCAGACGACTTTATTTCATGGATTTATTCAGCTCCTTAAAAGTAGTTAATTTATGTTACATGTAACAACATCAGTTTGAAAAGTCTTTACTAAGTTTAATAAAATAATATCAGGTAGACAGAATACAAGAAAAATACGTTCTCGTTATGAGAGCGTGACAAGTTTGAATATAAAGTTTGGAAGAATAAGAGTAAGTCCAGAGTCGATGTTTGCTTTGTACTGTTTGACATGGGGGTTATGTTGCCTTGAACTGTACCCTTTTGTCTTTATGTCTTGGACTGTGGCCCATATTCTCCTCGGCTATGGAAGCTCCTTAGCATCTTCTCTCTTCTGCGATTTATTTTGCATATTTCACCATTCTTTTCTCATTTATTTTATCTCTGTCTTTAATATCTAAATAAACTGCATATATAGCCATGAAATGAATATTAGCGTGTCATATGCAGAGGTAAACAGGTAAGGAGAAGTAGTTGGGGAGCTTTGTTAACCAACGAGAATGGGCCTGAGACTACTTCAAGAACTCGTCAGTGCCACTGTAAAATACTTAAATACCATGAATCTCTTGGTCGTACAATAACAGCACAGTGATCGAAGGTGTAAATAAGCCCTTAATGTATGATGTTGGCTTAAAAACACCTGCGACACCAAGAAATGATTAGACTGCATTTCACTTAATATAACACTCTTCACGGCGAGGTAGAAAGATGTGTGTGTGTGTGTGTGTGTGTGTGTGTGTGTGTGTGTGTGTGTGTGTGTGTGTGTGTGTGTGTGTGTGTGTGTGTTTAAAAGGCAACAGAAAAAAACTTGTGGGCTTTCCCTTTCTTCATAATTTTAGATTTAGCAATAAATCCCATTAGCTCTTCATCTCAATGACGCTTGTATTTTTTCAGTCATGTTATTTTCTGGCAGCTTCATCCAGCTTAGGAATGACATATGTTTGAGAAAGGGTAGATATAATTACCACTGGTCCAATTAATGTTGTGAAGTCATATCATTAAGGTTTCATTTTATTGTCCTTTTTGTGTTTTGGACATGTGGAGAGGATGGAGAATAAGAGGCTGACTAGAAGAGTACATGTGAGTTAAGTGGAGGGGACGAGAAGGAGGGGGAGGCCAAGGATAAGAAAGAGGAACAGAGTGGAAAGATATATGAGAGAAGGGGGGAGAACTGAAGGGGGAGACCAAAGATGAGGTGGAGGGATGGTGCGCAGAGATATATGAAAGAGGGAGATGTGAGTTGCAGGGAGGGCAGTCAAATGGCAGAGAATAGGGTGACATGGAGGAGATTTGTTTGTGGCCACCCCTTGCAGGATTAAGATAGATAAATATATGATAGTTAGCTAGACAGACTGATAGATAGACATTTTTTGCCGTCAGATGACTTTACTTCGCTTAGGATAGCCCCTCGTAATGTAGGAATTGAGTGCAGTCTCCATTTGTCCATTCAGCACAGTCGTGTCACTTAATGTACTCTTGCTAACACTAGACGATTCTATGCAGCATAGGAAAGATATACGGTAGTAGTATTAGAGGTAGTTGTAGCCACAGGTTCATCTGAAATGTGAACCCAGTGAGCTGCAGGCTGAAGCTGTCCTCCTTCTGCAGTTCGCCATCCTCCTTTTGTGGGAATAGGGAGGGAGTTAAGGAATATTTGTATAATCAGGCAGTAGAGCCATATAGGTACATCGGTGCCATCACGTGAAGGCATCCTCTTCCAGGAATCATGTATGATAGTAAATGGGTTAATTACATTGTCCATTAGCCCATCGAGTACAATGCCCTAATTCTTCCAATCCATATATGATTTTATTTGGTTTACTCCCATGTAACTGAAGGAATTAGTTTGTTTGTGGCCATGCCTTATGGGATTGAGGCTTCTGACATTAAATAGATAGAAGAGTTCTGGAGTATATGATTAGGGTGAGTGTGAGTATTAATGATCTCCAGTTTAGTTTCTTACTGAACAGAGGAACCACTGATGCAGCATTTATTGTTAGGACGAGCAGGTTACTTTATACTTATTTTTGCTGCCGCCAGACTTTATTTCGAGTTCGAGAGATAGCTGGTTGCAGTAGTAGTAGTGGTGGTAGTAGTTGTAGCAGTAGTAGCAGCAGCAGCAGCAGCAGCAGCAGCAGCAGTAGTAGTAGTAGTAGTAGTAGTAGTAGCAGTAGTTATAGTAGTAGTTGTAGCCCAGGTTCAATTGTAACGTGAACCCAGTGGGCTGGAGGCAAGAGCTGCCTTTCTCCGGCAGCCCAGCCTCCTTCTTTTGGGTGACAGTGAGGGGAGATGAGGGATGTTTGTATATCAGAGCAGTGAACTCCCCTCGGTTATATCAGTGCCACCAAGGGTCGGTGTCCCTCTCCTGCAACCATATGTGGCGGTGAAGAGGTTAATTAATCTCCAGTGACCAACTTAACACGAAGCCCTTTTTCACTACTGCCACGTTATGATGGTTTGATTAAACTTAGGGGCGACGTATATGTGTAAATAATACTACAGACTCAGTTAAGCTGTTCATTACTGTTATTTTCTTGCAGTCTTGTTACTGCCGAACGATTTTACGCAGAATAGTGAAGATAAATGAGAATGAGGGAGATAATGCAATCTCTAACCCATTTAGTACGATTACTCATAAGGCGGGTTTTGCGATCATAAAAGTAAAGATGTTTTGACTACTCTTGGTGTCGCATATTGACTATCGTGGTGATACCCATTTACGCGAGCACCGAAAGTCATGTCGAAGGTGAACCTTCGTCAAGATAAGTCAAGATTAAGCAATGTTGCTCCCGAAGTATTTTGACTGATACTGAGTTGATATGAACTTTTCATGATATAAACACAGCGTATTGGCTTCCTTGATGAAATATGGGTTCTTGTGGTGAAGTAAACAGTTCAGTGGACAGTAGCTTACTGTATGTGGTGTGGGTGGCAGAGTTTACACAGCGTGATGTGATGACGCGAAACATGTGACAACACTATCAGTTGATTTCCTGATTATGCGACACTCTCCGCATTCAATACCGTTGTCAAAATTGGCCATGATTGATTTTGATATAGAATTCTCGCCGAAATCCATCTATCCATGCATCCATCATCCAATCCTGTGTTGTCCCATGAGGAGCGTAGGAGCCCGGGGCTAGGCAAGTTGGTCCTGGCATTTAAGATGAGAGTGACCAGCCTCACTCAGCCCTGAGTGGCATTAGGTGAACATTAAACCCCAACCACCCCTTGGATCCTCCATTATATTCTTGCGTCCGCCACATCGTTTTATTCAGTTTAAAGTACAACCTATCGTAGTGAAGGTGTCAGCGCCTGAGTCATGTGTGCGTTTACTTACTGCCTCCGCGTCTCCCTTTATCATTTAGGTTAACTTGTGAAAATGTTATCATGCTCCTGTTGCAAAAATTTAGCCAGGATGTAACTTTTTGTCCCGCACGTAATTGCTTGGACACGGTTAAAGCTGTACCAGGTGGCCGAGCTGATGGCTAGGGTGACTCACTCTGACATGACTGCAGAAACATGCTGCTCACTCTGACATGACTGACGATGCACTTCACTCTGACAATATTCGTAAGAGACGAAACCCACTCTGACATCACTGGAATGACATGCACCTCACTGACACGATTGGCGATGCACTTCATTCTGACGTAAATGGAGGCACCACATTTTGACATGACCAGAAACGCCTTACCCTGACATGGCTGTTGACATCTCATTTTGACATGATGGAAGGAAAGGCACCTCATTCTGATATGACTTGGGATGTAGTTGGCATAACTGGATATGAAGCACACTCATGACTTTGCTCTTTCTGACGTGACTAGAGAGAGAGATGCATCTTACACGGACACGACTGGAGAAAGAGGCAACTCATTCCGACATGAGTGCAACGAGATCAACCCCACTCTGGCCTGACGGGATATGCAGTTCACGGATATGACTGGAGAGAGATGTACCTCACCCTGACATGACTGAAGAGAGAGAGAGAGAGAGAGAGAGAGAGAGAGAGGACGCAGTGACCTTTATCATTTCTCTAAGGCATACGTCTGCTATACATTAACCAAGCTCGGCGGGACCAAATATTCTAAAACAGTGACATTACTACCTACAGCAGCCAGTGAACTGAAAAAACTCAGTTGAATATAATAATTCTCTCTCTCTCTCTCTCTCTCTCTCTCTCTCTCTCTCTCTCTCTCTCTCTTTCCTGGTGACTCTACACTGAATGACAGGCAAGATGGTTTCCTGTATACCAGGAAACCATTTTCTCCGCTGACTGGTAACCTCATAACCAAATGACTCCTGGTGGGTTAGTGGGTCAAGGTGCTCCAGCGAGACGGAGCCAGCATGGGGTCTACCTGAGGGGTGGCTGGGGTTTCTTGCTAGCGTAATGCTACTCAGGAGAAAGTGAGGTTGGTCACCGTTCCCTTGGCTTAGACGTAGGGACTAAGTAACAGTGCTTGGTCCGTACGTCCCTGTTTGTCTGGGACTGAATAGGACTGAGTGAAGCCTACGGTGCACACTGTATTTAACCCCAGCATTGTTAGCGGTAATACGTTGCTCAGGGGAGATTTTCAAGAAATGCAAGAGTGAGGTTTAACCTTCAGTAAACTCCTTCTGGCCAGAGGTCTTTCGCAGCTGAAGATATTGTCTGAAAGGAGCAAGAATAACTACAAAGGACGTCTTCCCCTAAAATAATCAACCATTATATTGTACTACTATAGGCAACTCTTGGGCTGAATGAAGCCGTCTGTTTGGCGTAAGACTATACTGTACTAGCTAAGAGTTCTGATGTTATTTAAGTGTTGGTGGAGACTGTATCTCATGCTACACGAAAGATAATTGTCATACTGAATAAATTCGTTTGGAAAGAGCTAGCATTATATATTTAAAATTTATGTGATCATCTGAGAGACTACTTATTTATCTACTTATTTAGTGACCCCAAGAGAGGGTTTAGTAATTGTGGAAAATTTATATCATCATCATCATCATCATTATCATCATCATCATCCCCTCATTTTTCCCCCTCACCTGCGGATGGGGTGAGGTAGGATCCATAACGCAGGAAAACAGAACTTAGAAAATGGGAGAGCTATCAACAGCAAGCCCAGTAAAACCCCGAAAACACGTCCCCATCTCACAGGGTTGCTCGTTGTTGGTATTTTCTTTCTCCTTACGTACTTACATTTTGTTTATTGCAAGGATACAGTAGTTTTAGTCAAAAGTGGACCTAAAGAGGCTCCACGCAGGGCAGGAACTGGTTTAGTTTGAACAGAGTCCAATTCAGGCCAAAACTGCATTATAATAGAGACTACAAGTAAGGCTGAAACTGTTGTATAATAATGAGACTACAAGTAAGGCTGAAACTGTTGTATAATAATGAGACTACAAGTAAGGCTGAAACTGTTGTATAATAATGAGACTACAAGTAAGGCTGAAACTGTTATATAATAACGAGACTACAAGTAAGGCTGAAACTGTTGTATAATAATGAGACTACAAGTAAGGCTGAAACTGTTGTATAATAATGAGACTACAAGTAAGGCTGAAACTGTTGTATAATAATGAGACTACAAGTAAGGCTGAAACTGTTGTATAATAATGAGACTACAAGTAAGGCTGAAACTGTTATATAATAATGAAACTACAAGTAAGGCTGAAACTGTTGTATAATAATGAAACTACAAGTAAGACTGAAACTGTTGTATAATAATGAAACTACAAGTAAGGGTGAAACTGTTGTATAATAATGAGACTGCAAGTAAGGCTGAAACTGCTGTATAATAATGAGACTACAAGTAAGGCTGAAACTGTTGTATAATAATGAGACTACAAGTAAGACTGAAACTGTTGTATAATAATGAGACTACAAGTAAGGCTGAAACTGTTGTATAATAATGAGACTACAAGTAAGGCTGAAACTGTTGTATAATAATGAGACTACAAGTAAGGCTGAAACTGTTGTATAATAATGAGACTACAAGTAAGGCTGAAACTGTTGTATAATATTGAGACTACAAGTAAGGCTGAAACTGTTGTATAATAATGAGACTACAAGTAAGGCTGAAACGTTTGTAACGTTTGTATTATCAAGAGACTGCAGTAATACTTAAATTGTTGTGTAATGATAAGGGTCCAGAAATTGTTGCATAATAATAGGGCATAAGTCAGACCGAAACCGTTTTAATACAAACTCGGTCCAAGTTAGACAGAAAATGTAGTATAATAACCATCACCACAGTTTGATGATATGAGTAAAGTTCTTCCATTGACCAATTCACGGTGCTGTGAAGAGAGTGAGAGAGAGAGAGAGAGAGAGAGAGAGAGAGAGAGAGAGAGAGAGAGAGAGAGAGAGAGAGAGGATTTGTGTGTGTGTGTGTGTGTGTGTGTGTGTGTGTATGTGTGTGTGTGTGTGTGTGTCTGACTCTTCACAGTCTGCTCCCAAGACCCAGTAGTCCGCCTACATACCATACACCTCTACATGTCACCACTTCGGCGCTAACACCCACCGTCCATATTGAATACATGCTAGGGCCCTCTCATACAGGACTGATGTATTGGTGTTAGCGGGGGTATTTTTACGACATGTCGGCGGGTCTATGGTAGATCAGTAACGTCTGCTTTTATGAAATTCAAATACGTAAACTGTTCCCTGTCCCCAGCGGGGATTCGAACATGTGCCCTTTAGGACTGCAGGCCACCTCTCTACCAGTTCAGCCACCGTCGCCCCCAAACGGGATGGAGAGGTACATGAGTGAGGGGGCTATAACTTGGAGAGAGGGCAGGTTGATTGTAGAAGACAGAATGACATGGAGGCGATTCATTCATGGCCACTCCTACCTAGATTAACGCGTCTGACCAGAGACAGATAAAACAAAAAATGACACACATACCAAATGATGTATTCAGGACTCTCTCTCTCTCTCTCTCTCTCTCTCTCTCTCTCTCTCTCTCTCTCGTACTTCATAATATGTGGCAAGTATATGAGAAAGAGATATCCAGGCTGCTAAAAGCGTTTCATTAAGTGCATTCCACCAACCCCCACATTCTTTCTCATAACTCGGTACTCCTTACTCATTCACTTCCCTTGCACCAGGAACACTGAAACTTTGTACAGAAAATGTGAGAATAAGAGAGAAATTTGAGTGACGAAGTCATACCTTAATTCTTTCACTACGATCAGACACTTCTCTGTTATTCTTGTTATAACCAGGTGATTTTTTTTGTTTTAGGAATTCATCCCATTTTATCGCAAGATATATAGTAATTCTCCTCCTCCTACCAAATTTATCTCATTGATTCATCTTTCAAATTGAAGACATAAACTTTGCCATAACATTCTCATAAATATTTATCGGAAAAGCAAGCTCAGTACTCTTTTTACCCTAACTTGCCCTTATATTGCCTTCTTTCCGTCTTGAATGCTGAGTCGTAACAATTGATTAGAATATGGTGCTAGTAACAAGGAGGAGTTATGGAAAAGATGTAGATTTTTAGCATTGGCTTTTTCTTCTACCCAGCTACGTGGAAAGGATGACAATCTTTGCCAAATTATGTTGAAAACGGCATACGAGTAATAATTTGCTATCAGTCACATATTTTAAAGCTAATTTTATACAAGTGCGTCGACCTGATTATTAATAATCCAGCTACCTGTGAGATTGGTAAGAGAGGTGTTATAACCTCTGTTTTAATTTTTTAAAATGTATATTTAGGCATAAAATGATCCACAGGTATACATGGCGAGTGATGAGAAGGGTGGGTGATGAACTGAATGAGAAGAAGGCAATGACTGATTATGTGTGTGTGGATGAAAGGATGCGAAGATGTGTAAAGGATGCAAGAGTGTATAGAGGTTGGGGAAGTGGACTTTCTGACCACTACTTGGTGGTGGCCAGAATTAGAATGCAAGTAAGATGGAGGAATGGAAGAAGGGAAAGACGAGAGGAAGGAGTAGTTGCAAGGAGAGTGGAAAGGTTACAAGAGGATGAGAAAAAGGCAGAGTATAAGAGAGAAGTGGAGGAACGATTGGGCAAATATGAATTGGAGCAGATGGGAGACGTGGAAGGTGTGTGTAAGATATTTACGGAAGAAATATGTGCAGCATGTGATGTGGTGTGTGGAAGGAAGAGAAGACGGAGGGGGGTGCAAGGAACAGCGTGGTGGACTGAAGAGGTGAAACAGGCTGTGGCACAAAAGAAGAAAGCATACAATGAATAGATGAGAAATAGGGGCGTGGAAGAAGTTGAGAGGCGGAAGAGAGAGTTATATGTAGAAAGAAAGAGAGAGGTGAAAAGATTAGTAAGAGAGAGTAAGAAGAGAGTGGATGAGGAATTTGGAAGGAATTTGAGTGTAAAGTGGAGGGACTGTAAGAAAATGTTCTGGAGAGAAGTGAAAAGAGTAAGACAGGGTGGAAGTGGAGTTAGCAGGGGAGTGAAAGATAACAATGGTAGACTACTAGTGGAGAAGGGAGAAAAAGTGAATAGATGGAGAGAACACTTTAAGGAATTGTTGAACGTAGAGGATGGAAGTAATGCGAGTATAAGTGGCTGGGGAATGGCTGGGAGAAGGAGGGAGGTGAGAAGACAGGAAGAAATCAGTAGGATAGAAGTTGTGGAAACAATGAAGAAAGTTAAATCGGGGAAAGCCCCAGGAATTGATGGAGTGTGTGGTGAAATGCTGAAGCATGGGGGAGAGATAGTAGTAGAATGGATGTGGAAGATGTGCAGATTGGCCTGGGAGGAAGGTAGAGTCCCGGAGGATTGGAAGTCAGGTATAATTATTCCCTTGTACAAAGGAAAAGGGGAAAAAGAAGTGTGTGGTAATCATAGGGGCATTTGTCTTCTTAGTATAATAGGAAAAGTGTATGGTAGCATACTTATAGACAGAGTTAGAGAAAGAACTGAGAAATTAGTTGGAGAAGAACAGGGAGGCTTTAGGAAGGGAAGAGGTTGTTTAGATCAGATATTCATTCTTAGATCTTTAGTGGAAAAGTTTCTAGAGAAGGGAAAGAAGTTGTATGCGGCTTTCATGGATTTGGAGAAAGCATATGACAGGGTGGATAGACAAGGATTGTAGATAGTATTAAGAATATATGGAGTAGATGGGAAGTTGTTGACTGCTGTGAAGAGTATGTACGATGGTGCGAAGGGTGCAGTGCGTGTGGATGGTGAACTAAGTGAATTTCTCTCTTTGAAAGTTGGGTTGAAACAGGGATGTGTCATGTCTCCATGGTTGTTCAATCTATACATGGATGGGGTAATAAAAGAGGTACAAGGTAGGGTAGTGGATGTTGGAGTGGCCCTGATGAGAGAGGATAGTGTTTGGAAACTCCCTGTACTGTTGTTTGCAGATCATACTGTGTTGCTGAGTGAAGATGAAGGAGAGCTGCAAGGCTTGGTGGATGAGTTTGAGAGAGTGTGTAAGAAACGGAATCTAAAGGTGAATGTAGGGAAGAGTAAAGTGATGGTCTTTGAGAGAGGTAAAGTTAGTGAATGTTCAGCGAGGTTGGATGGTGAGGAATTGGAAAATGTGAGTACGTTTAAGTACTTCGGTAGTGTGATGAGTAAGGATGGAGGTTTGGAGGGTGAAGTGCTTGAAAGGGTACAGCAGGGAAGAAAGGTTGCTGGTTCTTTGAAAGCAGTGATAAGAAACAGGGAAGTGAGCATGGAAGTGAAAAAGTTACTACATGACAGTATTGTGATACCAACTCTAACGTACGGAAGTGAAGCTTGGACATTGTTGGAAGAACACAAGTCAAGAGTGAGAGCAGTGGAAATGAGTTATTTAAGAGGAGCCTGTGGAGTCACGTGGAGAGACAGGCTGACGAATGAGGATATAAAGGAGCGTTGTGGTGTGGATGTGGATGTGATAGGAAGCGTTATGAGGAACACACTGAGGTGGTTTGGCCATGTGGAGAGGATGGAGGGTGATAGACTGACGAAGAGAGTGTATGTGAGTGAGGTGGAGGGGGGAAGAGGGAGGGGGAGGCCGAGGATGAGATGGAGGGATGGGGTGGAGAGGTATATGAGAGAGGGGGGTGTGAGTTGGGAGCAGGGCAGTGAAATGGCGGGGGACAGGGCGACTTGGAGGCGATTTGTTTGTGGCCACCCCAAACGGGATTGAGGCGTCTGGCAATAGATAGATAGTATATTAACGATTCATTGATCACCCATTCTTCTTTTACCCTAACAGGAGCGCTGGGTCCCTGGGCTAGGCCGTTCAGTCCCGACAGTTAAGGCAAGGCTGATCAGCTTCACTCATCCCTGAATGGCATTATGTGAGCAATAAACCCCAACCACTCCTCAGATGGGAACCCTTACAGGCTCCATTCGGCTATGACACCTTAACCCACTACATCACCAGGCATCATTTGGTTATATGTTTACAGCATAGCACAGTAAATGGTTTCCTGGTTAACAGGAAACTATTTGGCTTGTCACTGAGTGCAGAGTAACCAGAATGCGGCATCTGTGAATGGATGATGGAGCTCCCTCTTATCACATGTTAAAATTTTTTATCATTAGTACTTATTAATGTCTACCGCTAATCATTTCACCTGTTCGTCTCATAGATTTAGTACACGAAATGAAACGTATGTAATGGCATGAAGAATAAACTGTTCGGTAAAATAGCGTGTTTCTTTTTTCTTTTTTCTTTTTTTTTTTTTTTGCATAACTAGAAGAACGTGATTCGCTTATCTGTGTAAGACACATCGGCAGTTGCAGGGATTGCAGACTTTTCCAGCTGCACCTGACACTAAATATGCACTCAGGCGATTTTTATGGGTCACTAAATTACTCCAGCTGGAAACAGAATTTCCTTACTTGCTCTGATGTACACATTTCGAAAGTTGACAGATTTTTAGTTATTTTTTTAGTAAGCATGCGCGTTTCTCTCTCTCTCTCTCTCTCTCTCTCTCTCTCTCTCTCTATCGGTGTGTGTGTGTGTGTGTGTGTGTGTGTGTGTGTGTGTGTGTGTGTGTGTGTGTGTTTAATTATTTAGTTATTTTTAGCTACACTCCGCCAGATTTAAGACGAAGTTTTCATGGAGCATTTCTTATGGCATAACTAAGGTTATTTATTATCCCCAACACTGTCAGGCTTTTCAGGTGAACAAAGCGATAATTCTTTCCTCAGTTAAGTGTTCATTTTTTATTAAGTTCGTGCCACAACAGAGAAGAGAGTCACTGGACGGTGCTTTTTAGCCTTTGAAGTTGCTGTTTCCATGAATCAACATAAATGCTCTTTCCATTACCTGGGTACTGTTTTGACTTCTGAGTATTTCGTAAACGGTTTCTTTGCTTTCTTAAAGGCAAAGTCACAGAGTCCTTTGTATGATCAATGGTGAGTCGGTCTTTGTCACCTATTTCACACTTCTTCAATACTTTCTTAACAGTCTCTTATGTAATACCGTAAATCTTTGTGTCCAATATGGTTCTATCATGAACCATAAGATTATTATTGTATAGTCTTGCCTTTACTGCATTCATCTCTTGAATTCTTTTGTTTGTTACTACTCATTTCCAGCTTGTCAGGGCAAAAAATTTTGTTCAGATTGCCGTTATTTCTGAAGGACTCTGCACTTTTCTGTATTCTAATTTTTTGGATATATTCATTCTTGGTATTGAGAGCACTGTTTAATCACCTTGTTTCCAAATGATTCTACTTTCACTTTTTCACATCTAGAAAAAATGATTATTTAATTCGGATCTGTCTGTCCTTCAGACCTTCTCTTCTTTGAAATCGGATATTAACTGATGTCTCACCAATCAGCGGGCACTTCCCACATTTCACTCAATTATATGGTGCAACATTATTTGCCGTACTGCCTTGTTTCACCATTTCATCCTTCTAAGTCACATTTTCCTTACTTTCTTCTGATAATAAAGGTAGGTATCATCCAATGAAAGCTGCTTTCATCAAACTCCACTAGCATTACAATCCTAACACGCCGGGTTCACATGTCTAAATACCATGCCTCACTGTCATTTAGCAGTGAATTAGATATAATTTCAGTCCCAGAACATTACCGGGATTTTCGTTTTCTGAATATTCGTTTTATGTTTTCATTAATGAGTTCTCATGCTTCACCTTCATAGAATGTTGGATGACCGTATATCTAAATGAATTGTCCATTTTTATTTCTTAATGATTCTATAGCTGAGGACTGTTATTCTTATTTTCACCAAAACACACAGAGATATACCTTCTTTCCTTGCTTGTCTCAGGAGCACAAGATGAGATCAGATTATTCTATGAATGTCTCCTGTGATCCTCCAGTCTTACATCTCCCAGTTCTTCGGGAAGAAAAAAGCCGAGTTTTTTTCCTCACAATAACAAGAGTCAATAACTTTCTACGCCCCAAGATTCTGTTACCAAAGGCGGCCTGAACGTCATACCAAGACATTGTTAGCACCTCTTGCCCAGGTCTGACCTCCACCAGGCTAAGTTGCTCTACCGCGACGGGGATGGTGGACCTGACATGGTTTACACGGAGGGATGAACTGTTGCCTCGCAGTCCTCGTTTTTATTAGCTAGGTATAAGAAACACATTTTACCTGATCCTTAACGGTGGAGAGTGAGAGAGAAAGAGAGAGAGAGAGAGAGAGAGAGAGAGAGAGAGAGAGAGAGAGAGAAATATGTGTGTGTGTGTGTGTGTGTGTGTGTGTGTGTGTGTGTGTGTGTGTGTGTGTGCAAGTATTACAAGTAGCCCTGTACCTCTCTAAATACAGGAGGGGGGAAAAATTTTTTTTGGGGGGTTCGTTTGTTAAATATACGTAACTGCTTTAGTGTAGGCATCACTATCCACAGACGAATAATAACAGAATACTGTATTCTTTCTTTTTAATATGATATATCAAAAACAACATAAAAGTGATGAAGTGTTAGAATACTTAATGGTTTCCTAGTCATTACCATTTACAGTTTCCGATCATGTACAGTAAGGTAACTCATAGGTCAAGCCTCATATGAGAGTCCTGTGTCGATGCGGTGTGTGGTTTATATTCCACATCTGATGAATCTGTAGACGTTGTGTGTTGAAAGGTGTGGCCCCTCGCCTGTGTGTCAGTGTGTCCAGGTGCCGCTGAGGCCTGGAGTGCTCTCCGGTGGAGGCTCAGGGGCGTCTTAACCACTCCAGGTGCTCCAGGGTCGGGTTGGAGTGGCCAGCTCCTCTCTGCTTGACGTGCATCCCTCCCACAGCTCCTGGGTTGACCTTTATAAACATTTTCGGTCGTAAGTTTTGCATAAGATTACGTGTTTATGCTTTTGTCTACATTTGCGCAGCTACCAGTCACTTCACAAAGAAACTCAAATGAATGATAAGGCTTATGCCTCTAATGCTAGACACTTTAATCTGGTAAGGGGTGGGCGCCCTGTTCACTCCCATGTGACTACCCTCCCTCCATCTACACACTTCACTCTAATATACCGATCTCTCTCTACTCCTTCCCCCCATCTCATCCATGGTCTCTCCACCCTACTGTCCCCCTACTCCTCTCTACCCTTCCATCTCACTCATATACACACTACTAGTCAGTCTCATTCTTCATGTTCTCCACATGGCTAAACTTTCTCTTCACACTTCCAATCAAATTCACATGAATGTCACAACGCCCCTTTATTTCCTCAACTGCATGTTTGTCTCTATGAAAATAGACTACCCAGAACTTTTTTCGTGCATGAGTGTTTCTTCTGGGCTACTGCCTTCACTCACACAGCTTCCAAACACCTCACAACCAAATTAATTTCAAAGCAAAATAATACTCGAAACAAAGTTATTCATGACATCAATTAGCTGCTGAAGACGTTTGAATATCGTACAAAATTCGTTGAACTCCTTTGTAAATACGCCGCCTGGCCTGCCTACGTGATACAAGCACGACTCTCACACACACTCAAGCGGTAAAAGCTGTCTGGCTGTGGGGAAAGAAACTAACTTTCCTGCCATTGAAATAGTTAACGTTATTTTTAGCTGGATCTAGAAAGCACACACACGCGCGCGCACACACATACTAAATCTCTCTCTCTCTCTCTCTCTCTCTCTCTCTCTCTCTCTCTCTCCCTCTCTCTGTTTCTCTCTCTCCAGTAAATGCATTCAATACTGTAACATGAAAGGGGGGACGTTAAAAGGAAGACATGCGCCGTAACATCTTGCATACTTGTGTTTGTTTGTTTGTTTGTGTGTGTGTGTGTGTGTGTGTGTGTGTGTGTGTGTGAAAGAGAGAGAGAGAGAGAGAGAGAGAGAGAGAGAGAGAGAGAGAGAGAGAGAGGAAGTTTTGTAATTACATACAGTATTTTATGATTTAAGAACATTTTATTTTTAAAGCGACTTGCTCGTATGATACAAAGGAATCTGCAGATATTTTCCACTTTTGTGGAAGTGGTTTGCACTGGAAATTTTTTTCCTGTAACTTGAACGGGTCCGCTAACGATGCCTGATATAGGCTGGAGAGGAAACCCTACCTTGTTACGTATCTTTTTTTTTTTTTTTTTTTTTTTTTTTACTGTTGAATTCATATTTCAGCAAGGAGCCCTAAGTGTGTATAACACCCACAGTTACCAATTGGTCTACGTGCCGAATATTTAACTTTGCTCAGTGACCTTGACCTTAAACAAAGTGCTTTCATCATTATCATTATTATGTTAGGCAAACGCTGCGGGGCTCACAGCCTCACTCACCCTCCGACGCCACCGAAGTAGGTCCCTTCTTGTAACCCGTCAGGCAGTTACTTTCCCCCTGTAACATGCGCCAGACACGAGTTCCATGGCTTTCCCGTTGGTCTCCTTCACCCTGGGTTGACTCTCAGAGATTTTCCTGTGAGTAGGATCAACTTCAAGAAAATGGGTCACGTGTCCATATAGCTGGTGTTGATGTGTTATGTGGATAATAGGCCTCGATTCAGTCTCATGGAGAAGTCACTCGTTAGGCATCCAGTTGTTCACCAACGATATTGCATGATCCTTCGAAGGCCTTAGTATCAAAGGAGTCAAATTGCCACCTCAGTTCACTCTTTAGTGCCCATGTTTCGCAACTGTAGACTAGGACAGGGAGCACCAAAGCCTAGAATATGCGAAATTAAGTCCTACACAAATAGTGACAACGCCAACTAAGTCCTACACAAATAGTGACAATGCTAAATACCCGAGCTTAGAGAATTCAGAATTTCATGGGCTAGACCGATGCAACAAGGATATCGTCATCTGATCTACCGTTATTATGGACCACAATACCAAGATAAGAGAATCTTCCCAAGACTTCCACTTACTCACCAAATGCTTGGACAGACTGAACCGCTTCATCCAACAAGCCACCAAATGCCTGGGCCTTGGGTTTCGCCCAAGAAAATCCCAGTGGCTTCACATTCTCGTGAAATTTCTCCAGGGCACTAATAATAACTCCAGTGACTCTGCTAGGATAATTGCATCATCAGCAGAGCCAAGGTCAGTAAACCTGAAATTTCTGATACTCCACAGCCACTTCGGCTGACAGCCCGGCCAAGTACCCAGTCCAAGCATGTGCTGAAAAGCTTGGGAGCAAAGACACATCCCTGTCTTACACCAGCACTTTCTGGCAAGAAGTCGGATATTCCCCCTCCAAAACTGACACTACTCTCATTGTTTGAATACAGGCCAGAATTCAGTTGAATTATCGCGACAGGGACCCCAGGGAGTCACAGGAGTTCCCATAGTACCTCCTGATTTCCTCAGTCAAACGCCTTCTTGAAATCCTTGTAAGTTACAGGCAGACCTTATCAATACTTAAGGTGGCATTCCATGAAAACTTGAAGAGCTAAGATACGGTCAGCTGTAACCTTGTTGGGTGTGTGTCTGGATTTCTCAGGCCCCTAAAGTTTTATCACATGGTTCCAGGTATGTATTGGAAGAATGTGGGCAGGAACCTTGCCTGGCACACTGAGCATTGTAATACCATGGTAGTTAGTACAGTCACGCTGGTTTCCTTCTCTTTCTGATTGGGGAGACCAAACCCCTTTCCCAGGCAGGAAGAATGATACCAGTCTGCCAAATGTTTTACTTCATGTAATGTCCTGATCAAGGTTTCACCTCCAGTTTTGGTCATTTCCACTAGGATGCCACAAACACCCGCAGCTCTACTAATTTTCATTCAATCCACATCCATCTTCATTTCCACTCGAGAAGGCAAGGTATCGTCATTTGGTGGAAAAGCAGTCAGTCGTTGTACACCAGCTGATGGAAGGTCTTCACTAGGAGGTTTAGCCATATACAGCTGCTCAAATTACCCAATTCAACGAGCCCTATACTCACTCGCCCCAGACGTGAGTAGTCCATTTATTGTTTGAACAGAGTTAACCTGAGAGAAAGGTCTGTAGCAAAGCTTCTTCGGGTCATGGTAAGCAGGTCAAAGGTCATTTGCATGACAGCAGCCTTCCATATCCTTATTGATTTCCCTGACATACATCTCCTTGACCCTTCTCTGCAAACTTGTGCCCATTGAGACAAAAGTCTGTGCTGCTCCCGATCCTCAGTCAGGCTGGCAGCACTACTCTCCTCACTGGTCCACGGCAGGGAAAGATTCCTTCTTGATCTTGGGTGCTCTCCAGCACAAATATCAGCTAATGCCATGGCAGCACACTTGAATGTATCCCACTGTTCAACAGGGTCCTCATCAGTACTGAGCATCTCAGACCTATCTGAGACTGCCACTGCATACTAATAAGCACATCCCTCATCTCTGAGTTTCTGAAGATGGCAATGTTTTTGGTTAGCATCATGAACTTCTCCAAGTTTTGAATTGTACCCTTAGGGTAGCAACAACGGGTCTGTGTTCATTCGGAAACAAAGAACTCTGCTCTCCTGAAAACCCTGCAGTTCTGAAGGACCCTCTAGCAAGTACTAACAAGGATGTGGTTAGTCTCCTTTGCAACCCCTCCAGTGTTGGAATACCTAGTCCAACAGTGAAGATCTGGCCACTGGAACCAGGATCCAGCAATTCCCAACCTACGGGACTTGGTGAAATCCAGAAAGTAATACCTATTGGCATATCTGGTTCCAGAGCCATGGGGACTATGCATTCTTCAAAGCCTTCCCTGCCAATGCCAGTGACTTGCCTGACCCTTAACCCTACCACCAGCATCGGTACAAATCAGTTACAAAATGTTTAAGTTGGCTTTCCAGTGACCTTACCCTTTGACCATTTCCTATGACCTGACGTCTGACTAACTGTTTGTTACAGTGGTTTTTACCTGGACAATTCCACTAAGTTTAGTCAGCATCGTATAAAAACTTTAAGTCACTGAGTTATTCTGTTAACAATTTCACACGCAGGACAAGCATTGATATTGTCTTGTGACCTTGACCTTTGTTTTCAAAACTGAGTCACTTCATTTTTTCATTACCCTCAGCCCTTCCTCCAAGTTTAGTGAAAATTGGATAAAGACTGGCAAAGGTGATTTTATTTTGTTACCGTTTGACCTAGCCATGTGACCTTGACCTTTGACCTATTGTTCTAAAATAATAATAGTTTTCCTTATTGGCTGTCCCTTAACCCTTCAGTTAAGTTGGATTAAAATCAGAAGGAAATTTCCTTGATCTATTTTGTTCACACACACACACACACACACACACACACACACACACACACACACACACACACCGCTCGCTGGTGCAGTGGTAACGTTCTCGCTTGCCAACTGGTGGACGGGAGTTCGCGCCTCGCTCAGGTTGCGAAAAGTTTCACTGACGAAGTGGGTGGTTACTGTCCCCCTTGAGCAAGGGGACGGGTGTGTGCGTGTGTGAAGGTCACAGCCTTGCCCTTAGATCGGACTATATGAGCTCTCAGCTCCCTTCCGGGAGGGTAAAAAGCTGACGATCACGACCAACAAGTGATCCTGACCGACCCGGTGAATTACACACACACACACACACACACACACACACACACACACACACACACACGGACACACTTGTTCTTGCTCCGCTTACACGGAGAAAGAAAGAATGCATCATTTTCAACATGATCTTAATCCTCTTTTCCTCTATCGCTGAATGGCAGGATGCAGAAATGGGGTCACAAAAGTACACAAGGATAGGAGAGTACAGTCATAGACTTATCAACAGAGAACTCAAAAAGAAAAAAAAAAAGGCCACCCAGTCATTTATTAATTTGTGGTAAAATAATGAGAATAAATTTGTAAATCAATTATTTTGGCTTCGGTGCAGGTGATGTCATGCACGCAAAATTATACCAGTCTCTCTCTCTCTCTCTCTCTCTCTCTCTCTCTCTCAAGTAAGAGTTAAGAATAAGTACTTGTTGATATTAGTGCTGAGTATATAATTAGTGTACTTGAAAAAAAAAAAAAAAAAGAGGATTAAGTTTAACTGCATAGCCTACAACAAACAAAGTCAATGATGTATTTTCATTAATAATATTACATTGATTTCATTTTCATTCTTCTTCGTGCCAAGCGAAACTAGAGGACTGAATATGACTAGAGTTTAATCAGTAAATAACCTGGGTCACTGATTGAGTAGTACTCTTGAACCATCATCTCTCTCTCTCTCTCTCTCTCTCTCTCTCTCTCTCTCTCTCTCTCTCTCTCTCTCTCTCTCCTGAAGTCTGGCTGGAAAGAAATCGGTGCCAGGACTACTCGCCAAATGATGACTTATTGCCTATAGTCCTTGTACCTTAACTTGAGTGAGTTTTGCGTCCTGTTGTAGCTTAGTTCACGTAGCCAAGTGTAAGGATGGGACAGCACTATGGTTCTTCATCCTATCCACAGCATTTCCTCATGACCAGCATCATATTTAGTGCTAATCTCCTACTGCAACTCGGAATTCAGAATGAAGGGATGGAAGTTTTAGGCCAGTTTAAAGTAAAAAGAATATTGTGTTATCCCCTTGAATCTGGTGATATAATCTTTTGTTTATCCCTGCTATCTCCAGAATAATGTATTTAACTAAAAAGAGACGTTTAGGGGTTAGAGGCAGCCATTATTATTATTATTATTATTATTATTATTGTTGTTGTTATTATTATTTTTCTTTATTTATTTAATTACTTTTTTTTACGACAAGAGGAGCTCACCCTTGACCTGTCCAAAATTGTCTGGTAGTGGCCTCATTAAAGTGCAGTATACGTCATCAGTCTGACCAGGTTACAGTCAGCAGTGTGAAGCTTTATTACACAGCCAGGTCAGTGTTATCTAGTATCCTAACCCTTTGAATTGGATGGCTTAACTGTTGTATTCTTGGTACATTTAGATGAATTTATTACCTCCACCAACGACGTCGGAGGTTATGTATTCACTTATGTATGTCTGTTTGTCCACACGATATCTCGAAAAGTTCTCAATGAATTTCAACGAGATTTTGTGGAAGGGTGGGCCATGGGTCATGAAAAAAAAGATTAAAATTTGGGGCTGATCCGGATCCGGATCCTATGTATCCCGCACAATATCTGTAAAAGTTCTCAATGAATTTTAGTAGAATTTTGTGGAATAGTGGGTCATGGGTCAAGGAACAATTGATTAAATTTGCGGGGGGATCTGGATCCATTTTTTTCATCAGCATTGGAAGATTCTTTATTACTGAAGGGGTTACTTATCCTCACCTTAAAAATTAACTCCTAAGTGAACTGAAGGAGTCTGATGATATACATTTACGAGAAAATCATTGGGTTGCAGGTGTTCCAATCTGAGTGAATCTGCAATACCTATATTTAACCTTTTAACTTTGAGAACGTATTATTTAGTTATTTTTGCCACCTCCAGTCCATTATAGTCAGTTATCATGAGACTTATCGACCTAAAGAAACGAAGGTCATATTTATCCATTCAGTTTTGAAATTTCCAAGGACGAGAATAAAATCAAGGGACAGTAACAATAAACTATATAATACTCTGTCCTAATGAAGTGGTTGAACAACTAACAGTACAGCTTCTACCCTAACTTGACCTAAAATTGGCATCTCTCCATCTTGAAAGTGGAGCTCTAACAACAGATTAATACTCAAACATGATGCTAGTCAATAGGCCGTGCTATGGAAAGGATTCCGAGCCGTATTACTGTCCTATTCTACCACTAAACTGAATAATTAAGCTACAAAGGACGAGAATTTGGTTCAGCTTAAGGTAAAGTGACCGTAGTTTCTGTGACTCGTATTGTTAGTCTCATCCTGGAAGTCATATTGTAGTAAAGTGAAATACAAAAGTCCGTTAGTGTCTCCTGACCCTTTCGTGGCTGGAGTATAGATGCTGGAATGACAACGAAAAACAAACATATTATCACCTACAGAAGGATGATGATATACACCTCAGTCCATTGCTTTGTATTCAAATCGTCTAGGAATCTAGAGATGAAAGAGACTGGAAAAACGAACGGATTTTTGTATTTGATTGCACAAGGAATATGGTCAATGCATTTATTTATACACATGTCACCTTGATTGGCAAGGGACTTATAGTTATTCTAGCCTCTATATCCATCAGCATGTTATTAGTCTATTTTCCCTTAATTTCAGCTTTGTGTTTCTTTCCTATAAAAGCCTTTGGTTATTTCCATCAGTTACTCCGTGAACGGTGCTGGAAAGGGACGGCTCCATGTGATGTGGCACCAGTATAACTGAGCAGCTTCCTGGCTGTACAATCGTCCCTCACCTACATCCCCATACCACAAAAGGAGGATGGGAGAATGCAGGGAAAGGCAACTTAAACTTGCAATCCACCGGGTTCACGTTTCAGATGAGCCCTGGACTACAACAACAACAACAGCAATTGCTGCTACTACTACCACCACCACCACTACTACTACTACTACTACTACTACTATTACAACTACCACTCCGTGTTTCACCATGGAGTTCATGGTGCTACAAATGACCACTGACATTTCCATTATTCAACACAAGTTTAACTTTTGCATTATTCATGACATTCAACACTAAGGGCGATGTGTCAATGGTATCAGAACCATGGGCACTAACCTGGCTTCTTGGACATGGTCGTATAGATGGAAATATGTGGAACACACACACACAAAAATCTTAATTAAAATTCTCTCTTACCTCTAAATACATAAAACTGTCATGAGCTTAGATCAATAAACAAATATACATTTTTCTCTAAGACACGTCCCAAGTACTCCGTAATGTTTCCGTATGTTCTACTATCATTATTTCAAAGGACAGTCTTCTATTACTCCTGTCTGAGAACAGATAATGAGGACCATGTCAGGCAGTTAAATGAAATTTGGGTAGGAAGATGGCGTGTCTGCGACGATATACGAGATATCCTTATTCCAGCAATTCCAATCTGAACGTCCACTGTCACTCATTAACAGGCCTTGGTCTCTTGTTAATAAGTTCTTAACATAATTTGTTTTAAACTATTTTTTTGTTTTACTAAACACTTAATTATGAATTATATCGGATCAGTATTGCAACGGCTCAGATATTTTATAGTGTAACCCCCCCATGAGGAAGTGAAACTTATTATAAATGCTTGTCTAATCAATAAGTTATGTAGCCGCCACATACCTCATTGTCAACAGATCCATTAAGATGTAACATTTTTCAGGCCAGCTGTACTCAGAGAACTATTCCAGATGATAAAATCATAATCGGTGGATCATTACGTAGTTGATATTAATACTTCGAGACATCAGATCTGGTGAATTTTCAGTATAGGGGACATGCTCAAATGCACCAATATGATTACATGACATTAGTCTAAGATTTAAGCTGCATTAAAAGTCACTCCACCATCCACTCTTACCATGGCTTTTGTCTCTACACGGGTCCTGAGTGCCCATCAGCAAGAAGTTCCTCACTGTGTTAACTGTTTAAGTATTTGCACATCCTTAAATTTCCGTACAGTTTATTCCCACCCTATAGGCCTAATTAGTCTTTGACACATCCAAAAGTCAATCATCATAAGAACAACAATAGAATTTTTTTTTTTTTTTTTCTTTCAAACATCAGGTAATTTATAGCAAAGGATTCAATGATCAGTTCATGACTCTCAAGGTACAAAAAGGCCCTTCACATCCACCTCAGAATGATTATTATGATTTAAGTTATTCGAGTAGTTCGGGTATTGTTACATACAGTTTAGATCGTTTCAGTCGTGTCCAGACGTAGTTGCAACGATTCAAGCTCATTTCTGTCAACTGAGGCGCTTAGTTGCATAAGTGCATAACTGCCAGTCATTGAAAAAGATATTCATATATCAGCAACTTGTACTGGACTTACCAATTCAATCCGATGGCTTAGTGTATATTAGAAGATTTTATTCAGCTTTAGAAAGACCTCTTGAAGTACGGAGTTAGAAGTAACTTTCACCGACCCCTTCACTACAACAGATCTCCCCTGTGATGAAGGAATCGTCTTGAGGTAGGAAGAATAAGGCAGTATGGATGCAGTACATTTCCTGATTCAAGTGATTAACTATACACTTTTCCTTCATCTGAGAGGCGCTGACGAGGAGCCAACAAGTGGTGCACTATGTAACCGAGGTGATGCAACTGTGGCGTACACCCAGAAGCCATACTTCCTCATACTTCCCTGCACCTCGCTGTGGGAAGGACGTTGGTCCAACTTAGTGAGACGCTGTCTTCCACAAGGAGGCGCCATATCGCTACACTATACTGTACCTGTAGGACGGCTGTAAAGTACAGTAGTAGTTGCTAACCTATGGTTGACAAGTCAGCTTGTCCACATAGACAGGCTTTAAGTAACGATAACAAGAACAACAACTATGTCTGGGGTAGGTGAATATTAGGACTGCAGTTAAGAGGACCCTAACCTTGATAATTTGAGATATATTCACCAACAAGAGCAAAATCATGCAGTCTCAGTCAAGGAAACCCACTGAGACATGAGTACTGGTTATAGAATGATATGCTGTTATGCAACCAGCTGCCTGATTCAGGTCTGCAGTAGTCTGGTAAATATTGGTCCATGAAGATCAGTTCAAATCCATTAAAGGAATCAATTATATCGTATTAGCCAAAGTGAAATCAAGACCATTCATGCTGAATTATGTCATACTCAGGTCATTTAAGAGCCATCCAAGCCACGTATGGTGGTGGATGGTGGGACACCAGGGCAAGTATACCTTGCAAGGACTGGTGTTTTAGATCGACCAGCAGCTGCGGCAGTCTTTATGAAGATAACAGTAAAGTGCGGGGCAGTGTGTATAAAAAAGATTGGCCAAGATATGCTGGAGTAATGGTGGATGGAGGTGGCCAGGAACAGTGTGAGTACACCCCACTAAGCTGGGAGTTGTAGGTCAGATAGTAAGGTGTAACACGACATTCTACCCAAAAAATGTTTGAAGGGGCAAAAAATGGGAGAACAGGAGGAAAGACGTAGGCGGGAAGGCTGGGAATCTGGTGGGTTGGTGGTAGGGCAGGGTGGGACGAGTACACCCACTGAAACAGGTACAATATGAGTGGCGGCATTTACATTTACAATAAGGAGGTTCTCTCATAAATTTTGTACTGGGGGAGCGGAAGCGATGGTGGGCAGGAATGTGATGGGATGAGCAGAGAGAAGTAGGATGGGTTGTGACTGATAGAATTAGGCTGTTGGGCAGGAGTTTATTGCATCCCTTTAATCCCTTCCATTTAATGACATCTTTATCTACCTTAATCTTTCACGACAGTAGGCATTTAGTCTGCTTAAAGACAGATATGTGTGTATGAAGGGGTTAATGGCGACTGATTTTATTTTCTTCTGTGCAAACTGCCTCGTTAAAATTGAATATGAGCATTAGGACATAGAAAGAAATGAATTCGTCCGCCTTGGGAATATTGCGTCACCTATGTTCCTCCCAGACAGATGGTTTTCGAGTCTTCAAAAAGCCACTTTTAGCCTAATGAAATACTCGTAATCGAATACATCACACTGAAGAAGAAAATGCACGTAATTACCTTGCTTGGATGATATTCGTGGCAATGAAAACCTGTTTTCCAGTTTCTGGTTCGTAAACTGAAACTATTAATTTACACAAGATGCATCAGTTTCGTTACATAATCGGTGTGATGTCTAATAATCGGGCTAATTTAATAATGTGTATGAACCTCGTTATATATAAGTTTGAGACTCAGATGGACGTGAGCCGGACACCCGTCTGGTTACCCTTCTCTTACAATTACCATCCTCCTTTAGGGGGATAGGGATGATATTGAAAGGCGTTGTTTATCGTGAGAGCATAAAAGTAGAGCTTCGTGGATAAAGAACAAGTCATTACGGCCAAGATGGTTTGAAAAATGTAAGATGAACAGTCAGAGTAACAGATAAGGAACCCAGAGATGCAGTACCAGCAGGTGTGTGTGTGTGTGTGGGAGAGAGAGAGAGAGAGAGAGAGAGAGAGAGAGAGAGAGAGAGAGGGGGAGAAGGGGGGATGAAACTGGCAGATTCGTTTAACTTGTACACAAGTGAAATAATATTTCGATGTGACAAACGAGGAAATTAAGAGAAACCTAGGTAACTATGATGATGAAAATAATAATAATTTATCTATCTATCTATCTATCTATATACCTAGGCTGCTTCCCCCAAGGAAAGGGAGGTAGCCGAGACAGGACGACTCACTCTCCATTTACTCATCCATTCAAACACATTCATTCGCATCTTAGCCCCAAAGGGGAGAACGGACAGATCCTCACCGCATAATACTCCAGGAGGGAATATATCGGACTTTTCCTCTTTTTTTTTTTTCCCTTGTTTTCCTCTGCGTGTGTGTGTGGGGGGGGGGGGAGGTTTGCAGCCTTGTCAACACCTGCCGTCCTCCACCACCATGCACACAAAATATCCACCCGGCAGTGAATGGCGAGGCAACACCGAGAAAAAGAAAACAATAATTTGCCGGGTTATATAAAATGCCGCAGCTAAAAACCAAGACGCTGACCTTGAGGAGGAGGTGGTCGATGGTGCCTGTCTCAGTTCCTTCACTACAACGACGCCTGGCCATTATGTTCTTGATTTCCTTCACTTAATTTTGATCAGTCTGTAGGGTTAGGTATAGGATCGTATTTTCGTGGGGTATGGGGGCTCCCTAGCACCTCTTCCATAGTGATTTATTTTATATGTGAATGGTTAATATCCTTTTGTACGTTGTCAGTGCTGAATATGGTGATATTAGAAGAATCGATATAACACTGACAAGGACGGTAAGGTGCAATAAGCAAAATAAATCCCTTAGGAAAAGGTATTAGGGAACTTTCTTGACTTACTAGAATACGGACCATAGCCTTTATTAACCTGTTCATGTCCCTGACCGCTACTTTCTTTTTATTTTTGCCATTTATAGTCGATTTTATTCAGCTAAAGAAAGTCCTGTCGAGCTCAAGGGACGAATTACGTTACATTTAATCCTCAAAGACAGAAAGTTTATAAATGCGCTGATTAGACTCATTTGCAAAGGGCAAAAACAAACTAGATTATACGTTATCCGGTTCAAGGTGCTGATCTCGTCGCTGCCATGGCTCTCTCCTACGCTAAGTAGAGGTAAAAAATAAGACAATTCTTATAAATGAAATTCTTGGGGTCTTCCCTTGACAGTATGGAGCGTGTTTTACCGTGTAAGCTTGTTCACATTGTATTTGTAGTTTCCAGTGACATGCGCCGAACTGCTGAGGCTTTGATGATTCCCGGGATAACTAGCTTTGGTGATCAGTCTGGTATTAGATTTTTTTCCAACAATATGGTGGCAAATTTTGTGAGAATCCATTCTAGTAACAACCACTACTTTCCATAATTGTTCGAACATTGTGCCTCAGGCTCCTACAGCTCTGATAATTTCCTAGGTAACCCAATTTTATTGCGAATTTGGCAGTTCTTGGTTGTTTCTTGAGGGAAATAGTGGCGAATTTTGAGAAAAGCAGCTTCAGTAAAACTTATTGATTTTCCTCAATGTGCGTCGGCTTGGTGACTTAAAAGGTTTCTGGAATAACTCGATTTTGTTGTTAAACTTGGCCCTTCTTTTGTTTTTTTCAACATTATGGTGGCGAAATCAGTAAAAGGGCGCTTAAATAACACATACAACTTTTCAATATGCTGTCCAGTGATGTGCATAGGCCCTCTGTAGCTTCAACAATTTTCGAGATAAAAACTTTGGTGTTAAACTTTGCATTTTCTTCTGGGTTATAGCTGAGAACTGTGAGAAAATTCACTTAGAAATCACTTTTTACTTTTCCATAAGCTTTTCATTGATGTGCAAGAATCCGCTTTGACGTTAACACTTTCCGAAATAACACACTCTTGTAAGAACTCAGTACTGAAGATGAGGTGATGGTAACTTTAGGCCAAATTAGCGTGAAAAGAGCATAGTATTCATGTCTGCTTAGTCTCCCTCGCTTGAACTAATACACCTTCGTGTTGAAGGGATTAGTCTCTGGCTCGTTCCTTAAGTGTTATAGGAAGCTTCGTAACACCTCTTCCAAAGCGATTTATTTTGCATATTGCAGTTTATCATTCTCATCTATGCTATTAATATCATTTTAATATCGACACAGCTTGCATCAGTGGCATAAAAGAGGATATTGAGGGATAACGTGCAGAATAAATAGTTAAGAAAGAGGCGTTAAGAAGATCCAGTGCTACTTGGAACATGGCCCTAAGAACGACGAGCACAGACTCTGATATTTTTCCCGGCAAGCCACCAGTATGTATTTTCTGGTTCAGTGCTTAACCCCTCCGATCCGAGGACGTGTTCTTCATTTTAATCTCGCTTTCCCCAGACGATTTTATTACACTTACGAGGGACTTTTCGAACTGGTGGGTTGGAGACAGCGTTATTTAACAATCTGGATACTACAGATCCTTCCTAAATTGAACAAATCGTCAGGAGATAACATGATTAAAAAAAAAAAAAAAATACACAACTGAAAGGGTTAATATGCCACACTGTATTCGTTTTACCGTTTCCATTCACTTTAATGTTTGTATTTGACGGCGACACACCACTCCTCTATCCATCCATCATCGGCCACGCATTCATCCATCATCCAATTCTTTCTTGGCTCATCAACAGCGTAGGAGCACGGGGCTAAGCTATTCAGTCCCGACACTTAAGGCGACGATGACCAGCCTCATTCGCCCCTGAGTGGCGTTATGTGAGCAATAAGCCCCACGTATTCCTCGGACCTAAACCACTCCTAAGCTCGATAGAATAGCCTGGAGGTAGCAAGAAGAAAACAGACACGATTCCTATAATCCAAAGTGTTACTGATGTCCCTGGCACGTACAGGGTGGTCCGTAAGTAGCGCTGCACTTGAAGCTGACCTGGTGGCATCTTCTGTGTTGCGGGGACGGCTCAGTCTGCTTATGTGGCGTGGGTATACCAGCTGGAGGAGGAAATTAATAAATGATGCAGGATACACATAGATTACACTGACTGAGCCGTGCCCGCAACACACGGGAAATATCCAAGGCTAAGTGGAAAGGGAGCGTTATATAAAAGCGACCCAGTACATATGCATTTTAAAGGTTATGCTAGTTTTTTCCACTATTATTTTCTCTTTTCTTTCCGTTTTAATTCTTGGATAATGCTTTTTTACTGCATTGTGTTTCCTTTTAACCTTATACAGTATGCTGTCCATTACGGCTCATCTCTATGTTATGGATTTCTTCTCTCTCTCTCTCTCTCTCTCTCTCTCTCTCTCTCTCTCGTTCAGTGGGTAGATAGGTCGTCTGTTGTTTGAAGTGACGCGAGTTCGAACCCAGTCTGGGGCAAGGGAAAGAATGGTGTGCTGAACTGCGTTAAAACAGACCAGTACATCACTCCTGCATAAGAAGGCGCTAGCATGAACTCGGTATGAACGGTGGGTATTAGTGCCAAAGCGGTGACTAGTGAAAGTGTGTGGAAAGTGTGTGGGACGTATTGGGATTGTTGGACCTAAGGGAAAGGACACACACACACACACACACACACACACACACACACACACAGCTGTTTCTATTCTATCACTCCTATTACAGTACTAGATTCTGTTTCCGTGCCGTCACTCCTATTTCTGGGTTTAATAACAGGTCATGAGGAAATATTAATGATTTTCCATTTATCGTTGTTCAGTGTTCCATTGGTTGTTACACAGTGTTTTGGGCTCCATATCGTACCTGTCAGTGTTTGATTTATTGGTGCACATTTGGTCCCTCCATCAGGACATTTATTGGTGCACATTTGGTCCCTCCATCAGGACATTTATTGGTACACATTTGATCCCTCCATCAGGACATTTATTGGTGCACATTTGATCCCTCCATCAGGACATTTATTGGTGCACATTTGATCCCTCCATCAGGACATTTATTGGTGCACATTTGGTCCCTCCAGCAGGACATTTCACTCGGGCTCTCCTGTTTTTCACCTGGTTGTGGATCAGTCTGCTTTCCCTTTGTCCTATTATTATTATTGTTTTTCTATATATATTTTAGTGTAGGTCATATAAGAGTCGTAGGCATCACCAGATGCTGAATAGGGACGCCTTCATGTGGTGGCACTCATATAACCAGGAAGCTCAACTGCCTGGTTATGCAAATGTCTCCCAGTTATTTCCCTATCTGGGGATGGTAATTTCAGGAAAAGAAGAACTTAAGTCTGCAGTCAACGAGGTTCACATTCAGATGGGCCTGCTACTTCCATTGTTACTACTACCTGCTCTACTATTAATACTATTTCTACTACTACAACTACTACAAGGCATCATTAGTCCAAGCACCCAATCATAGAATGGTTTTCCTTGTGATTTATGATAATGATTATGTGATTCTTTATAACTCGTCTATCTTCGATTACATAATAGTATCTGTTAGTCACATTAATTTCCTTCTTGGCATCTTCCACAATTAATGATGATTCAAACGGCCTGTAATACTCTCCATGTTTGGTCTATGAGATGGTGCCATGATTCCCGGGGCTTGAGCGATGTGTGAATGGCTGAGTGGCCCATTTTGTTAGGAATGCGGTTGATAGTTCTCCTACTTTTGTTCTTTTTCTGTTCTTGTTTCTAGATCCTGCCTTTCCTTGTCCAGGATCCTAATTTACCTAATTGATAGGTGGGAGAAAAATGTTTGGATGATGATGGCGATGATGATGATGATGATGATGGTGAAGATGATGATGATGATGATGATGATGATGATGATGATATTACTGTATTTCAAAACCAAATTTTCAGTAGTATCATAACGCCAGTATTGCATTGCATGGGGCCCAGTTACTGTAACAGCTCCTGTATGGATTATCGAGATGAGAAAGGCTTAGAATTATCGTTGTAGACTGCTCGAGGATTATATAGGGTAAACAGACAGTGTTTGTTAAGTCTCAATCATTACATAGAACTCGACCGTACAATCAGGTCCCCAACTTTACTTCGTCCACCATCCAATTCATTTTAATCCCATCAGGAGCGTAGGAGCCCGGGGCTAGGTTATTGAGTCTCGACGTTTAAGGCGAGTGTGATCAGCCTCACTCGCCCCTAAGGTGCATTATGTGAGCAATAAACAACAACGAACCCTCGAACATAAATAATTTCTGGCTCAGTCCAGGTGGAGTACCTTAACCCGCAACACCACCCGGCACCATTAGGTTATATGGTTACCACCCAACGTAGTAAATCATTTCCTGGTTGTCAGGAAACCATCTGTCTTGTCATTCACTGCAGAGTCACCCATTGGCAGAACCACATCGAGTAATTGGATGGTGAGCGTCCTCTCTATGCTGCTGGATATATAATAACCAGAAAAGAAAAATCCGTCCTAAAACAAGGTAGAATTTTGTGCGCTTTGTAACGGGTGAATGGTTGGAACGCACAGAACCCCCACCACCAAAAATATTCCCTCATAAAATGGATTCCTGGTGTACAGCATTTACATTTGTGTTTTTACACAAGGGGGAAAAATTATGTCTATAGACTTATTTCATAATAGCGTTTTTAAACTATATTTACATGTTTTTTCATGGCTCATTATTCTGCACTTAATATCACTTCAGAATGACTAATTACCTCTCTATTTTCTGTTATTTTATAATCTCTTTTGAATGTCTACTGTGACTAGGTCTTCTTTTCTGTTTTGATGTTCTCTTTCAGTTATTTGTGCCTTGAATTGTTCTTGCTTTCTATCCTGATAACTCTTCAACTATTTCTTCCTTGATTTGATCTTATTTCCTATTCTGATATTTTCTTTCATTCATCTCTGTCGTGATGTGTTTTTATTTTCTATTCTGATATTCTCCTTTAATTACAGTTACTTCAGTTTCCTCCTGCATATTCTTGGATCGCTGTTTTCTTTACGGTGCACATGATTTCAATGGAATTATTCACAGTTCTTCTTGAAAATTTTCCATATGCTCAGCTTCTTTTGAGCTCTTTTGGCTGGCATTTTTACCTCGCCCAGACAGAGTCGGACGAGGTATTGTTATTGGTAGAGTTTGTTTGTTTGCTTGTTTAGTAGCAACATTCCGGAAAAAAGGCTGAATGAAATTAAATGAAACTTTCAGGATGTGTGGGCACTGGTCCCCAAAGAATGTGATTAAATTTTGGAGATAATCGAGTAACCCTAAAAGGTCAAAATCAAGGTCACGGATATTCAGTGGGCTATAACTTGAAACAGATTGATGATGGAGATATTTACTATGAGGACCATACAGGAACTCGTAATATGGGTTTTCATATGGCACCAATACCTTAGACCCTGAATGATCATGAAAGGTCAAATTCAAGGTCACGGATATTTGGGCGGCTACAACTCGAAACTTGTTGAAGATAGAGATATATACTATTATCAGGATACAGAAAGTCTCATGTGAGTTATCATTTGGCAGCATGACCTTTGACCTTGAGTGACCTTGAGAGGTCAAACGCAAGATCACGAATTCTCAGAGTGTATAACATGAAAAAAAAAAAAAAAATGCTCCATTACCTTATAATTTAGTTGTGTAATAATAGTGGCAGAAATGAGTCAGTATCAGCAACAAAATAACTGCTGTTGGGCGAGGTTTGTTGTGCCTGGCACGACGTGTATTCCTGCATTATACTTGTACTTCAATTTTTAGAAGCCTGAAATATTCTCTTCAATTCTCTTTCTTTCTTTCTTTCTTTTCATATCTTTCATTTATTCTTTCGTGGTAAGTGTGGGCGCCCGTCATCTAGTCGTACGATTATAATGTTGCCCTTCACGTGACTCTACACTGAGGCAGTGGCAAGCCAAACAGCTTTCATAAACTAGCGCACCATTTACTACGTTGGCTGCCGGTCTGTTTTGTTTGTGTTCATTTATTTATGTGTTTACTAATTTATCTATTTAATTTTGATTTATTTTTGTGGCAACTGGTCAAAAGTCAAGGTCACATTGCAAGGTCAACTTAGTTTTTATCGGATGCAGATTAAACTTTGTGAAAGGATTCAGGTTAAAACAAGGATAAAGATAATTGAACTTGAGAATAATCACTCAAGGGTCAAGATCACAGGGAAAGGTCAAAGATCAAGGTAATTGGGAAAAGAGAAAAAACAGTTTTGTTCTTATTTAAGTCCAGCTTGGAAATGTTAAGGGTTAGGCAAGAATGATCTAACTTAAATTTGAGAGTAATCTGTCGAAAGTCAAGGTCACAGGGCCAACAAATATATAGAACTTAGACCAACAGGAGGGCGCGAGGGCTGACCTCTCTGGGTGCACTTTTTTTTTTTTTTTTTATAACTTCTTTGTTTCTCATATCTTCTCCAGGGGAACAGGTGGTGTACTGGTTACCACAGTCAGCTCACAACTGGAAAAGGTAAAGGTCGATTCCTGAACCGGTCATTGTCTTGGATGAAATTTGTTTTCTCTCTATCGTTGTTCACCCTGCAGTACACTTAGGGACCTGGTTGTAAACCAGATTACTGTAAGGGAAAATTGTGACTTGGTACACATTAATCTCCTGCATCCGTGACCCTAGTGCATTCAATGGACATTTACGCTGGGCTATCTTTTCCCCTCATTTACCTCTGTCCTTTGTATTCTTCATCACTTAAGTTTTCTGGGTTTTTTTCTTTTCTTTTACTTTCTTTTTGTTTTACCTGGCGTAGAATATCTTACTGCTGTTTTCCTCTGTTGCTTTGCTTCCTCCCAGCTCTGATTTTTAACAGTTTTACTTTACGCCAGTTTGGGTTATGTTTACTCATCGACCATTTCATATTTTTCAATATCCTGAAATCCTGCCTAATTGCACTGGGATTTCCTATGTTTCCCTTACTGTCATGTAACTCTCCCCAAAATATCGCTCACATTTTTCGCTGTAATTCCAGCATCGTATTGTTTTAAGATCCTCTGTTTAATCTTATGTATTCTCCTCTAACTTCCTTTTTTTTTTTTTTTAATGCATCCATATTTCTTTTCTCTCCATTAATAAAATAATCTCCCACTCTGAAACGATTTTATTCTGTGTAGAAGGAAGTTCAAGAACTGGAGAGATTTTATCTACTTATCTATCTTGGGAATATCTTTAAGGGACAGGAAAAGATCAACTTGGGTGAGAGAGCAGACTAAAGTCAAAGATATAGAAGTTATAAAAGCACAGAAAAGGAGGTGGGCAGGCCATTTAGCAAGAATAAGGGATAACCGATGAAGCAAGAGGCTGACTGACTGGACACCAAGAGAATGTAAGCGTAGCAGAAAAAGGCCAGACAGGAGGTGGAGAGATGAGATAGAGAAATTCGCAGGGAAAACGTGGCAAAGATTGGCTCAGTCAAGGAATTCGTGGAAAAGGCTGGGGGAGGCCTTTGTTCAGCAGTGGACTAGTTATGGCTGATGATGATGATGATGATGGTGATGATATATATATATATATTGTTACGGAACAGAGAAAGATAATGTACACTTTAAGTGAGAATACTAAAAATCACTACTGTCCCATAAAGTTCCAGGTTCAAAACAACGAGTTAGGTAAAATTACAAGTTAAAGTTTAATGCTTAAATTAACAACAAAACATTCAGGACTCATAAAGATAATGTAATGGCAAATAAACAGGTTAAATATATGGTTAACTGCAATAGCCTCTATTAACACGAAATTAGCAAGAGTAAATTTATCTAAGTCAGCCCTGATAAAATGAGATACCAGATAATACTCAGTGAATACCAGATAAATTATTACAGATACAAACTATTATCAAAAATGACTGACATAAAGAACCCCACACGAATTACAAAAAACTTCACTAGGCCTACAAATTAAACTTATGCTATACAGTACAAGAAAAAATGCAATAACAGTTATACTCAAATTACACACAGCTGCTAGATGGTTGGAGACTTCTTGAGCACTCACAATAATAATATCTGTACAGGGGAGGACAGAGATGTGAACAAAATGAGGAGCAGATCTAAGTGGCAATGATGCAGAGACTGAGCTCATTATATAGGGGCTAGCAGAGCTTGATACAACTTGTAATAAGGACGCGCAAATGAAGCGATGGGGACAAACGGTCGACAATCCCGCACTGAATAACAGAAAGGACGACTTACTCTACTATAACGGTAGAAGGGGGGACTGAGGCAGAACACGCTCGTGATCAAACATGCAGCATACTGTGCGTTAAAATTACACAAAGGATGATGAAATCATAGGCAATATATATATATATATATATATATATATATATATATATATATATATATATATATATACTGTATATAGAGATAGATAGATAGATAGACAGATAAATATAGATATAGATATAGAGATATATATAGATATAGGTATAGATAGTTATATATATATATATATATATATATATATATATATATATATATATATATATATATATATATATTGTTACATAGCCTATGATTTCATCATCCTTTTTGTAATTTTAACGCACAGTATGCTGCATGTTTGATCACGAGCGTGTTCTGCCTCAGTTCCACCCTTCTACCGTTATAGTAGAGTAAGTCGTACTTTCTGTTATTCAGTGAGGGATTGTCGACCGTTTGTCCCCATCGATTCATTTGCGCGTACTTCTCACAAGTTTTATCTAGCTCTGCTAGCCCTATATAATGAGCTCAGTCTCTGCATCATTGCCACTTAGATCTGCTCCTCATTTTGTTCACATCTCTGTCCTCCCCTGTACAGATATTATTATTGTGAGTGCTCAAGAAGTCTCCAACCATCTAGCAGCTGTGTGTAATTTGAGTATAACTGTTATTGCATTTTTTTCTTGTACTGTATAGCATAAGTTTAATTTGTAGGCCTAGTGAAGTTTTTGTAATTCGTGTGGAGTTCTTTATGTCAGTCATTTTTGATAATAGTTTGTATCTGTAATAATTTATCTGGTATTCACTGAGTATTATCTGGTATCTCATTTTATCAGGGCTGACTTAGATAAATTTACTCTTGCTAATTTCGTGTTAATAGAGGCTATTGCAGTTAACCATATATTTAACCTGTTTATTTGCCATTACATTATCTTTATGAGTCCTGAATGTTTTGTTGTTAATTTAAGCATTAAACTTTAACTTGTAATTTTACCTAACTCGTTGTTTTGAACCTGGAACTTTATGGGACAGTAGTGATTTTTAGTAGTCTCACTTAAAGTGTACATTATCTTTCTCTGTTCCGTAACATAAATTTGGCGACCTCATATCAGGATATTCAGGATATTATCATAAGGATATTGTTTGATATTTTGTGACTGTGATATATTCATGATGGCTACTATTTCTACACTTGATGAAGCCAAAGATTTTTTGTCAAATGTGCAAACAGTGTGTGATATAGAAAACAGAACAAAGAATGAACTTAAGATTGTTGCTCAACAATTGGGATTTGTTGTTCGCTCTCATCAGTCTAAAGATCAAATTGTTGCCATGATTAATGAAAGCTTGTTTAATGTAACTCCTCCAAATGAGCAAACGCAGATTGAATTAGCTAAGTTACAGCTAGCCCTGCAGGAGGCCCGTGCTAAGGAGGCTGAGTTTCACGCACAAGTTGAACTTGCTAGGATTCAGGCAGACCATGAGTATCGCATGAAACAATGTGGAACTGGATCATCTAGCTCTGATGATTTTGATGTGGCTAAAAATGTTAAACTTGTCCCTCCTTTTAATGAATCTGATTTAACAAAGTATTTTCAGTTGTTTGAGAGGGTAGCTACAGGTTTTAATTGGCCTAAGGAGTATTGGCCAGTACTCCTTCAAACTGTTCTCACCGGTAAAGCTCAAGTAACTTATGCATCTTTGCCTCAGGATCAGTCTGATAATTATGATGTAGAAAAGAGCTTGATTCTTAAGGCCTATGAGCTTGTTCCTGAAGCTTATAGAGTAAAATTTAGGACAACTTACAAGCAAGATAAGCAATCCCATGTTGAGTATGCAAGAATCAAAGAAGATTTGTTAGAGCAGTGGTTAAATTCTAAGAATGTGGATTCTGATTTTGGTAAATTTAAGCAGATAATTTTGCTGGAGGATTTCAAAAGGTGTATTAGTAAAGATGTAAGCCTATATCTTGATGAGAAAAGAATAGATAATTTGTCTGATGCTGCAGTTTTAGCTGATGAGTATGTTCTCACTCACAAGAGATATTCTAGAGAAAAAGGGAAAGCTGAGAGTAAGTACGTTGCCTCTACTCAGAGTACAGGTAACAGGAAAGAGAATAAGGATGATGTTTCTCAGGAAGTAAATACCAGCTTCACCTCTAGATTTCAGAAAAGTAAATGTACTTATTGTAGTAAGCTTGGTCATACTACGGAGAGATGTTTCAGGAGACAGCGTGATGTGAACAAAAAGGAGTCTTTAAATATTCAGTCAATTGGTCTAGTGTCCACTCTTGAGAGTTCCCAGAATTCTTTAACTGAGTTAACTGAACCTGCTTTGAGGGGTAACTTAAAATTCTCATGATGGAGCTCCTCTTTTGAGCAGTAACGTGGGTGACACTCTCAAGAGTTCATGTGCTAATTTCCTGTCTGATGGTTTTGTCAGTCCTCTGGACAGTAATGACAGGAAATCAGTTAAAATATATCGTGATACAGGTGCTTGCCAATCCCTTATGCTGACCAGTGTTCTAGGCTCTAATGTTAATTCCTCTGATGAAACTGTAATCTTACAAGGTGTAGGGAATAATTACTTCTCTGTCCCTCTGTGCAGAGTGAATTTAGAGTCTGGTTTTGTTAATGGTTCTGTTATGGTTGGGTTGGTTGAGACACTCCCAATGTCAGGTGTAACTTTCTTACTTGGAAATGATATTGGTGGAAGTCAAGTGTGTCCAGCTCCTCAGTTGTCTAGTGAGCCAGTGGCTGCGTCCCAGGATTGTGATGTCCCTGATGTGTTCCCTGCATGTGCTGTCACTAGGGCTAAGTCTAAAGTTACTGGTGATTTAGAGGATAATGATGATGATGATGTTATCCTAGCTGACACTTTTCTTGCTAATTTGGACCACTCACCAGATGAGGCAGTACCCCGTAGTGTTGATAATTTGTCTCGTCAAGAGTTGGTTGAGTTGCAGGTTGCTGACCCTGAGTTGAAAGGTCTAGCTAACTCTGCTTGCAGTGAGGAAGAGTCAGCCGGTGCTTCTACTTGTTATTATGTAAAGTCAGGAGTACTTATGAGGAAGTGGAGACCCCCAACAGCATCAGCCGACTGTGAATGGGAGGTTGTACATCAAGTTGTCATCCCTCGTGTTTGTAGGCAGGATATCATTAGAGTGGCTCATGATTCCAGTTTGGCAGGACACCTTGGAGTGAGGAAGACTGTGGCACGCATTTTTGAAACACTTCTACTGGCCAGGTATCTTCAGGGATGTTTCCTGGTATTGTAAGTCTTGTCACACCTGTCAAGTTGTGGGGAAGTGTAATCAGACCGAAAAGGTTGCACCTCTAGTTCCCATTCCTCCTTTTGAGGCTCCTTTCACCCGTGTGTTGGTGGATATTGTGGGCCCTCTTCCTAAGACTTCTTCAGGATTTTCTTATGTGTTGACCATGATTGACATGGCTACTCGTTATCCTGAAGCCATTCCACTTAGAAACATCTCAGCAAAGAACGTGGTTAAGGAAATGCTGGGGTTCTTCACAAAGTTTGGTCTGCCTAAGGAGGTACAGTCAGACCGGGGAAGTAATTTCATGTCAAACGTTTTCAAGCAGTCTCTGAAAGAGTTGGGCATCACCCAGATCACGTCTTCAGCTTACCATCCCCAGACCCAAGGAGCGTTGGAGAGATATCATCAAACACTCAAATCGATGCTCAAGAAATACTGTTTGGAACATCAGAAAGACTGGGATAAAGGTCTTCCATTCGTTGTGTTTGCCGCAAGAGAATCTCCAAATGAATCACTGGGCTTCTCACCTTTTGAACTACTGTTTGGCCATGAAGTAAGAGGACCCCTTAAGTTACTCAAGGAATGCTGGCTGTCGGAGGAAGATGACGTCAACCTGCTGGAGTATGTGATGAAGTTCAAAGAACGGCTGTCCACTGCTTTACAGCTGGCGAGAGAGAATTTAGGAGCTGCTCAGGAGAAGATGAAGACTTGGTATGATAAGAAGTCCAGGTTACGCCACTTTCAGCCAGGAGATCAGGTTTTGATTCTGCTACCAGTTCATGGGCAACCTCTTCAAGCCAAGTTTAGTGGTCCTTATTTCGTGGAGAAGAAACTCAGAGATGTCAGCTATGTCATCGCCACACCAGATCGTAGAAAGAGCAAGCAACTATGTCACATCAACATGCTAAAGTTATATCACAAGCGGGACGAAAATAATCCAGTCTGCACTGTAGCTGTTCCACCCGAGTCTGCAAGTGAAGCTCTCCCATGCAGTATGAGCCTGAGCGATAGTTTGGGGAAGAATCCTGATATCATGAATGATCTCCAGACTAAGCTTTCTCATCTACCACCCAAGGAAAGGGAGGAGTTTTCGGCATTACTGCAGGAGTACCCGCAAGTGTTCCGTGCTACTCCAGGAAGAACCACTGTGTTGATGCATGATGTCGATGTTGGAGACGCAAAGCCAATTAAATTGCCTCCTTACCGTGTGAACCCAGTGAAAGTTCCTCTCATCCAGAAGGAGCTTGACTACCTGTTGGACCACAAGATGATTGAGCCCTGTCAGAGCGAGTGGAGTTCTCCTGTCACTCTAGTCCCTAAGCCAGGTGGGTCACAGAGGTTTTGCATCGACTACAGACGTGTTAATCAGATAACTAAAACAGACACTTACCCTCTCCCTCGTGTGGAAGATTGCATAGACAAGATCGGAAAGGCTAGGTACATAAGTAAGTTTGATTTGTTAAAGGGATACTGGCAAGTACCTATGACTGAACGTGCTAGGGAGATCTCATGTTTTGTAACACTAGGAAAGACTTTTGCATGGTCTGTAGTGCCATATACAGATTGTTTTAGAGTAATAAGAAATTTCCTTTGTAAATTTCTTTTTTCTTTGTGGGGAGGTGTTACATAGCCTATGATTTCATCATCCTTTGTGTAATTTTAACGCACAGTATGCTGCATGTTTGATCACGAGCGTGTTCTGCCTCAGTTCCCCCCTTCTACCGTTATAGTAGAGTAAGTCGTCCTTTCTGTTATTCAGTGCGGGATTGTCGACCGTTTGTCCCCATCGCTTCATTTGCGCGTCCTTATTACAAGTTGTATCAAGCTCTGCTAGCCCCTATATAATGAGCTCAGTCTCTGCATCATTGCCACTTAGATCTGCTCCTCATTTTGTTCACATCTCTGTCCTCCCCTGTACAGATATTATTATTGTGAGTGCTCAAGAAGTCTCCAACCATCTAGCAGCTGTGTGTAATTTGAGTATAACTGTTATTGCATTTTTTCTTGTACTGTATAGCATAAGTTTAATTTGTAGGCCTAGTGAAGTTTTTGTAATTCGTGTGGGGTTCTTTATGTCAGTCATTTTTGATAATAGTTTGTATCTGTAATAATTTATCTGGTATTCACTGAGTATTATCTGGTATCTCATTTTATCAGGGCTGACTTAGATAAATTTACTCTTGCTAATTTCGTGTTAATAGAGGCTATTGCAGTTAACCATATATTTAACCTGTTTATTTGCCATTACATTATCTTTATGAGTCCTGAATGTTTTGTTGTTAATTTAAGCATTAAACTTTAACTTGTAATTTTACCTAACTCGTTGTTTTGAACCTGGAACTTTATGGGACAGTAGTGATTTTTAGTATTCTCACTTAAAGTGTACATTATCTTTCTCTGTTCCGTAACAATATATATATATATATATATATATATATATATATATATATATATATATATTCATCTTTTAATCTTGCCACATATTACAGAATCTCACGCCACCCTCTCCCCGCAACTGATCTGTATCATGATGGGAAGTCTATATTTGCATCGAGACTGATTATAGGGCCAGGCTGATCGTTAAGCACTGGGTTGTCTGATAAACAGTCATCAGATGAATCAAAACCAGAGCTAGGTTGCTGTACGAGTTTGTTCTCTGCATGTGGGTTTACTCGCACTGTTTTTTTTTTTTTTTTTTTTTTTTTACCTGTGCTCTTCCTTCGATTACTAAGAAGTCTGAGCTTAACTGTTTTAGCCAGGTAATATTAGAAAGTCATTTCCTTGGACCACTGACCTGCTCTAACAGATGGCTAAGTTGTAGTAGGTTTTGTTCCCTTTCATGTCTCCCAGGGTGAGAACAATCCTGTTTGTTTCAGTGGAAGTTGAGAAATCACCTGAATATCTGTAGGTAATGCGATATCCAGGCGTTTGCAAATTCTGCTTCTCAGGCGCTGTTTGCAAGGGATGTTGATTACTGTATTAGGGCTTTGACACTCCATAGTAAAGGAGAAGTATGTATGAAGTCGGTTCCTCATAAATCATTACCTGTGCATGGAAGATAATTCGCCTTTAATGTTTTGCACCATTACATGAATATCATTTTATCTCAGAACAAATATATTCATCTTAGATGGGACGCCCGTAGTGCATGAAGGGGCAGTAATAGTCTACATTTATACTTTCAAGAGCAGATTTTCTGGTATATTTCTTTCATTTTTGTATTATTGCTATTGTCAAAGCATTTCTTTAGGTAAGGGGAAAACCGGTTGTATCGGTAGTAAATAAATATGAAACAATCTACACCAACCACTTAAATACCGGAAGGTTGTCTTTGTTCCTGAACTTTCAGACTACTTTATTCAGCCTACGAGAGGGAGTAGGAACCGTCTCTGTTAACTTGTTAAACCGAGGGGAATGATCTAGGTTACTCTGACTGACGATGACTGTGTTCACCAGGAATCATAGCGAGGTCTGACGATTAAGAAACTGCCTCCATTTAACCCTTTAAGCAGCACAGTATCTGCAAAGTATCATCCTTGCTACCACCAGACGATGTTATAAATCTTAGAAGACAGTCAAGACCCATCTTAGTAACTTGATAAATACAGATACCTGGCATCTATACAGCTTACAGGTATTCCCACTAAATGTGTAACCTCGCTCGGACGGAGTCCAGTGAGGTATTGTTTGTTGGTAGAGTTTTTTCTTTGTTTGTTAGCAAAATTAAGGAAAAAATGCCGAATGGATCTACATGAAAATTTCAGGATATGTGGACACTGGTCCCAAAAGGAAGTGATAATATTTTGGAGATAATCCAGTAACCCTGAAAGGTCAAAATCAAGATCACGGATTTTCAGATGGCTATAACTTGAAACAGGTTGAAGATAGAGATATTTACTACCATCAAAATACAGGAACTCCCATATGGGCTATTTGGAACAAGACCTTTGACTTTGAGTGACCTTGAAAGGTCAAACTCAAGGTCACGGATATTCAGCCGGGCTCTAACTCAAAACTGGTTATAGACAGATATTTACTATTGTCAACCTATATAGGAAGTCCCATATGGGATTTTAATTATTTCTATGATCTTTGACCTCAAGTGACTTTGAAAGGTCAAACTCAGGGTCACGGATATTCAGGAGGGATATAACTCGAAAATGTTTGAAGATAGATATTTACGATTATCAAGATGTAGGAAGTCTCAAATGGGCTTTCATTTGGCACCACAACCATTTACCTCGAGTAACCTTGAAATGTCAAACGCAAGATCTCGGCATGTCAGAGGGCTATAACTTGAAAACGGTTGAAAATAAAATAATTATTGTCGGGCGAGGTTTGTTGTGCCTGGCACCACTTGGTTAGGAGTATCGACTCATTTTCCATCAGTATTACAGTATCAGTACTCCTTACGTCCCTGCCCACATCATCAGCAGCAGTATTTTCTTCTGTCGCCAAGAACCTTGACTACGCGTATCGAGTTCTTCGTCGTCATAAAGCGGCATCAGTATCTCGTACGTCCACATCACCAGCAGCACTATTGTCACTGTTTTCCTCATTAGTGTTCAGAGTGACACTCTGAATGTTGGATCTTAGTTTATCACTGAGATTTTATAACTGAAACTGATTTCATTAAAACAGAGCCTGGGGTCTCTCTCTCTCTCTCTCTCTCTCTCTCTCTCTCTCTCTCTCTCTCTCTCTTCTTTTACACACACACACACACACACACACGCAAGCACGCACGCGCGCGCCCCCAAAACATATCAATATCATCACTTTAGCTCTCTAATTTGTATCCTGAATAAAAAGAAAATGTGGTTACAAATCCATTGAAATTTCATATATAACATGGTGTGCAAATATACGACCCACAGGCTATCTGGTTGGGAAAGTGATTTTATGCTGGCTATAGTGCAGTTAGCAATAAACAAATATTTCATCAATTGTACTTTTACAATGGATCAGTTTCCAACACGATTTACTCGAACATTTCTGTGAGATTTGGAGGTAGGTGGGGGCGGCCATCATCCATTCACTCCAAGAATTGATGCTTCCAGGTGACTCTGCACTGAGTTACAAGCCAAATAGACTCCTGTAGCCCAACGGTCGGTGGTAAAAATATAACTAACTGACATCTGAAGGTCTAGTGACTTAGACGCTCCAACCGGATAAAGCCTGTAAGGGTTTCCATTGGATGGGTGATTGGATTCTATTGCTCTCTTAATACCACCCAGGGACTAGTGAGGCTTGTCACCCTTGCCTTAAATGAAGGGACTGAGTAACCTAACACCAGACCTTTATTCTCCTGATGGGACAAAACAGAAGTGAACGATGGATGAATGGATTTATCTAACACTCAAAGGCCTTGCTGGAAAGGGACATCTTCACATGGTGGCACCGATATAACTAGGAGGTTCCATTGCCCGGTTATGCTAACGTCCCTCACCTCCCTTCCTGTTATCCTAAAAGAGAATGATGAACAGCAGGAGATGGGCATCTTTAGCATGTAATCTATCGGTTTCACATTCAGATAAGCTAAGGTTACTGTTTCTGCTACAACTACATCATTCTAAGGTTCGTCTGATTGATTTTTAGCCGAAGGAAATCGCTTGGTTTTAGGTGGCATAGAATACTATACTTGTCCCTAACATGAGATTATTGATGCGACTAGTAAAACTTGGGCACTTGTGAATGTCTTTCACAGCTGGACATTTTTTTTTTAATGAGTTTATAACTATAATTACTATGCATTTCTGCTGCACCTTACCAGTCTGCTGATTTGGGTGCATATTTTTTATTCCTTTATTTTATGCAGGAGTAAGTGCAGAAATGAGTCTCGCGATGTTCAAAAAGCAAAAACATATGGTCAGTGCTAGCAATGGACGCCCTGAAGTGATGGCATCGATATAACTGGACGAACCAACTGCATAATTATGTAATCGTTCCTCAACAACTTCCTTTCCCTCTGCATGAAGGAAGACTGCAGTAGAGAAGCATCCTAAGCCTGCAGTCCGGGTTCAAGTTTCAGACGAACTTGGAGAACAATATTAACACAATAATGTATGACCACAAATAATATTAACACGCTAGATAGAGGTCGTAAAACCGAAATAATTATCTTGTCCCGATGCACAACAAACAGTAAAGTCGGCCCATCCAGTAAAAAAAAATGGTATGGTCGGTGTTATATTCGGGTCACCGCTGTGTGCTGGATGATTTTAGTCAACATTTTGCTCATACAATTCGTCAGCAATATGCACGTGACTAGAACACAAAACATTTAACAGATTTCAGAATATTGCCTGTAATTAATACCATAACCTCTGCTCTGATATATGATATCCCAGGCGACTCACAGTACAGATGGCGGGTGTCAGTGCACATATGGTGACGCTAGAGGACTGATTGGCACCAGTCCTCTGATGATATGGAAATGGATCAAGGATTAAGGGGGATCTACAGACGATCCTATCTTTCTATCTCCGCCTATTACCAGACGCCTTAATCCCATACGGGGTGGCCACAAACAAATCGCCTCCATGTCGCCCTGTCCCCCGCCATTTCATTGCCCTGTCCGCAGCTCACACTTAAGTAAACTAGTGTATATATATATATATATATATATATATATATATATATATATATCATCATCATCATCATCATCATCATCCGGACCTCGTTTCCCACCCAAGGGCAGGGTGAGGAGTAGCAATATCCAGACAGCCCAAAACTGCCCAATCCAATGGGCCACGCTTCCATTCACTCATCATTCAAGCCCCCGAAATCCTGGCTCTATCGGATACTCCAAAAACATTCACCACGTTCTGTAGCTTCACATATCGTATCCGACAGAGTCAATCCAGACACTGCCACGTTAAAAAAGGATGCCAAAAATCCCTGATCATGCACATCTCCTCACAAAATTCATCCAGCCAGGTCGATCTCCTGTCAGTTTCTTAGCCTCACCGACTTCCAAACCTCTCTTCCTCACACATTCATCCACCATATCTTTTCACCTTCTCCTTGGCCTACCTCGCCTCCTCCCTCCTTCGAATTCGCTCAGATATACCTTCTTCACCACTCTATTGTTATCCATTCTCTTCAAATGACCATACCATCTCAGTACACTCTCTTCAATTCTGGTGTCCACCGACTTCCTCACTCCGCATCTTTCACGAGTCACATTATTTCGTATCCTATCCACCCTCTGTACTCCACATACATTCCTCAACAGTCCCATCTCCACTGCTCTTACTCCTGACTTTTCATTTTCATGCCACACCATAGTCTCACATCCATATGTTCAAGTTGGCACTAACACTTCTTCATGTAAGCCTCGTGCAGCTGCAACACTCAAGCCTCTGTTTCTTATCAAGGCCTTCATTGCACCAGTTACTTTTCTTCCTTGTGTCACTCTACTTTCAACTTCTTTTGCACATTTTCCTCTCTTTTCTATCACTGTACCCAGGTATTTGAACTCTCTCACCAATTCCAGTCTCTCTCCATTCACTGTTACATTGAACTGGGAGTCACCTTCTCTCTCAATAACCATCACTTTACTCTTTTCTACATTTACTCTCAAGGAACGACGCTTACAGACATCAGCAAAACTCTGCACTAGCCTACCAAGTTCTTGTCTAGTACTTGCAAGCAGTACTGCATCATCAACATACAACAAATTTGAGATATTCCATCCATCACCATTCATTACCAGTGCCATCCCTCTCTCCATTACTCGTATTTTCACTTCTCTCATCAACCCATCCATATATACATTGAACAACCATGGTGACATCACACAACCTTGCCGCACGCCCACACTGACTGTGAACCATTCACTTAGATCCTCATTAACCCTGACATGCTTCACTACCATCATAAGAACTCTTGACGGCACCTAGCAGCTTACCCTCTACACCGTACATGCGCAAAATTTTCCACAATCCTTCTCTGTCCACTTTGGCATATGCTTTTTCCAGACCCATGAATGCCATAAACACCTTATGGTCCTTCTCACAAGCCTTCTCTACTATCTGTCTCACTGTAAATATTTGGTCCACACATCCTCTGCCACTCCTAAAGCCACCCTGTTCATCACTCACTAGGACTTCTGATATCTCTCTCACTTTCTCTATAATAATTCTTCCATATACCTTCCCTACCACACTCAGTAAGCTTATGCCACGATAATTCTTGCACTCACTTCCTTCATCTTTATTTTTGTACAGGGGTACAATCACAGCCTTTTTCCACTCTGCAGGCACAGTTTCACTCATCCATGCGTTCTTACATATCTCCAACAAGCACCTCATTCCATTCTCTCCACTACATTTAAGCATCTCTGCATAAACCTCATCAACCCCTGCTGCTTTCCCATTTTTCAGCCGCTTCACAGCACTCTTCACCCGTGCGAGTGTCACGTCTCCTGGTACTGCATTCCTTCTCTGCACACCCCCAAAACCAATCATGTTTACAGCTGCTCTGCTCTCACTATCCCCATTCATCAGGCTTTCAAAATATTCTTTCCATCTGGTCCTTACTTCATCTCCATGGGTTAATAATCTACCACCTGCATCCTTCACACCATCCCATTTCTTGCCGCTTTCACTTCTACATTTCCGCACCTCTTTCCAGAATAACTTTTTATTTTCAGAGTAGTTAGCATTCATTTTTCTGCCTAGATCCTCATTTACCTCCTCCTTTTTCCTCTTCACTAGTCTCTTCACTTGCTTCTTGCTCTCAACATAGTCAGTTCTTATTTCAACTGAACCTCTATCCTGTAACCACTTTAGCCACTTCTTCCTCTTTTCCCCCACCGCTCTCTTTACCTCCTCATCCCACCATGCCGTACCTTTCTTCTTTGTTGTTGCTCTTGCCACACCACATACCTCTTTAGCATTCCTAACTAAACAATCCCTATATGCTTTCCACAGTCTTTCCAGATCCATTTCATTCCAATTCAGTATTTCTAACTTGTCCTCTACTTTGGTCCTGTATTCATCTGCCATTTCTTTGATCTTCAGCTTCTCAACTTTCAGTCTTTCTCCCTGACTGCTTCTCTCTCTCCTGATCCACCTCACTCCTTTCACCTTGATCTTGCATTCCACAATCATATGATCTGACAGACCTCCACATTGTCCTCTCACAGCCCTCGTATCAGCAACCATTCCCATCATCGACCTCTCTACGAGCACGTAATGAATCAGGCTTCTTTCAACATGATCCCCGTTCCCTCTATACCATGTATATTTATGTGAATCTCTTTGTTTGAAATACGAGTTACAAATGCACAACCTCCTCTCCTGACACATATCCTTTAGTCTACGAGTTACAAATGCACAACCTCCTCTCCTGACACATATCCTTTAGTCTCTTCCCATTATCATTTTCTCCTGGTACTCCATAGCAATCCATTATATCATCCTCAGGACCAGTGCCTACTCTTCCATTCATATCCCCCATCACAATCACTTTATAGCTCCTGGGCATTTCTCCCACTACTTCACCCAGATCATCCCAAAACCTGTCTTTTTCTCTCCCTCACTCCTGTCCTCACATGGTGCATATGCTACAATCACTGCCACTTTCACCTTCTCAAACTTGAACTTGACATACATACATCTCGAGCTAACACGTTTGTAGTCTCTCATTCCACTCTGCCACACCTTTCATCAACAAAACAACTCCTTCCTTGCATCTTCCTTGCTCATTCATTCCCTATCTTACACATTTCACACCCTTCCACTCCTCCACTTCGCACCCTTTCATCTTCGTTTCACACAATGCCATCACGACATATCTCGCACTCTTGAACACATTCACAACTTCCACCCTCTTGCTCTCCTCATTCATACATCTCACATTCCACATGGCCACACGAGTCTGCCCATTTGGATGGGGCCCTGGGCAGGTATTGGGCCCTCCGAGGCTCTCTGAAACAACTGCCATGATTAAGTGATTTTGGATAGGGGAATCTGGGGGATACTTAACCCTGCCAGAAACCCCGGTTATATGGTTACTACCCAGCGCAGTAAATGGTTTCCTGGGTACAGGAAACCATTTGGCTTGTCACTCAGTGCAGAGATCATATGGCACCTCTACATTGAGTGAGTGGATGATGGGCGCCCCCACCTACCACAATATATATATATATATATATATATATATATATATATATATATATATGTCTATCTATCTATCTATCTATATACCTAGGCTGCTTCCCCCAAGGAAAGGGAGATAGCCGAGACAGGACAACACACTCCCCATTTACTCATCCATTCAAACACATTCATTCGCATCTTAGCCCCAAAGGGGAGAACGGACAGATCCTCACTGCACCACACTGCACAAGGGTCAACCGCGCAATGCAATCAGTGACATCCGCAGCAGGGCCCGACAGCAGAGCTGGTTTATCCCTGCCACATCATAACAGACCCATCCCCTTACCCGCACCTGACATGACTAGCTGATCAGACCAAAAGCGGGAGAATATCCCCTCAGGGCTGCGTCTTCACTTATTCATTCACAATTTCTCTTCATTTATTTCTGTCACGCACAGCCACTCTTCCTTGCTCAACAGACATCCCTCTCACATCCAACGCTCTCTTCACACTATCCATCCATCCTATTTGTGGTCTTCCTCTCAGCCTTACACCTCTCACATCAGATCTAGTTATCTTTTTCACCAATCGCTCATTATCCATTCTCTCCATAGGCCCAAACCATCGCAACACCCTCTGCTCAACTCTATCAGCCATCTCCCGAACAACTCCAGTTCTCCTTTGCACTTCATCATTTCGCACTCGATCCATATTCGTCACTCCACACATACTCCTCAGACACCTCATCTCCATTACATTCAAACTTTTCCTCTCTGCTACACCAATATTCCATGTTTCAGCCCCATATAATATAGTCGGTACCACAACACCCTCATACAGCCTTCTCTTTACATCCATTCTAAGCGAACGACATCTAAACACTTTCTTCATTCCTCCCAGCACCTTTCCTACTTCATTTATTCTAAACTTCACTTCTGCATCTATTCTTCCATCCACAGAAACATGTGACCCTAGATATTTAAAACACTCTACCTCCTCAAGCAACTCACCATTCAAAACTATATTCATCCCCCTACCATCTACCAACCTCGTACATCTCATCACTTTACTCTTATTCTCATTTACTTTCACTTTCCTCCTTTTACACACCCTTCCAAACTCCTCTACCAACTGTCTCAATCTCTCCTCTGAATCGGCCACCAGTGCAGTATCATCTGCAAACAGAAGCTGCTTCAGATTCCGCTCTCCACCATCAACATTCACCAGACTCCACCTAAAACTCTTGCATTCACCTCCCGTACAACACCATCCATGTAAATATTATACAACCAAGGCGACATCACACATCCCTGTCGCAGCCCCACTCTCACAGGAAACCAGTCGCTCACAGCATTTCCCACTCTTACACACGCTTTACTATTTACATAAAAACTTTTCACCCCTTTTAGTAACCTACCATCAAGTCCATACAATCTTAAAACAGTCCACAAAGCCTCCCTATCAATTCTATCATACGCTTTCTCTAAATCCATGAATGCCCAAAACACATCCTTTCCTTTCGCTAAATACTTTTCACACACTTGTCTCACAGCAAACACCTGATCCACGCATCCCCTCCCTCTCCTAAAGCCAAACTGCTTATCACCAATCAATCCCTCTGTACCCTCTCTAACTCATAATTAACACTCAACGATAAACCTTACCTACAACACTCAACAGACTTGTACCCCTAAAGCTAGTACATTCATACTTATCACCCTTGCCTTTATACAACGGGACCACACAAGCACTTGCCCAGTCAATTGGCACCATACCTTTCACAAAGCACACATTCAACAATCTTACTAACCGGTCAACAATAGTCACTCCACCACCCTTCAGGCATTCCACAGCACACCCATCCATACCTGCAGCTTTCCCTGTTTTCATCTACTTTACTGCCTTCTCCACTTCCTCCTTTGTGATCAAAGAATCATTCAACTCTCCCAACACATTTATTCCTTGCACCCTTCCATCTGCCACAATCTCAGCCACCCTTTCCTCCTCTACGTTTAAGAATCTTTCAAAATACTCTGCCCATCTCTTCCTTACTGCATCCATCTCAATTAACATCCTTCCATCCTCTGCTTTTACTCGTTCTTCCTTCCCAGACTCTCCCTTTCGCACCCTTTTCACCTCCTTCCAAAACATTTTTTTGTTCTGTTGAAAATTCTCTGTCAGCCGCCTACCACATCTGTCATCTGCTGCCACTTTAGCATAACGCACAGCCCTTCTCGCCCTATTCCTCTTTTCCTTATATCTTTCATATGACATCTCATCCTTCCTCTGCAGCCACACTTCATGTGCACGTCTCTTCTCAGCCACAGCCATACTTACTTCCTCGCACCACCATTCACTTCCTTTTCTTACACCACCAACCACACGTCTCACACCACACGCCTCTTCTGCATGCCCCACCACAGCATTCTTAAACAACTGCCATTCCTCCTCCACACTGCCATTTTCCTGATCTTTCACTGCGTTCCACTCATCTTTCAATTTCTCCTGATACTCTCTCTTTTTCTCTCTTTTATCCAATTCACTCACTTTCAAAACCTCCCTGCCACACCTAACCCTCCTAGCTCTCACCCATCTCTTACCTACTCTTAACTTTCCCTCCACCAGGTAATGGTCAGACATACCTCCACCCTCCCCTCTCAGAACTCTCACATCCAACAATCTTACTATTACATTCCTAGACACAACACATAGTCCATCAAAACTCTATCAACAACCCTTCCAACCTCCTGTCTCACCCATGTATACTTATAAATATTTTTCTTAAACAGCGTATTTCCAATCACCATCTCTCGCTCAACACACATCGCTATCATTCGTTCCCCATTTTCATTTCTTCCAGGCACACCATGCATACCAACTACACCTTCAACTGCTAAATTTCCCACTCTAGCATTCAGATCTCCCATCATTACCACATTCACATTCGCTCCAATACTCTGCAGACACTCATCAACATCATTCCAGAAAGACTCCCTCTCTTCTTCATCCCTTTCACTACCAGGCCCATATGCACTCACAAACACCCACAACTCACGTTCAAATTTCGCTTTCACCCACATCAGTCTCGATGACACCTTCCATTCAGTCACACACTGTTGTATATATAAATATATCCTTCCATCTATCCATCCATCATCCAATCCTATATTTCCCCATGAGGAGCGTAGGAGCCCGGGGCTAGGCAGTTGGTCCCGACATTTAAGATGAGAGTGACCAACCTCATTCATCCCTGAGTGGCAATACATGAGCAATCAACCCCAACCACCCCTTGGATATAAACCTTCACCGGCTCAATCCAATTGGAGTGCAATAATTACCCACTAAACCACCAGGTGCCAACATATGGTTATATGGTTACCACCCAGAGTAGTAAATGGTTTCCTGGTGTACAGGGAACCATTTGGCTTGTCACTCAGTGTAGAGTCACCCACAGGCAGAAGGAAGAGGAAAGAATGAAGGAAAGAAAGACAGAAGAGGGAGTGTAAAGTCATCCGTAGGTAAAAGGACAAGGAAAGAATGAAGGAAAGACAGAAGAGGATGGAAGGAAAGAAGGATGGAGGAGAGGAAAGGGCAGACATCCTAGAGCAGCACTACATCGAGTGAGTGGATGGTGAGTGCCCCCACCTACCACTATACATATATATATATATATATATATATATATATATATATATATTGTTACGGTTTGCGCCAGCCCGGGGCTATTACAAAAAGACCACAAGGCAGCCTTAGATGATCGGCCTCCACTGCGTTGCAAAAATAACGCAGACCCCGGCACCGACACTCCGCAAACTAGAGAAAAACTGCGCCACGGAAAGGTACTTACTTAAGAACGCAACACTCTGTACTTTGATAGCAAACGGAACAGCCTACCTATAGATCTAGCCTACTATCGTCACTACCGGAAGTAATACCGCCCGAGACAGTATACAGGAACACCTCCCACTTACTTCCGGTGATGACGACTTTCTACTTAACCCGTGTCCAAGGGGGAACGCAGTTAATAGCTCACGATGGTTCTCACTAGCCTTGAGCAAAGAGATGGGATTAACTGTGTAGGGGTTAGGGGTGTGTGTGTGTATGTACGTGTGTTGGGGAACGTTAACAAAGGCAGCGAGAAGACCACGGTGAGCCAAACTGGCCCTCCAAAGACAACACGGTTACAAAAACAAAATAAAATAATTACTTCCCTCAGTCAGCAACAAAAAGAATAAAAATAAACTTAAATGAAAACGCCAGCTCGGCAGAAAAATAACTGGGGAGAGAGAGAGTGTACAAACACCCGATACTAAAGCTGGCTGGGAAGAGACTGACAAAGGCTGGCTCCTGTGCGGCCAAGCGCGAACGCATGAATCAAATTAATTAATAAGAACTTAAATTCGTGCCCCTCTCTCTCTACAATAAATTGGTACTTCTAATGCAAGCAAAACATCATTAAATATACTGGTAGCTCACATAAGACAATCAAAATAATCAAATGCATTCTCAGCATGGTATGAAATAAAATTGCCCTCAGTGGCAGGAACGAAACAAAAGAACTTGTAACACTCGCTAATGTAAACTCGGCGAATGACACGGATACATACTGCATAATCCCCCTAGCCCAGCTGTAACGGCTGCACCCGTGGGAACGGAAAGGCAGACAGCGTAACACGCCCTTCCCCAAGGGAAAATTTTGAGCCCTGGATCAAAATTTTCGAATCAAGACCCTGACCCCTCCCTGGATAAACAATCAGCAATTACGTTATCAGTCCCTTTAATATGCCTAACTTCTAAATTGTACTCCTGCAAAAGCAAACTCCAGCGGGTCAAACGCTGGTTCTTAAATTTAAACTTGTTCAAAAACTGCAGGGGATGATGGTCTGAATAAATCTTGATCACAGGGCCAAAAGGGGGCAGGTAGACAGCAAAGTGTTGCAGGGCCAGGATAATCGCTAATAACTCCTGCTCTATGACAGAGTAGTTATTCTGGGCTCTATTAAACTTCTTTGAGAAGTATGATATGGGATGTTCAACCTGGCCCTCATCCGGCTGCATCAACACTGCTCCTACCCCTACTCGGCTAGCATCAACTGCCAGCACAAAAGATTTGTCAAAATCTGGTGCACGCAATATAGGGTGGTGGCACAGCAGAGACTTAACCGTAGTAAAAGCTTGCTCACACTCGGCTGTCCACTGCCACTTCTTATCCTTGCGCAATAAGTCAGTAAGAGGGGCAAGCACTGTGGAGTAATTCCCAATAAATCGTCTGTAATAGCCGATCATGCCCAAAAATCGCTGGAGGGCACGGCGACACTGGGGTGCTGCAAAGTTGGAAATGGCATCCACCTTAGCCCGAGGTGGAGCCACTTGCCCATGTCCTACAACAAATCCAAGGTACTGGACCTTAGCACGTACGAACTCGCACTTGTCTAAGTTGACTACTAAGCCAGCTTCCTCCAACCGCTTAATGAGCATTTCCACATGATCAAGGTGCTCCTCCCACTTGGTGTCATACACAATGACATCATCGATGTAAACGACACAATTAGGTATGCCATCCACCACTTTATCCATAAGCCTCTGGAAAGTGGCTGGAGCATTCTTCAGTCCATAAGGCATCACCTGGCACTGATATACTGCACCACTGACAACGAAGCTAGCCACTTGTTTAGCCCGTTCCGTCAGCGGGACCTGCCAGTATCCTTTTACTAAGTCAAGCTTGGTGATATAAGTGGCATTTCCCACCTTGTCCACGGAGTCATCGACCCGAGGCAAGGGATAAGCATCGGTCTTAGACAGTGAGTTAACCTTCCGGAAGTCCACACACAACCTAACCTTCCCATCTGTCTTCGGCTGCAAGGTAACTGGTGAACTCCACTCACTGAAACTCCTCTTAATCAATCCAACATATACTTGATCTCATTATCGAGAGCTTTCTGTCTGATAGGGTTGATGCGGTAGGGAGCTAATTTTACAGGCTTACTATCCCCAACGTCAATGTCATGAGTAGCCCAAGTTGTCAATCCCGGTGAATCTCCAAAAACTTTCGGATGTTTCCATAATCTGTTGCACAACTCTTCTCGCTTTACTGGATCAAGGTGTCGCAATTTCTCCACCAGAGCTGCATAACCATTGCCCTCCCATAGGTCAGCTGGTAACATCTCACCACGACTAAGCACTTCCTCCTGCTCCTCCAACTCACTACCAATCGTCAAAACTACAGGAGCGCTCTTATCCCTGGTTCCCTCGACGTCCGCTCCAAAGTCACCTTCCAGGGACTGTGGCTGTAACCCTGGTCCACTACTCACATCATCGGCACCAACAGCTCCCTCCACAGCACGTTCCTTTGATGCCACGTCCTCCTTTCCCCATCCTTCACATCCCAGGTGAGAGACATCAGCAGTCATCCCACAATGAGAATCAACTGGGCGGTAGTATGGCTTCAACATATTAATGTGGCACAACTGAGTACTCTTCCGCCTGTCTGGGGTAACAATTAGATAGTCAAGTTCCCCAACTTTCTTCTTCACAATATAAGGACCACTGAATCTAGCTGCCAGAGGTTTTCCTTGCATGGGCAGCAGTGCCAAAACTTCATCTCCTTGCTTAAACTCACGACTTCTGACCCTCTTATCATAATGAGCCTTCATTTTCGCTTGAGCCCCGATTAGATGGTCACGGGCAAGCTCTAAAGCGCAATGCAGTCTCTCCCGAGTGCGGCAGACATAGTCAAGCATGGATTCCTGGTTGCCAGATTTGTTGTTACTCCAGGCCTCTAGCACCACATCCAAGGGACCACGAACTCTGTGCCCAAACACTAACTCATTGGGTGAAAACCCTAACGACTCAGTTGGTACCTCTCTCACTGCAAACATAACAAAGGGTACCGCTAGGTCCCAATCCTTTCCACTATCATAGCAGAAGGTGCGCAGCATGGTCTTTAAGGTCTGATGATGCCTCTCCAGGGCACCTTGTGACTGCGGATGGTAGGCACTGGACAAAATGTGTTTGATGCCCAACTCTGTCATTGTCTGCTTAAACAAATTAGATGTAAAATTTACTCCACGGTCTGACTGCAACTCCTTGGGCAGGCCAAAATGAGTAAAGAACAGGATAAGTTGCTTGACTACTGACTTCGCCTGCATGCTTCTGATTGGTATAGCCTCTGGGTATCGCGTTGTAACATCCATTATGGTTAACAAATACTTGTTTCCAGCAGAAGTAGGAGGTAAAGGGCCCACGATATCAATGATTACCCGGGTAAACGGAGGTTCAACTGCAGGAATGGGAGTCAAAGGGGCCACAGGAAGAACTTGATTAGGCTTGCCCACTATCTGACACGTGTGACAGCTCTTGATGTACGCAGCAACTTGTCCCGGCATACTTGGCCACCAAAAATTATATCTTAAGCGCTGCACTGTTTTTCTGTTTCCCAAGTGACCTGCTAAATGTCCCTCGTGTGCTAACTGTATTAACGGCACCCTATACTGCACAGGCACCACCACCTGCACTAACTCACCCACTCCTCCATCCACCGTGGCGCCAGTGGGCGTCCATTGGCGATGTAAAACATTGTCTTTAATCAGGAACTCCTTACCACACTCCATACTTCTTCCCCTACTCGAGCAAACAAGGGCTTTAATGTTACATCCTCCTGTTGCTTCACCCTCAATTCTGCTGACCCAACACCCGCCAGCTCTACTGAGGACTGAGATAAGGGACTGGTCGGGACACTGGATTGCGAAGGGCGATCAAACTCAGCGTCACCTCTAGTACACTCGACAGGGGGAGGAATGTCAGACTCCACACTGACATCATCACCTCTACCCTCAACAGTGACACTCTGTTCCTCAGGCGCGTTTGACGGTGGTCCTGCATCCCCGCAGTCGACCCCAGAGTCCTGAAATTCTTCTAATTCAGTCGGTGGGCTGGGTTCAGTCTCCACACAGACACACTCAGCACCACCTCTAGTGTCCTGAGTGGGAAGTGGGGCGGCACCCATGCACGCATTCCCACTCTCCTCACCCACCACAGCAACACTCTGCTCACTAGGTTCCTCCATTGGTGGCCCTGCCTCATCGCAGTCGACCCCAAGAACCTGTGACTTCACCAGTTCTTCCTCCCGGGCTGCAACCTGTGCCATAGATCGTGTAATTGCACAGACCGGGAACATGGATTCCACTTCTGCATCAACTTCAATACCAATTTCTGGGGCGTCAAAACACTTCTCTGCCACAACAACTGGTGGGGGAAGAGATGGAAATACTTTCTCCCCAGCCAGGTCGTTCCCCAGCAGAAAATCAATCCCCTCTACTGGCATTACATCAGCAACAGCTACTTGAGCTGCAGCCTGAACAATGGGGCAATCAAGTTCCACATGAACATAATCATAGTATTCATCTGAGTTCATGCCTCTACACAACACATACTTCCCTGAGTTTACAGGCCCTCCAGTCACGTTTCTGCACACAGACTGTTGTGCACAGGTATCACGAGCCACAGTAACTGGATAACCGATCCCATGAATTTTCACTGTGCCGTGACATATAAAAGGTTTACACCAGTCTAGGGACGATTTCTGAGGCAGTTCATCCGGAGGTGGCGTAGCATGTTGGGTAACCTTTTCAGCCTGAGCTGGCAGCGAGCACAGCCGGCTGCACTCCAGCTTTCCACAGACTTCTCCCTCACCGTTACCACTCTCCCAACTCCTCTCGTTCACCTGACTCGAACCTACAATTAGTGCCACTGGTTTGGCATTTTGGGAGGCCTTCCACTTAGGGCAGTTAGGCTTGATGTGCCCACTCTGTTTGCAAAAGTAACAAACTAGCTTCGAACTGGATACAGGGCTCTTTCTCCCTGAATTCTTTTTCTCCTCTGAACTTCCCTTGGACTGATTCACAGGAGATTTATCCCAGGCAGGGCCACTCACAGTCCTCTCCCTGGAATACTGAAAATTAGCATACTTGACCCCCATACTCCGCAAAGCAAACACCCGGTCATCAGCCCACGTCGCTGCTTCCTTCACGGTCTTGAATCTCTTCTCCCTAATTTTAACACCAATTTCTTTGTCAGCCATGTTGGTAAAATGTTCCATCAAAAGCAGTTCACGCACCTCGTTATACGAAGTGGCGCTCTCACTCAGCAACCACTCGTCTAACCTCTCCTCCAGATACCTGGCGTAGGCCATATAGGTGTCAGCAGGCCTTTTCCGAGCACCACGGAACAACAACCGATAAGCCTATGGTCTAAGTTCATATGCCTTCAGGATGGCTGTTTTAAATTCATCATAATCATCTACATCCTCAGGGCTCAACCTATTATACACTTCCAAGGCTTTTCCCTTCAGCACATTAGATACCAACCCCACCCAGCGCTGCCTGGGCCACTCAAACTCCCTAGCCTTCTTTTCAAACCTGACAAACCATTCTGTCAACTTCAACTCATCAAATGCTGGCACTAATTTTAGACTCCTTGAGAACCAACTCTCCCTATCCTCTGCACGGCCTGAGGTTTGGGTATCTGAAGTTGGTCTATTAGCAGTCAGCTCCAAGTGAGTCTTCTCCAGCTCAAATCGCATTTTTTCACGCTGCAACTCCATCTCCCTCTCTTCTTTTGCACGCTGCATTTCCCTCTCTTCTTTTTCACGCTGCATCTCCCTCTCTTCTTTTGCATGCTGCATTTCCATCTCCAACTTTTTCAACTCCAACTGCAACTGAGCCTCCGGTGACAAGGCTCCAGGGTATATGGGAGTGGAATGAACAACTCCCGGGAAAGCACTAGACATACCTGGGGGAACTGCTCTAAACTGGCTCGGCGGCATCATAGATGGTAATAGTGGGGTAGCGAAACGAGGCAACTCAGCACCATAGTCAAACTCAGGGCTCACACGGGGAGTACCTTTGCTATGTGCCTCTCGTTGTTCCATATCCACAGGTGACTCAGCACGTACGCGGTCTGGTGTAGACACGCGTGACTCCATGGCGACAAATCAATGGCAGTACTAAATAATGAAATACTAATGCTGACTGAGAAACTACAAAACACATCAACTTCACCTCAAAGCACAGAGAACGCCAAGGTAACGATATCCTAGCAAGAAGAAGGCACTGTTAGGATATCCTGATGCGAGGTCACCACTGTTACGGTTTGCGCCAGCCCGGGGCTATTACAAAAAGACCACAAGGCAGCCTTAGATGATCGGCCTCCACTGCGTTGCAAAAATAACGCAGACCCCGGCACCGACACTCCGCAAACTAGAGAAAAACTGCGCCACGGAAAGGTACTTACTTAAGAACGCAACACTCTGTACTTTGATAGCAAACGGAACAGCCTACCTATAGATCTAGCCTACTATCGTCACTACCGGAAGTAATACCGCCCGAGACAGTATACAGGAACACCTCCCACTTACTTCCGGTGATGACGACTTTCTACTTAACCCGTGTCCACGGGGGAACGCAGTTAATAGCTCACGATGGTTCTCACTAGCCTTGAGCAAAGAGATGGGATTAACTGTGTAGGGGTTAGGGGTGTGTGTGTGTATGTACGTGTGTTGGGGAACGTTAACAAAGGCAGTGAGAAGACCACGGTGAGCCAAACTGGCCCTCCAAAGACAACACGGTTACAAAAACAAAATAAAATAACTACTTCCCTCAGTCAGCAACAAAAGAATAAAAATAAACTTAAATGAAAACGCCAGCTCGGCAGAAAAATAACTGGGGAGAGAGAGAGTGTACAAACACCCGATACTAAAGCTGGCTGGGAAGAGACTGACAAAGGCTGGCTCCTGTGCGGCCAAGCGCGAACGCATGAATCAAATTAATTAATAAGAACTTAAATTCGTGCCCCTCTCTCTCTACAATAAATTGGTACTTCTAATGCAAGCAAAACATCATTAAATATACTGGTAGCTCACATAAGACAATCAAAATAATCAAATGCATTCTCAGCATGGTATGAAATAAAATTGCCCTCAGTGGCAGGAACGAAACAAAAGAACTTGTAACACTCGCTAATGTAAACTCGGCGAATGACACGGATACATACTGCATAATCCCCCTAGCCCAGCTGTAACGGCTGCACCCGTGGGAACGGAAAGGCGGACAGCGTAACAATATATATATATATATATATATATATATATATATATATATATATATATATATATATATAGTCTCGAGTCAATCTCATCCTCTCTCTCTCTCTCTCTCTCTCTCTCTATTTATATATATATATATATATATATATATATATATATATATATATATATATATATATATATATATATAACCCACTGGAGCTCAATGTCCGGAATATTGGACAGAACTGGGATTTTTCAAGTCTTTATAAAGTAGGGAACCATCGGGTAAGGACCTATGAGCTTCGCGAAAATGAGCCGATAAGTGGAGGGCTGTACGCTCATATGGCACTGCCCAGCACCTCTGGGATCCAATGGGATATATATATATATATATATATATATATATATATATATATATACAGTATATATATATATATATATATATATATATATATATATATATATATATATATATGTATTACCAGACGCCTTAATCCCTTACACGGGGTGGCCACAAACAAATCGCCTCCGCGTCACCCTGTCCCCCTCCATTTCACTGCCCTGCTCCCAATTCACACCCCCCTCTCTCATATACCTCTCCATCCCTTCATCTCATCCTTGGCCTTCCCCTCCCTCTTGTCACGGGGTTTTTATAATAACACAGTGTTTTTAAAATGAATGCTAAATATTATTTAATTGATAATAATATTCAATAATATTGCAGAGCAGGGACAATGATTGTCTTGCTAAATCAAGCAACGATTACTTTACGCTGGCCTGCTTCGCACGATTCTCTAAGAACGAGAATTTATAAACTTTCTCAACAGTACACAGCAGAGACTAATTACTCAATTGCTGTTACTGTTAGCCTCTGGAGAAAGTTACTTCACCCCTGACAATAAATAACTAAAACTAATAATAGTATCAGGTTCTTGCTGGTGCTTAACTCCTAGGAGGCACAACGGATTTTAAGTTTAATACAAGACTGGCCTAAGTACCAGTTATGAATAGCAAAACGTTTATGCAAGCTAGGAGCTATATGAGGAATAAGCTTAATTGTGGAGAAATGAAACAAGAGTTTACATTACATTAAGCTCAAGGAAAACAACTGTTAAATTTATTGATTACAAAAATAAATTTAACGTTACACTTCAAATGAATTCAAATAAAGAGATCGTACTCACTCACTCACACAAAAGCTAAATACTTACGCCTAGGAAAAACACCTTAATTAAACTCTTAAACCTAGGAAAATACAAAAAGGAAATACTGATTGATGAATGCTGTGTATCACCAAGGGGGTGGGAGCTTGGAGAAACTATACTCAGTGGAGTCTGGGTGCTAGCGACCTCTTCTCTCGCACTTCTAGAGCACAGAACCTCTCTCCGTCAGAGCAAACACTCGACACAATAAGTCGTGGGAAACAAAAGCGTAGCACTAGGCCGCATTTTTCTAACGGTCGAGGCAAGCAGGGGCGAACAATAAAGAAACAATAATATCGCTCAGTAGAGCACTTAGTGACGTGCATTAAATCGGTCACTTTTGAAACAGTGACGAATGTTTTGAAAAGTATACCACCGAAGTGGAGAGAGAAACGGTTAACTGAGCGATACACAGTGAGTTTTCCACTAATAGTTCGTGGCTTCTCACAAAAGGGAAATGTCGCGAATTTGATTCGTGACACCTCTCTCCCCCTCCACCTCACTCACATACACTCTCCTCGTCAGTCTCTCACTCTGCATCCTCTTCACATTGCCAAACCACCTCAGTGTGTTTCTCCTAATGCTTCCTATCACATCCATATCCAGACCACAACTCTCCTGCACATCCTCATTTGTCAGTCTAGCTCCCCATGTGGCTCTACAGGCTCCTCTCAAATAACTCATTTCCACTGCCCTCACTCTTGTGGCCCTCCAACAACGTCCAAGCTTCACTTCCATACGTCATAGTTGGTATCATATAAATATATATATATATATATATATATATATATATATATATATATATATATATATATATCTATATACCTAGGCTGCTTCCCCCAAGGAAAGGGAGGTAGCCGAGAAAGGACGACACACTCTCCATTTACTCATCCATTCAAACACATTCATTCACATCTTAGCCCCAAAGGGGAGAACGGACAGATCCTCACCGCACCACACCGCACAAGGGTCAACTGCGCAATGCAATCAGTGACATCCGCAGCAGGGCCCGACAGCAGAACTGGTTTACCCCTGCCACATCATAACATACCCATCCCCTTACCCGCACCTGACCTGACTAGCTGATCAGACCAAATGCGGGAGAATATCCCCTCAGGGCTGCGTCATCACTTATTTATTCACAATTTCTCTCCATTTATTTCTGTCACGCACAGCCACTCTTCCTTGCTCAACAGACATCCCTCTCGCATCCAGCGCTCTCTTCACACTGTCCATCCATCCTATTCGTGGTCTTCCTCTCAGCCTTACACCTCTCACATCAGATCTAGTTATCTTTTTCACCAATCGCTCATTATCCATTCTCTCCATATGCCCAAACCATCGCAACACCCTCTGCTCAACTCTACCAGCCATCTCCTGAACAACTCCAGTTCTCCTTTGCACTTCATCATTTCGCACCCGATCCATACGCGTCACTCCACACATACTCCTCAGACACCTCATCTCCATTACATTCAAACTTTTCCTCTCTGCTACACCCATATTCCATGTTTCAGCCCCATATAATATAGTCGGTACCACAACACCCTCATACAGCCTTCTCTTTACATCCATTCTAAGCGAACGACATTTAAACACTTTTTTCATTCCTCCCAGCACCTTTCCTACTTCATTTATTCTAAACTTCACTTCTGCATCTATTCTTCCATCCACAGCAACATGTGACCCTAGATATTTAAAACAATCTACCTCAAGCAACTCACCATTCAAAACTATATTCATCCCCCTACCATCTATCAACCTCGTACACTTCATCACTTTACTCTTATTCTCATTTACTTTCAAATTCCTCCTTTCACACACCCTTCCAGACTCCTCTACCAACTGTCTCAATCTCTCCTCTGAATCAGTCACCAGTGCAGTATCATCTGCAAACAGCAGCTGCTTCAGATTCCAATCTCCACCATCAACATTTACCAGACTCAGACCACCTAAAACTCTTGCATTCACCTCCCTTACAACACCATCCATGTAAATATTAAACAACCAAGGCGACATCACACATCCCTGTCGCAGCCCCACTCTCACGGGAAACCAATCACTCACAGCATTTCCCACTCTTACACATGCTCTACTATTTACATAAAAACTTTTCACCCCTTTTAGTAACCTACCATCAAGTCCATACAATCTTAAAACAGTCCACAAAGCCTCCTATCAATTCTATCATACGCTTTCTCTAAATCCATAAATGCCCAAAACACATCCTTGCCTTTCGCTAAATATTTTTCACACACTTGTCTCACAGCAAACACCTGATCAACGCATCCCCTCCCTCTCCTAAAGCCACACTGCTCATCACTAATCACTCCCTCTGTACCCTCTCTAACTCTCATAATTAACACTCTACCATACACCTTACCTACAACACTCAACAGACTTATACCCCTAAAGCTAGTACATTCATACTTATCACCCTTGCCTTTATACAAAGGGACCACACAAGCACTTGCCCAGTCAATTGGCACCATACCTTTCTCAAAGCACACATTAAACAATCTTACTAACCAGTCAACAATAGTCACTCCACCACCCTTCAGGCATTCCACAGCACACCCATCCATACCTGCAGCTTTCCCTGTTTTCATCTCCTTTACCGCCTTCTCCACTTCCTCCTTCGTGATCAAAGAATCATTCAACTCTCCCAACACATTTATTCCTTGCACCCTTCGATCCGCCACAATCTCAGCCACCCTTTCCTCCTCTACATTTAATAATCTTTCAAAATACTCTGCCCATCTCTTCCTTACTGCATCCATCTCAATTAACATCCTTCCATCCTCTGCTTTTACTCGTTCTTCCTTCCCAGACTCTCCCTTTCGCACCCTTTTCACCTCCTTCCAAAACATTTTCTTATTCTGTTGAAAATTCTCTGTCAGCCGCCTACCCCACCTCTCATCTGCTGCCACTTTAGCATCACGCACAGCCCTTCTCGCTCTATTCCTCTTTTCCTTATACCTTTCATATGACATCTCATCCTTCCTCTGCAACCACACTTCATGTGCACGTCTCTTCTCGGCCACAGCCATACCTACTTCCTCGCACCACCGTTCACTTCCTTTTCTTACACCACCACCCACACGTCTTACACCACACACCTCTTCTGCATGCCCCACCACGGCACTCTTAAACAACTGCCATTCCTCCTCCACGCTGCCATTTTCCTGATCTTTCACTGCGTTCCACTCATCTTTCAATTTCTCCTGATACTCTATCTTTTTCTCTCTTTTATCCAACTCACTCACTTTCAAAACCTCCCTGCCACACCTAACCCTCCTAGCTCTCACCCATCTCTTACCTACTCTTAACTTTCCCTCCACCAGGTAGTGGTCAGACATACCTCCACCCTCCCCTCTTAGAACTCTCACATCCAACAATCTTCCTATTACATTCCTAGACACAACCACATAGTCCATCAAAGCTCTATCAACAACCCTTCCACCCTCCTGTCTCACCCATGTATACTTATAAATATCTTTCTTCTCAAACAGCGTATTCCCAATCACCATCTCTCGCTCAACACACATCGCTATCATTCGTTCCCCATTTTCATTTCTTCCAGGCACACCATGCATACCAACTACGCCTTCAACTGTTACATATATTATAATTTGGTTTTACGCCAGGTATCCCCGAAGGGCTAAGGCGTTGCCTCTGGGTAGAGGACTTTTGGACTGGAGCATTTTATGACCAGATGCCTTTTCTGATGTCTACCAATGACCCTTGGGTGGATTCGATCCTCCGACCCTCCGGTCAGAGCGGAACGCTCTAACCCACTGAACCACGGCTGCTACAATATATATATATATATATATATATATATATATATATATATATATATATATATATATATATATATATATATATATGTATATATATATAACTAAAGGGTTTTCTTTACCTTATTGAATATACAACCTCTGAAGGGTAATATTTGTGACGATAACCCTCCCACAATGGGAACAACTCTAGTATTCTATTCCTGCCTACACCAGACGATGTTATTTTATCTGAACAGTGGCGCTTGAGATTATGCCGTTACCATTAACCTCTTCATGGCTGGGACAAATGTAATTTTCTGTTCAGAGGAGAATGAGTGTACAACTTGTGTTCATATAGTTACCATTAGCCCTCTCACGACTGAAACAACTATACTAATACCGTTGAGCAAACGCCAAAGACTTTCCTCAACAGAGAGTTGAGCCTCAGATTTGGCTGTCCTCAACCTGTCCTTGCACCCAGGCACAACTACACACCTTATCCCTCCTTCACCGCAACAACATTTCTCCACTCACGCCAGCCATTCTGGTGTCTCTCCTGGCTTGAGTTATTTTACGCTGACGACCCCATTTGCTCTCGTCGGCCCGTATTCAAAAACTTTCTTTAGCTCGAGCTGAGCTGTGTAGAGGACTGCTTGTTGTTACTTCTATCTTCACTCGTATAACTACTAAAATTTATAATGAAACTAGAGTGTGCTTTAAGGTAGAAAATACTAGACAAATTTATTGTTGATAATGATTAAGAGATATATAGATTTCTTCCATCATAATGAATGATTGGGATACTTTAAGAATTCGGCTCCAGACCTCTCTCTCTCTCTCTCTCTCTCTCTCTCTCTCTCTCTCTCTCTCTTTTCATCCCACTGGTCAAGTTATCACCAAATATGATTTCATAGAATTCCTCTTTCTCCCAACATACGGCAGCTGACGAATTATTGCCCTCATTTCTGCACCATCTCATTCCCTTTCATTACAGTTCGTTCGCCTGAACTTGGTAGAGCTATTCGTCGTTTTGCAGCTTATTTCACATAGTTCAGTGACAGATTACATAAATGCCACGACAATGCATCATTTCCATAGGACTTCTTCGTGACTGGCACTGTATCATAAATCTAATCTCTTGTTACTGCTTAGCATTCAAGGTGTATGGATGTCACTTTTATATGAAGTTAACGTAGAGAGAATCGACAACAGCGCCTTTTTTACATTATAATTTGCTATCTCTGTAAGAGAGAGAGAGAGAGAGAGAGAGGAGGGAGAGAGAGAGAGAGAACCTTGCAGATGATATATAAAGGAAGCTTAAGTAAAAAAAATATTGCTCTGTGCCAGTAAAGTTCTACTGTATGGCCGTGTATGGAATATGCTGCACATTTCTATGTGCCAGGCGTGAAGAATATCGCAAGGACTGAGACAGTCCAGGAACAGGTTACGAAACTGATCCCATCCATCGGGCACATGAGATACCAGAAAAGGCTTTAGTCACTACTTCTCTTTAATTCAGACACTAGGCATTTATGTGGGCGGCTCCTTGATCTAAAGAAAACCTTTTGTGGATTTGAAAACTCTGCCTACTACATATATTTGTTCTAAAATACCAACCCAACGCAGACTGACGAGTAGATGTTTGACCTGAAGCATGTCCATAATGATACATCAGGGAATTGCTTCACGTACAAGGTGTGCAGTAACTGGAATCGGCTGCCAGCAGAGATAGGTGACAGTTCCTCGACAGAACAGTTACAGTGCAAGACTCGGTTAGACAATATCTTGGTAGACCTGATTTAGTGGTATGTTGAATGCTTCCCTCTCTCCGGCAAAATTTTGTGGATCAGTGTCTATCCGCTCTGTCAGGGGTATTGTAATACCTTTTCTGTGTCAGTGCTTTAGATGGGGATGATGGATGGGGAAAACATTCATTACTGGTATAATTTTCTCTTACTAACAGAGTAGCACTGTGTACTTGGTAACACTATCTTTGATGCCTCCGCTGAGTGGTTCGTTAGACTTTTTGAAGTGTTTTTATCCTTATAACTTCTCTCTCTCTCTCTCTCTCTCTCTCTGGCTTTGTCAGGCGTCCACGGAGGACGACGAAGTGTTTGTTTTCGACCCGTAAAATCCTCTAACGAAGTGGAAAGAGACACCATCGGGAGAAAGTGTGGCCATTTCGATATCCCTCCCAGCAAAGGAAAAATTCTGACAATTTTGTAAGGCGGAGGGAAAATTATGACATGGCTGGTGGCAGGAAAAGGGGAGATGCATGGTGAGGGACAAAATTTCGTCTACCATACCACTGCGTCTACTTTACACCTGCGACATATCCGTCACTTTCATCCCTGAAGCATCTTATCAAAGAGCATCGCCACTGAGCAGAGAAACATACCAAGCCTCCTTCAACTTAGCAATGGTGGCCAGCAAAGGGAACTGAGGAGTAGAAGAGTGAAATATTGGACGGATTCTTTCCCCAGCTATACATGAAAATAATCAAAGGAACTGTATCTTAGATATTAACCTCTTAAGTAATGTAACATAATTTATTTTTTCCTCGCTCCCTTCACTCTGTTTTATTCAAACTGGGAAATGTCTTGTAGTGAACGAAATACTGGGGAGTATAATTAATCTTCCTGTTCGAAAAGTCTCTCCTAAAGCGAATGAAATCGTCCTAAAGAACAAGAACAAAGAGGAAATACGCATAAGTGAATTAAATGGACTAAACATTGAACATGCAAGAAACAGAATCTATAATATTACTCCATGAAAGAGATAGCATTCCTAGTCCTCTATAATATACGAATAAAAAGAAATAACAAAACTGATTACAAAAGGTTCTGATCCCCGCAAGAAACGCAATCCACATCATCATCCAGATTATTTTCTTTCCACGTAAGGATAGAAAAAACTGGAATCTAATCAGATAACTGTAAATAAGATTCTGAATGCATGCAACATATCTCCGTCGCAGTTGCATCCCATTCGGAGCGGAAATCGAAGATTCTAAAATCTTTACTCTCTTGAAGCTGAAATTGCCAGAGAGAGAGAGAGAGAGAGAGAGCGAGAGAGAGAGAGAGAGTATTCCGAGATGCACTATACTGACCATATAATCGTGAAGTATACCAGACCACTCATTTTCAGGCAAGCATTATTAGTTTTATAACTTTATCCACAACAAAACACTCAAGCGGTCAATGGTTAGGAAGGGAGTTCAGTTCGCAGACTTTAATCTATACTATGATGGGGGCAGATGCTGATTTTCTCTTAACACTCACTGCGATTGCGATAATTTACTGCACTGTTGCTCCTGCCACATGATTCTCTTTAAAGGTGGGACTTTTCGAACTCAAGGGATTGGATGATACCTTTTGTCTGTCCTTCGTTACTAGGACCATTCTTGAACTGAATATAATCGTGTGCAGTTAACAGGGATAGAGTAAATAATGCGTCCTCTTAGTGAAAGAATACACATGTCTATCCCGCAAGGTCTCCTCATCAACCACATTCTTCATAATGGTGAGGACAGGGTCAATGGGTATACTCAGAGTGAAGGCTTAGGAAGTGTATACTCTGTCACGTATCCAGCCCTCCTCCCTGACGACGGCAACATCAACAGCGTGTATGGCAATGTGGATGTGAGGGCCTCTACGTCGGATTGTAACTGGCTTTCGAGATTCAGTAACACCTCTTTCCAAGCGATCTAGTTTGCATTATCTTAATATCCTCTTGTATGTTTATTATGCAAAAATGTCGATATGTAAACAATATACATTATATACAAGTGAATTTAATGGCATAATATACATAAAAACAGTAAAGGAAGGGATGATACGAAGCCACATGTGTCATTTAGAAAACAACCCTACTTGCTGGCGACGAGGGAAAGACCTTCCCAGCCCCACCTGCCGACCACCACTACACAGCTCTCTGGGGACTGACAAGATGGCGGAGGAGCCCACCAGCCACGACCCACGTTCCTGACCTCAACACACACACACACACACACACACACACACACACACACACATCGTCCTAGGGGCGGTCAAGTCGATCTATCCCAGTGGTTCTCAACCCTTTTCGTTCAGTGCTTTCCCTAACTAAATACGATAACATGTGTCCCCTTTTACATCATCATTTAAAGACGTAAACAAATCAACAACACCCCATTGAACATATTGGGCTTGAGATTATCACAACTTGGGTGATTAAAAATATGAAGCTGGGCATGTGTAGAAAACAACACTCATAAAGTGATCTGAAAACTAAGCGGTGTGGTTAGATTTACGTCTTCGCGTCCAGTGATGTATCAGTGGCTGAGATGCAGAGAGGGTAAAGAATAGACATTTTCCATGTGGAACCGATTATACTATTTCAGTTTGATACTTAGCAGATTTGGGGGAAACGTTTTCAGAGTAATGTAAATAAGACAGACGGAAACATCCGGACAGCTGATATACTGATACCAAGTATGGCGCCCCATTCTTAGTCCAAACTCCGTCAAGCTCTTCTTCATGAAAGTGTCCATGGTAAATCAATCACCTTTTGCACTGTCTCTAGGTATGCGGTACATAACATGGATGACAGAAATTTCCACACAGATATTGTTCCTAGAATATGATGATAAAATTCAGTTACCAATGATTTCAAATAATTAAGATTACCCCATGGCCCCCAGACAGAGTGTCATTTACTAACCCAAGAACCACTGGCAGACTCCATAAAGGTTCTGCGATCGTAAAGTACTATACACTCTAAAAGAATTTTGTAGATAAGGTCTCTCTATCTATCTATTGTCAGACACCATAATCCCGCAAGGGGTGGCCATTTGACTTTGACTTGTTTGTTTTACGGGGAGGGGCACTAACCCTTCACCAATCCACTTGCTGACACGTAGGGAGCACATATGGTTTGGTTATATGGTTACCAACCATCGTTGTAAATGGTTTCTTGGCGTACAGGAAACCATTTGACTTGTCACTCAATGTAAAGCCACCTGTAAAGGAAAGAAAAGCAATAAGAAGTGACAGGAAAGATGGGAGAAATAGGAAGAGAGGAGGGCAGGCACAAAAAAAGAATGATAAAGGCTAAGGAAGAAGTAGGCAGGACTACATCAAGTGAGTGGATGATGGTCGCCACCACCTAGATAAGGTCAACATCCAAACCCTTCCAGAAGGGATTCCACGGCATAAAACTATATTAACTTTATGGACACTAAAAAGAGAACTCCATGAACATTAAAAAAAAAAAAAAAAAAAAAAAAATGCGTTCTGGAGATTCTGTAATAGCGGAAAAATTCATTACAACTCGAAACAAGCATGATTCCTCCTACTGTCTCTCTTTTCTCCTCGTTATTAATATCCCCTTATATACCTTATCTGCTCTGGAGCTTTTCCAGCTCCCATATCTCGCTTATTTTTTCTTTTGTGTTTCTTCCAAATACTTTTAAACATGGCGCCATTCCTTTATTTGTTTTCATCCATTCTCTTCAAACTTGGTACTGTTGTTCCTGGTATTTTTTTTTATTTTATATAACATTTTATGTTTTTTTATGTGGTTAAAAGTTCAACTTTGCTAACACACATATAGCTTCTGAATATACAAGAATAAGATCTATTTACAATACATTGTCCCTTATCAGTCTTACTTATACACCATACAATCAGCACCCCCATCACCATAAAAATGAATACAAACAACCTAATACAACTTTATGGCCATCCCGATTAGTATCGTACACCATAAACATACTGTAACACACGTTATCATAATACAATACTTACTATAATAATTCCATACAATCACAACCTAATTACTATCAAATACATCATGGACCATCATTTAGCAACATACAGTTATTAATGCACCACACAGTCACCACCCAAGTCACTGTAACACACCATACATTTATACACACCTCACAGTCACTGTATTACATCATACATTTACAAACTAACCCACCAAACCATCACCAGCCCTGTCACTACAATACACCATACAATAAACACCCCAGCCATAATACATCATTCATCCTTCGCAATACGCATTCACCCTCAGCCACTACCATACACATTACAGTGTTTCTCCGTCTCTCTGTGCTCTGATCTGTCCCTTTATTATTAGCCACGGTAAATCTCGCTAATCTCTCCTCCTCACCCTCTAATAACCTCTTGTATTGTCCTCTCGCATCGCGCTCCACCTTTGTGCTTCCTCATGTTTTGTCAAGGCTAATTTGTCACCGATAGCTTTGAAAGTTTTCAGTAAAGTGTTGTTAAATAGGTTGGAGCCGGTGGTTGAGGGTATTCTGAGGGATGAACAGGCTGGTTTTAGAAAGGGACGTGGTTGCAATGATCAGATCTTTATAGTTAGGCATTTGATGCAGCAAGTTAATGAAATGAGAGTACCGTTAAGTCTTTGTTTTGTTGATTTTGAAAAGGCTTTTGATAGTGTTTCGAGAGAGACTATGGGGAAGATCATGAGACATTATGGAATATCAGAGGAGTTTGTGAGGGTCATTATGAACATGCATGAGGACACATTTTGTAAAGTGATGGTTGATGGTTGTCTGAGTGATTCGTTTGAAGTCAAGTCCGGAGTAATTCAAGGTGGTGTTCTATCGCCTTTACTATTTATATTGGTCATTGATTACATTATGAAACGCGTTGGAACAGAAACCGGTGCAGGTATACTTTGGAGAGAGAACAGGAAACTTTTGGATTTAGATTATGCAGATGATATAGTTTTGATTTGTGATGGGCCAGAAGAGATGCAGAGAGTGTTGGACTGTTTGGTGAGTGAAGGTCGCAAGGTGGGTTTGGTTATTAATTGTGGAAAGACTGAAATAATCAATATGAATATGGAAAATGTGCAGGAATGTGTAATTGGAGGTATGGTTGTAAAGCAAGTTGATAGGTTTAAATATTTAGGTACTTATTTAGCCAAGGATGGTTCTTTGAACTTTGAATTCGAGGAAAGGTTAAAGAAGGCTAATCAGGCAATGGGAATGCTTAAAAATATTTGGAATAATAACAATTTCTCTGAGCATACAAAAATCAAACTTTATAAGGTAATGGTTAGGAGTATCTTAATTTATGGACACCAGTCTTGGTACAGCACAGTGACTATGGAAAATAAATTCTTGGTGTTTGAAAATAAAGCACTTAGAAGAATATTAGGAGTTAAGTGGTGGGAAAGGATACCAAATAGTAGAATTAGAGAAATAACGGGAGTGCAGCCGATCGATGAATATGTTAGATTCTCACGATGGAAGTGGCTAGGACATGTGTATAGGAGACAGGGAATAGTACGAGGTACACCAGGGTGGGTGGCACTTGGTAGGAGAGGTAGAGGAAGGCCTAAAGAGACGTGGGTGAGGACAATGAGACGGGAAGCTGGAGATGAGTGTTGGGGAGATCTTGAGGAGTTAGCACAAGATAGGATGTGGTGGTGTGAGTTCATCGAGGCCCTATGCATCCCTGAGGGTGCCACAGGAAATGATTGAATTTGAACTTTACTTATTCCTTCACTGTCCAGTTGATTTCTTTCTCTTCGCTGTCGTTTATGTTGTTGTTGTTGATGTATGACTACAGACTCATTGGAACATAAGATCGGTGGGCTGCAGGCTGAGATTCCCTTTTTCTGCAGTTCACCACTCTTTTCTCTGGGTTTATCTTTGCCACCACGTGAAGGCGTCCCTCTTTAGAGAGATTTGGGCTCCTGATACCTGGTGGTAAGCTCTCAGAACAGTAAATTGGTCCTGAGGGCAGCAGGTTTGAGCGCTGGTGTTCAAGTTCGGTAGGTACTGGGACATCACAAACAGCCGGCCAGGGATTTCCATTGATAAGAAAGGGATCCTCTGATTGTGGAAGTTGTCTACTGCCTGTAAGAGGTGTCATCTGTTATTTTGGCACATACTGGAGCCTCTCCTCATTTCTGTGATTTTTGCAGTAGGCTCTGATGTGTGAGACGAAGCGAGAAGGGTCTTCTTTCTCTCATGGAAGGACTGAGATGAGTAGACATGCTGAATAGATGATCATGCATCAGTTGTATGACTATGAAGACTTTAGAAGCAGGGATGAGGTCTTCGTCAAAGAGCAAAAGGCTGTGTGATGTCTGGCTACTGCTGACTTTGCACCACCGCATGACAGCAATGGGATACTGACATTTTGTACTGATGCTCTCTTAGCCACCAGTGCACCGATGACCAGGCAGATAACATTACGAGTAAATTCGATGACAAATGACTTTAAATACGATAATAAATGGCTCTTTCTCTCCCCTTTCTGTCTTCTCTGTGCCCCCTCCTCCCTTTGTCCTGCCCATCTCCTTTCACTCCATTGGTGTGATGCACACTATAAAAATGAGAGAAATTGTTCTTGATGAACGGTAGCTTGGAGATTATTTTGAATTTCTGCTTTTAAAATTGTGAAAGTGTTTTGTTAGGTGGATGGAAGGCGGGAGCAGCCATCATTCACTCATTTGATGTAGTGCTGCCTTCAGGTGGTTTTGCACAAAGTGAGAAGGCAAATGTTTCGTGTATCCCAGGAAACAACTTACTGTGTAATGTGGTAACGATATAACCAAATGGACGCTTGGACATCTAGCGGATTATGCCTCACCATCCAGATGGGGTCCGTACCGGCTCTCAATCCATGAGGTCACTGGGGCTTATTGCTCACATAATGCCATTCAGGAGAGGGCGAGGCTGGTCAACCTTTTCTTTAATGTCAGGACTGGGTAGCCTAGCTCTGAGGAGCTACGGTTCAAATGGGACAAAAAAGGATTGGATGATCGACAAATAATCTCAGATTTATTGTGGAACATTGTAGGTCATCAAAGATAGAAAGAATACAAGATTGTTCACGAGGTAGATCACTGAATCAAGATGACAGCGAAATTTTTTTGGTAAGAAATGTTATCACATCCCGTCTAGTGACAGCACGAATTAAATAGTTAGGGTTTTTTTGTACCGAATACATTATTATCGTCAAGGAGTTTTGAACGGTCATTACAACAAGGGCAAAAGTTAATATAATAAGTATACGGAATTAAAGTAGCAAGACGGCTACAGGCAGAGTACTAGAATTACAAAGGCATAGGTGTGAGAACAAAGTAAGTAGGAAATCGTAAAGAAAGGGTTGCTCGCAGTACACTAAGATAACTCGGTCGAGGCGAGGAAGGAAAATGAGAACGAGAGGAGAGAAGCGGTTGTGTAAAGTACAAAGGAGTACAAAGGAAAGCAAACAGCAACAGACCTTCTGGTCCTTTCCAGGCTGTTTGTTACAGAGCAGACTATGACTAAGAGATCTAATTCTACATGCTGAAGGATAAGGATACTAAAGCAAGAAGACTCCCCCCGCCTCCAAACCCTCCAGTTATTACTGGCAGGTGTGTTCTCTGTTATCTGTGATCAAGGGACTGATTGTTGGAGTTATTACCTTTTTCCTTCTTATGTAACTGAAAACTTCCTTGAGACTTGATTTGCTGATACTTGAAATATGTGTCTCGAGGTTTTTCTTACTGCATTTAATTATTTTTTTGGCTTTCCGTCGAAGGGCATCGTAATCATTTTTATCACTTTGACTTTTTGTGATATTATAATTTTTATATGCAGGATTCTTTGCTTCCAGACAATGTTTAATGTCAGAGTTCCACCATTTGGGTTTAGAATTTTTGGCAGGCCTTCTGTTGTGCATTGGAATACATAACCTGACTGCACTGTTAAGAGTTTCTGTAAAAAAAATTCCACACGTCATTGATATCTGAAGTTTCAGCATTGAGTTGCCAGTCACCTGCACCTACAGTTGTCTTTAATTTCTTGAAATTTGCCCTCTTAAAGTCAGGCACTTTCTTGCAACTGGCCCTGACATTGTCTTCACTGAATTTAATGTGAAATGTAACTAGGAGATGATTCGTTTCGTTTCGTTTTTAAAGGCTCCAACATGCTTGCATGTGTCGGCCTTGGTCACCTAATGGCGGCTCTCCATGCTGCACGATCCATTGCAGCCTCCCTGTTCAGTCCCTTAACCCTAAGGTCACACTTAATGACCTCGTCCCATGTCTTTCTCGGTCTACCCCTCATAACCCCACCCCCAATATTAACACTTCTCACCTTCCTCACCCAGCTATCATCCCCCATCCTCTCCACATGTCCAAACCACCTCAATCTACCTCTCCTCATCACAGCACCAATACACTCCAGTCCCATCCTACCTCTCAACTCTTCCATTGTAAACCCAGCCCCTCCAGGCCTTGGACGCAGGGACGCACTGCACATCCACCTAATCATTGTCATTTCTGTACGTCTGAGCCGGCGAATGTCTTCCTCCTTCACTGCCCAGGTCTCACTGCCATACAGCATTACACTCCTAACACACGCTGCATACAAAGACCCCTTAGCACGTAGGGAGAGCCCCTCAATGTCAGGAGAGGCAAGAGCTCCCTGAACTTCTTCCAACCACTTCTCACCCTAGCCACAGAGCTAGCTCCAGCCCCACCTCCAGCACACAACATGTCTCCTAAATAACAAAACTCTTCCACACACTCAAGAGATTCACCAGCAAGTTCAATTCTTTCACGTCTGACGATCTCCACCTGCTCACCCCGGCACGCCGTACACATAAAATCAGCATTATCTCGCAGTCTACCTCTGATACCACTACATCTCTTATGCACCCATTTATCACACACACCGCACAAGATGGAATTACTTCCCACGCCCTTGTGGCAAACTGCACATGGCCACTCTCCCTCGTCTTTGACAGTACCGCCACCAACCCTAGATATCATCACTTTTGTTTTATCTGCATTTACCCTTAAACCCTTTTGCCCCATACCATCTCTCCACTTCCTAAACCTTTCCTCCGCCTCCCTTTCATTCTCTGCAATCAACACCAAATCATCAGCATACAACAACTCCCACGGGAGTCCGTTTCTAAAGTCACGTGAAAGGGCTTCAAGTACCATGATAAACAACATGGGACTCAAGACTGACCCCTGATGCACACCAACATTCACGGAAAACTCATCACTCAAATCTCCATTCACTCTCACCTGGGTGTGAGCACCCACATACATGGCCATAACCACCCTAACCAGCCACTCCTCCAAGCCAAGCTTTCTCATTGCCCACTTCACCACCTCTCTAGGGACTCTGTCAAAGGCCTTTTCCAAATCAACAAAAACAAAATAAAGATCCCTTCTCCTACCAATATATTTTTCCTGAAGCTGTCGAACAATGAATATGGCATCAGTGGTCCCCCTACCTGGCATAAACCCAAACTGCATCTCATCAATATTCACTCTTTCTCTAATCATACCTTCTAAAACTCTCTCCATTACCTTCATTATCTGATCTAAAAGCTTTATACCTCTATAATTCCCTCTTTCCAGGGCATCACCCTTCCCTTTATACACATTTACAATTACACTCTTCAGCCAATCATCTGGGACAACACACTCATAAATTACTGGTACTAAATTCTCCTACAATAACGTTACCCACTAAATTTTCTGATGTGGCTAAGACAACATCTAGGATGTTAGCTCCACGTGTCAGGTAATTTACAAACTGATACAAAGAATTTTCCTGCAAGATCGTATATAGGTCTAACCCTGTGTGTGAGGATAGGACTTCTCCCCATTTTGGAACTGGTAAATTAAAATCACCAAATATTACAGTGCTTTGCATACAAAAGAGTTTTGCAGTTTGATTGTAGATTGTACTGTCGATGCTGAGTGGCTGACCAGGTGGACGATAAATTAAACCAAGAGTGATTTTATGACAAGATTCATATCTAAGAGGAGAGTAAACGAATATTACACAAGTTAAGTTGGGAAGGAGGTTGGGATAATGATGATGATGATGATGATGATGATGATGATGGTTAAAAAGTAATTTAAACATTGCCCAGGACAGTAATCACGTAGGATCTATACTTGGAAAGTGGTCATTTTGTTTTGGAACAGCACTGATTAACATCGGTGAAAATGAATCATGAATAGTTACGCATTTAGTTTAGGTGCAGATAAAAATACTTGTGAAAACATGCTGAACAATACCCATAACCATTCAAACACAGACAAAAAATCAGCAGAGGAAGCAGACTACTCGAGGATCAGCTGGCTAGTAAGACATTTCCAGCCCCCCTGTCACCAAGCGTTCTGCGGTCATTGCCCTATCCACTGGCGTTTACAGTCTTTTGATGTCTGTTACTGCTGGATACTTGCTTTCATTTTCGTAGAAGTTATAAGTCATTATTCCTCAAAGAAACACTGTGGAAAGGATGTACAACCATAATACTGTCTTCTTCCACCACTGAGTTTCATGAAAAAAGCAACAAAATGAAAAAAAATCTGGGCCAAATTAAGTGAAAAGAACAGATGCATGGCGCTGGCTGCCTCTGTAACTGGCCGAGGGGGGGGACTGCAATGTTGCCGAAGGTCATAAACACACATATCAAGGAAATAAAGCCAGTTCTACAGCTGTTTAACGTTTGTTTTTATGACTCTGTGTGTGTGTGGGGGGGGGGGGATAGGGAGTTGTCCTCGTTCTTCGTTACGTTTTCCAAGATATTTGTCGGATCTCGTTAAAACTTTTCTTAACATCCCATAGCACCATGTAAATTAATTATGATTTGTACATTATCCTGCATCATAACTGTCTAGTTCAAGAGGTATCCGCTGTAGTTTTTTTTTTTTTTTTCTGATAGATGGTAAATGATGGAAGAGTTCCCTTCTAATTTTCTTTCCCTTTGTGAGTCTGTCAAATGCGAAGCTTCCTGCCATCTTGAAATAAACGGATCATGATACTTTTCTTCCTTTGTTTAACTTTATTTGTAGGGATGAGACTTACTGGCCTTCTTTTCTGCGTATGGAAGATATTTCTCTATATCGCAGTGGTTGAGGTAGTTAATTCGCGATATGGAGGAGCAAGTGCTTTTAGATATGTGTATTCATAGTCCTCAAAAGATTGACACACACACACAAAGCATTTAACACTTTCACAATTATACTGGCGAGAAATGACATTGTAGGGTCGTGACAATGACAAATGACAGGGCCAGCGTGAACCTGCCCGCTGTACGAATGAGACATATATTCCCCGTCAGCGTCAGCCCTGTCCTCCATCCCCATCCATCACGTCCCTCCACCCTTCCCGTCACGCCACCCCTCCGATCCCTACCCCTGCCTGTTCTTCCTTCTGCATGGCTCACTCTCACCCTCTGTATGCAAACATCTCCTCGTCCTTCTCCAGCCTTCTTTGTTCGGCCACACTCACCCCTTCTGAAAATTATCGTTGGTGCATAGGAATTAAGCATATAAATCTGAATGTCAAGAACTTAATGCGATTATATAAAACATTGCTGACATTACTTCTTCCATGAAAGTAAACTGAGGGATTATAATATACATAAACATATACTTGCATAAGCTCCGTTCTCCCCCCTCCCTCTTTTATTTCCCTGAAGATGTCTCAAAAAATAGACGAAAGCTCGGTATTCCACTTCTTTTTTTTCAAGCTAGTTATACTTCAGACACACATATGTAGATAAAATATACATGCCTACATACATACATACATACATACATATATACAAACATACGTGCATGCATGCATACATACATACATTCATATATTATTAAGCAATGGATTGGCTGCGAGGAAAATGCAGTCTCGCAATGAACACTAGCACGATGACACATACAAACATTAAAACTTGTAAATCGTTGGTGGCTAACATTTCTGTAAAGTTAAATGCCATCAACCGAGATTACAATAACAAGTTTATATAACGAAAGAATCATAAATTTGTTTCCTATTTCTTAAAAGCTAGAATAGGGTTGATGCATTACATGATAAAACACTACATGCCTAACAGTTATAATAAAATGAGGGGTTTAAGCACAAAGGAAAGAAAAACACTGGTAAGAAAGCACTGCATTAGAGAAGTGAAACTGCACATGAGAGAGAGAGAGAGAGAGAGAGAGAGAGAGAGAGAGAGAGAGAGACGACAGGACTTTTGATGGCTACTAGGCGTTTGTTACACTGCTTTGCGCTTAGTGGCCTCATGGTTAGAATGTCCCAGTCGGAGTGACTTTACCATGTGCGTAGGTTCCAACACCATGAGTTGACTAGAGGTTTTTTCCTGCGTCGAAAGAAGCAAGGTATATAGGAAAAAGGGGTGCTTACTTTTGTTGGTCTTTTTCTTGTTATTGAAAAAATATCAAGTTAGATATCGCCATGCTCACCTCGCCTGTAATGACCGAGTCTAATAGCTAATGTGAATAACCTAAATTGGCCTAAGCACCTTCCGCGGGCTGAATTGCACCTAAACTGCTTTAATGGTTCTAACTGGGGATAAATGGACCTCAGCAGACCTGATTAATTTGACCTGAACAGCCCTGAATAGACCTCACAGAGCCTGGGTAAATGTGAACGAGCTGGATGAAGGTAAATAATTTTAATGGGCCAATTTGCAAGTAAATATACCCATTGCGATTACTATTTTTTTGACGGAATTCCATTTGCAGGTTACATTGACAGAAGGTACTGGCAGCTTACGTTATGCTGTCATGATGCAGGGACGCGGACGACGAGTTTGCTTCTGTGATCATTTAAAGCCGCCAATTGCAGTGTTTAATGGTCTTATTCATAAAATGTTTTACTGTTACAAAACGTCCCTCAGCTACTTCCCTATCCCACAAAAGGAGGACGGTGGACTGAAGATGGGTAATTTAAGCCTGTAGTCCACTGAGTTTACATTTAAGACGAACCAAGGGCTGCTGCCACAACTACTTCAACCACTTCTACTACTACAGCTGCTGCTGCAGCTACTACTATTACTACTACTACTACTGCCACTACTACTACTACTACTACTACTACTACTACTATTACTACTACTACTACTGCTACTACTACTACTACCATCAGCACCACTAGCACCACTGCTACTACTACTACTACTACTACTACTACTACTGTTATAAAGACATGCTTATTCTGTACATTTGTTAGGATCTTTTTCAAATACAGTAATGGAAATAAGTTATTTGACAAGAGCGTATGGAGTAACATGGATACACAAGCATACAAGTCAAGGAATATAGGAGTGTTGTGGTGTTCATTTGGATACTGTTGAAAGTGTTGAGAAATACTGAAATGGTGTGACAACGTGGAGAGGATGGAGAATAAGAGACTAACAAGGGGAATGTAAGTGAGTGTGGTGGATGAGGAGTGAGGGAAAAGGAAACCAAGGACGACGTTGAGGGATGGAGAGGAAAGACTTATGAGAGGGATGTGTGAGTTAGGAAGGGAGTCACGTGGCTTGGGACAGGGTGACATGGAGGCGATTTGTTTGTGGCCCCCCCTTACGGGATTTGGGCGTCTGGCGACAGGTAGACGGACAGATAGACAGACAGACAGAGGGCTGCCTGTACAACCCAACCCATGCATCAGGCTGCAGCGGAGTGGAGAGGCTGAAATAGTAAACATTCTTGAACTGAACTTTTTAATCCAAGCACGTACCGTATAATCTCAGTACGGACCCTCATTAAAAAAAATAATAACAAAAAAAAGCTGCCTAAGTCATTTTCGGCGATTTCTGGATTTTTGCCTTAATTCTTCATTACGTAGCTCACCTACTGGCACAGCTGCCTTTGCCTGGTCTGGGGTGTGAGTGGTCTAAAATGCTCCACTGGTTTTTGCCTAAGTCATTAAAAATTAAGAAAATGAAAGTTTTTTTGTTTTTTTTTCGATTTCCCAAAAAGTGGAAGAAATGACTTAGGCAGTTTGTTTTTTATTTTTTATTTATTTATTTATTTATTTTTTTAAAATGAAGGTGACGATTATATTCTTGCTAACTCTAGACGAATTTACTCAGCTTTGGACAGACCCGTAGTAGTGAAGGGATTAATGAAGTCTATATGTATTTCCCTTACTTGGAAGTCTCCCCATTGCTTAATAACATCATCTGAATATAGCAACAAAAGCTATAAAATGAGTCATCGGATTAAATGAGTTAAGCTATGTATAAGTTAGCTTTACGTATGTCATTTCTTTCTCTCTTTTTTTATGTTATTGTATTTTATTACTTCTGTATACAGGGATATATTTGTCTCCATGCATACAGTAACCAGACACTCAAAGCCATAACATTAACACGAAATAAACGACGGAACAACCATGATATTGTATATTAAAGTGATTTAAGTGACGAAACAGCCATAAAAGATTGAATATTAAAGTGAAATGAGCAACGAAACAGGCATCACAGATTTAATAATAATGTGAAATATACGGCGAAACAAAATAATTTCAGACAATATTTACCTTCCTTGGAGACCTGTCTATTGCAGTAATACGCCCAGAACCCTTATAAATATAGGGTGGTACATAATTATATAACCCTCCTCTTTCACTCAGGAGGGTGATTTCTCGTGTCGGGTGCAGCTTCATCAGTCTGTCAGTGTGTATCATGTATTAGTTATTCATTTCCTTCTCCCACTGCCACACCCACGCCCACACCAGCAGTTGAGCCATCCCCGGAACTCATTATATACCTCAATATTACTAGTGGAGCAATATTTGCGGACCACCCTGTATTTCCCCCGGGCTTCGTCGGCGCCTTGGGTGGCATATATTGTATTATATATTTTTATCAACCCTGAAATGCAGGATGCTATCATTTGTGGCAAAGCGCCCTATTCCGGTGAGGTAGACTCAGGCTGTGTGTGTGTGTGTGTGTGTGTGTGTGTGTGTGTGTGTGTGTGTGTGTGTGTGTGTGTGTGCTTTAACTCCTCCCAGGAGTTTTAATGGATCTAAATAAATTTTGCCAGGCGAGTTCGGCTGGTTACCAGGAAGGTTTTCCACTAAATGCAATTTTGCAACCACGATTTTTAAGGAGGGTTAACCCCCTGACAAGAAAAAATCTCATAAATAATGAAAAGAAGGGCAGACATAGCTTTGGTATATGTTGTTCAATGGGTTCTCATCCTTAGTACGATATTGGGGAGCGTGACCCTTCTCATGATTGTTGTTCTTGGGAGGCCAGCTCCCCTCACAAAAAAAAAAAAAAAAAAAGCAATTAGAATTCGGGGAAAGTGGGCACATGGATTTCAACGAAATTTCTCAGGTTAGTTCGTCTGCTTCCCTCATAATACCTTCCACCGTATGAAGCTTTCCACTGTTATTTTTAACGGGGTCACTCTCCCTCGCCAAATTAAAATATTCTGAAAAGTTGTGAAAGGAAGGCAGATATGGATTTGATCTCTTAGTACAAGTTGTACAATGGGCTGTCATCAGTAATGCGCTATTTGGGCAGCGTGATTACCCCTACTGATTATTGGGGGAGTCAACCTCCTTCTTACAATGAAAACTATCAAAAAGTGGGGAAAGATTTGAATAAAATACCCTAGGAGGGTTCGTTTGATTACTCCAAAGGTCTTCCACTATACGAGTATTAAACTTACCAACCATGATTTTTAGTGGCTCTAGCCCTTTCATCAAATTTAACTCCCTCAGAAAAGAGAAAAGAAGCGAGATATGGCTTCGATATCTTAGTTCATGGTGCATAATGGTCTCTGATCCTTAATGCAATATTTCGGAAGCGTGAAACCCAATGGATTTTTTGGGGGGTCAGCCCCTCTCCCAGTTATAAATGATCAGGAAAAGGGCATTATGACCGATTGGATTTCAAAGAAATCGGCACACATATCGCAGGACCGGGATGCAGTTCCCATGCTTTCTCTGAATGCACAGGACCAAACAACATATCTCCTTTATTATTTCTTTTTACTAGTAATTGTACTTGCTTGTATCTTTACACTTTAACAATCATCCTACCTTCGTTGTGAAGTGTAAGGTAGTTGTGTGGGCATCTCTTTGCTTCTCAATAGACGGATAGACAGATAGAGGTAGTTGTGTGGGCATCTCTTTGCTTCTCAATAGACGGATAGACAGATAGAGAGATAGAGAGGGAGACATAGATAGGGAGATATGTATATAGATGTTGGAGGGACACACATTACACGCGTGTGTACAGATGTATTTTTAAGCTCCTGACTGGAATCACGCCGTGGTCGAATGGCATCGGTGCCTGACTTCTATCTAAGAGGTCCAGGGTTTGATTCCCAGTCAGGAGCATAAAAATCTATATAGACAGATATACAGAGAGATAGATAGATAGGCAGACAGACAGGTAGAAAGACAAATAGGTGGATAGACTGATTTACTTAGCTAGGCAGACAGACAGAATGGACATAAACAAGAAACAAGGAATATTATATTGAACTCAAACCTTTTAATTCGATCGTCAACCGTCATGTTCTGACAGTCTTGATCTTCAACTCATAGATTTCGTACACAGCGTTCTTTCCTTCTCTCTCTCTCTCTCTCTCTCTCTATCTCTATCTCTCTGAACAAATAAGGTTCGAAATGACCTTTAGGACTGTTGCCATTTGCTCTCCTTTGTACTCCTTTCAACTCCTCTTCAAGATATATTCATTATGGTATGGTCCAGACTACGTTGATCAGTCAGGAGGTTCAGGAGTGCTGTACCTACACTCTTCACTCCGAAAAATCAAAGCCCAAGAATATGACGATAAGACAGCAATAATATAATAACAATTAAGCGCTGACGTCGTGAGAAAGATGACTTCCTTTATAAATATTTGCCTTGTCCTGCGCCGTGAACAAGTGGATCTAGGACGCCCACTCACGGTTACCATGACAACACTGAGCCAGTCCCGGGGCGAAGTGATCTTGAAATGTGTACAGTCTCTTCACACCTACATACGCGGAAGGATAGGAAGAGAGACAGGAGGCTAGAAAAAAAGATTGACAGACAGATAGATAGATAGATAGATACGGATAGATAGGTACAGCCGACAGCAGAAGTTCGTCCCTCTTAGCGTGCGTGATACGAGCCTGTTGATCTGGTAACACTGTATGAGATAGAGTTGACAGGTACGCTTTAAATGGCTAATATTAAAGAAATGTGTTCGGAGATAAGAACACATTCCCTAATGATAATATTAATTTGTAGCAGGTGGGATAATGTTATTGTGAAATGTTTGACACTGGTGTATGAAGATTCTTCGTTACGGACACAGACGCATAGGATTATTTGGACTGGACTGATGTTGCCAGCAAGTATTATATGAAATATTGTAGAACGATTGCAGTCCTAAAGGTGAGGTTGCAAGAAAACACTAATTACGATGTCAGTTACACACTAAACAAACACAGAAACTGACAGTTCGTGTTTCGCCAGTATGCGGTTTAGTTTTACAAGTTAAATCACTTCCTTTTCCGACCTCTCTCCCCACCCGTCTCTTCTCTTCCTAGTCATGCTCTGCCATCATCCACGTTTTATCGTTAATGCTGAATACCGTATGTCTGTAGATAAACTGTGGGAAACAATATAAAAGTGTCAAATGAGCTTCATTTCCTCCTCCATCGCTGAAATGTTATCCATGACTTGAATATAAATGTTAGTAACACGAATAAATCGTCACTATGGTGGTTAGGAGACATTACTCGTCACATTATATAACATTTATATATCCATCGTTAATACAGTGCTCCAAATACACTCCCTCTCAACCCCCTCGCCGTCTCCTCCCCTCCCCCTTCCACTGTCTCCATCACTTCTCCCCCCTCCCTTCCCCCCCTCTACCAGTACCCCTTGTTTCTCTCCCTCAACACCCCCAACCCTTCCCAACGATTTCATTTAACTGACTCTGCTTCTGTTTACCTCCCTAACTAGATCGGTTCTTCATAATTTGAATACAGTTATTACCATTTACAGGACTTTGAGTCTTAATTGTAATGACATTATAAGCACAATACTCGTGCATGTTATATTGCCAACTGTATTACACACAAGTAACCAAATTACTTACATAACAATATGTCCATCGTAACTATCAGTGGTCAATACCATCCCCCCCTTGTGGATTCCTTCCCTCCTCGCCTCCTTCCTGCTTTCTGTATCCCTCACTCCTCCCTTCACGTTATAACATATTTATCTTTGTCCCAGCTTGTAATATATGTAATCCCTTCTCTCACCCAAAGTATTCCTGCTTCCATAATCCCCTCCCCCCCCACACATTGTGTTCCGCACTAAAGTGAGACCTATGAGATACGTCTACTTATATATAATTTAAAACAATATGCCATCGACATACTTTGATCTGAACTCCCTCAACGCATGATCTTACAAGGTCAGAGAATGCAGTCAGCAAGATTATCCCTATCATTCCCTTCCCATAGCTGCATTGCATGGTTAGAACAAAAGGTAACGGCATGGCTGTCCGTCAGCGCCCTGAACATCTGTTCTGCAACTGCCGATATTATCGATACAGGAGTGACAAGGACTCGGATGGATAGGAAGCGAACCTTTACCATAATTAACCCTTAAACCGCGACAATCTCATACTTCCACTTACATCTGCCTGCTGTCCGGGCTCATGACAAGCATATTCCGATAAGGGCTTAATCTACTCATCCAGAGGGGTATAATCCCCCTTCATCGTATATTACGATGATTATGGTAGCCAAATGTTTGAGGATACAGCTTTTGTGACTATCATCTATTTTGCTATATTTAATCGTAACTGAAGATCTACAAATTATCACCAAGAATACTAACAGTACTTTTAAAATAAAATATTTTCTGGAGGCGTGTAGATCACACATCTATCTATCTATAGCCCGACGCCCTAATCCCGAAAGGGTTGTCGCAGACAAAACGCCTCCAAGTCGCTCTGTCACCCACCATTTGACTCCCCTCCCCCCAACTCAACCCCCCCTCCCCCATATATTCCTCTCAACTCCATCCCTCCACCTCATCCTCGGTACCCCTCCCTCTCCCTCCCTCCACCTCACCTACATACACCCTCTTAGTCAGTCTTTCATTCTCCATTCTCTCCACATGTCCAAACCACCTCAGTCATACAACATACGCAATGATTATTTTTCAATTTATACTTTCTTTGGTGAAAAGAAGGACGTTTGTGCTTCATATTTTATGTATGTTGGGATTTATAAAATAAGTGTAAGCAAGATATTAATGGCTAGAGGAGGAGAAATAAAATGATCATTAAACTGAGGCACTGACTGCCGTCCTTTGAACAGTTAATGCCTCTTGATCGCCATTGTCACGGTCGTTATAATATTACACATTATTAAAGGATACTATACAAAAACATGACCCAAACATCGTTATGTTGTTCGATTCCCGAGACAAAAATGAAAAAGGGAGAGAAAAAGACATTTGAAATGACAAGGGAGAGAAGTTGGGCAGGGTCAATACAGTAACACGGTGGGGAGGGATTCGGAGTGTTGCAGGCTAGAAACAAAGGTTACTGGAAATGGGGGCGGAGGGAGGGGGGAGAAGTGATGGAAACAGTGGAAGGGGGAGGGGAGGAGACGGCGAGGGTGGAGAGGGAGTGTATTTTGGGCACTGTAAGAACGATAGTTAGGTAAGTGTTACATAAATGATGACGAGAAATGTCTCCTAACCACCACAGTGACTATTTATTCATGTTACTAACATTTATATTCAAGTCATTGATAACACTTCAAGCGATGGAGGAAAAGAAGCTCATTGACACTTTTATATTATTTCCCACAGTTTACCAACAGACATACGATTTTCAACATTAACGATAAAACGTGGATGATGGCAGAGCATGACTTGGAAGAGGAGAGACGGGTGGGGAGAGAGGTCGGAAAGGGAAGTGACTTAACTTATAAAACAAAATCGCATACTGGCGAAACACGAACTGTCAGTTTCTGTGTTTGTTTAGTGTGTAACTGACATCGTAATTAGTGTTTTCTTGCAACCTCACCTTTAAGACTGCAATCGTTCTATAATATTTCATATAATACTTGCTGGCAACATCAGTCCAGTCCAAGTAATCCTAGGCGTCTGTGTCCTTAACGAAGAATCTTCATACACCAATGTCAAACATTTCACAATAACTTTATTATCCCACCTGCTGCAAATTAATATTATCATTAGAGAATGTGTTCTTATCTCCGAACACATTTCTTTAATATTAGCCATTTAAAGCGTACCTGTCAACTCTATCTCAAACAGTGTTACCAGATCAACAGGCTCGTATCACGCACGCTAAGAGGGACGAAGTTCTGCTGTCGGCTGTACATGGATAGATGATAGATAGATATAGACAGACAGACTGATAGATAGATAGAAATATAAATATACTGATAGAAATAGACAGATATGCTAAGCGTCCGACTTTGGGCATATTACAACCCATTCCTTGAGGCCCAGTAGTCATTCGTGCATGAATGACCAAACGTATAGAAATTTACGTGGGTCTCTCTCTCTCTCTCTCTCTCTCTCTCTCTCTCTCTCTCTCAGAAACGCAGCACTCGGAGTAAAATTTAACCTTTATTGCAATGTTTCGGAGGTGACTCACTCCATCATCAGGCAATCTAAATGCAATAATATACACTTACACAAGCAATCACAGAAAAGGGTTGTTATTATTATTATTATTATTATTATTATTATTATTATCATCATCATCACCATCAGCAGCAGCATTGTTGAATTAGGAAACTTGACACCAGGGGCAGTAGTGAATGAGAACAACTGAAATAGGTTGGGGTAAATATATATATATATATATATATATATATATATATATATATATATATATATATATATATATATATATATATATATATATATATATATATATATATATATATATATATATATATATATATATATATGAGAGGTGACACATATGAAGAAAAATTTAAAAAAATCGCCTCAGAAATGTGAGCACAAATGTAATCATAACTAAAAACAAAGTAGGTCAATAGCCTTCTCATTGCTCGACACTACGGCTTATTTTGGTAGTGAATAATGACTCACTAATGCAGGGTTTCGTGCCTGTGCAGCCGGAATTTATGACAGAATGACTCGAATCTACCTGAATGATCGGCTCCAAGGCAGTGTTGACGAACTGCACTGAATGGTGGGATGGCTATTGGTCTTTTTGTTCTTATTGATCTTACTCGTAAATTCAGCTGACAGTTTATATTGCCAATATGCATTGCATTACAGCAGTGGCACTCATATTTGTACAATACAGAAGACTGAAGAGCTAGTGATCATAAAGCCAAAGGCAATGGAATCGTTCTTTTAGATAAAAGTAGTATGGATGATGTGTTATTAAGTATCTCAAGGAAAATGGCGAATATGAACATATTTTTAAGACAAATAAAAGAGGAGCGGACTATTCACGAAAACACCTTCTTTACATTACATTCTACTGGATCTAGACCTGGGATAATGTAAGGACTGCCCAAAGTACATAGGGATGGATGTCTTAGTCGACCAATTAATTCAGCAACAGGAACATTCAGATACAACCTTTCTTAATATCTAGCTCCTGTCTTATCACCAGTGACAACAAATATACAGGAAGTCATTCTTTCCTAACGAAGTATGTAATTTGTTAAGTGTTTTTCACATACATTCCTCTATGTCAACGGGGTTTTGTAATTTATGAATGTGTGTAATCCAAAATTTAATGGAAGTTTAATGATAATAAATTTATGGCAAATAGATCGCCACTTTATTCCGGCTGACTGCCGATTCTCAAAAGAGGAGAATTAACGCTGTCTCTCTCTACAGTACACAGCGGAGATTAATTACTCAAAATGCTGTACAGTCGGTACTGTAGGACCCTGAGAGTTTTTACCCCCTGACAATCAATATTTAATATTAATAATAGACAGGTTCTTGCTGAAGCTTAACCCCTAGCTAGCACAACGGATTTCAGAATTAATATGAAAGAACTGCTTTAAGTACAGTTATGGAAAATAAGTAAGTTGTGCGAGCTAAGATAAGCAGCCTAAAGAAGCTCGTGGTGAAATAAAACACAAATAACAATTAAGCTCAAAGGAAAGAACTGTAAATTTATTGATTACAATAATTAAATTTACGTTACATAGAGCAAAATGAATTCAAATATTAACGGAATGCACTCACTCTTTCACAAGCTAGCTAAAATAATTATTTTAAAACTAAGAAAAGAAAACTAAAGAAATACTGGTCAATGTAGCGTATCACCAAGGAAGGGTGGGAGCCTGGAGAACTGTAGATCTAGTGGAGTCTGGGTGCTGGAAGACCTCTCTCACTCTCACTACTGGAACACAGAACCACACTCCGTCGCGACATGTAAAGGACTGCCTCCAATTCGATGTGTGGGGTAGGAGTCGTAGGACGCCCAGGCCAGCCGGAAGAAGGCGTGGCCAACGGTTGAGGCAAGCAGGGGCGGACAATATAGAAACAATAATATCGCTCAGTAGAGCACTTAATGACGTGTATTAGAACCGTCACTTTTGAAACAGTGACGAATGTTTTGAAAAAAGTATACCATCGAAATGGAGAGAAACGGTTAACCGAACGATACACAGTGAATTTTCCACTAATAGTTCGTGGTTTCTCACAAAAGGAAAATGTGAATTTGATTCATGACATTACGCCCCTTCAAAATGAAATTTTATCCTTATGGGAAAAAATTTGTGGATATATATATATGTACACATCCTAACTCAGTCACACAAGATTCACACTGTGGTGTGTGTGCTATCCTGCTACAGGAGAAAATCACTATCGCCAATGAGCGTAAAAAACTCTTATTTACATTAATAGCGGCAAGCTTGAGGGAAAAAACTCCGTGACGACGGTGAAAATCCTGTACTCAGGTCAAATTGAGCGAAAGTTCGCTACATTTTCACTAACAACTAATTGTTGTGTAGCGTGGTGTATGTGACACACGGTGTAGGTGTGACAGTTGTAGTGTAACTGTACCTACGTGTAAAATGATACAGTAAATATTAATAATATGGCGACGACGAAGGCAGAGGAGAAGAGGCAGCAGCGTGCTGCAGACGATCAGCTGGCCCGCACAGGAAAACTGCTACACCCATCGATGTACCGGCAAAATCAATTAAGGTGGAGCATCAAAAGTGTCAATGAGACAAGAATTCTTATTACATTACAATTACTCTCTCTGCCTAGCAATCAGTACATGCTATGAAAGGTACGCTCTAGCTGAAAAATACGAGTGACAGCCTAAGCTTCGTACATTCGAGGTCGCCATTAATTTATTAGGTACATTATTAACCAGGAAACGTAGTCCCTGGATGCCGTTGGTCTCAAGGACTCGTGTAGTTTACTAGTTAAACTTAACTCTACACTTACGATTAGTTTCGACAAGTTGAGAATCCTTATGTAAACTCGGGCTCGTGTGTCCTCAGACACAGCCTCGGACTGCACACGGTTCTCAACCTCCCCCTTAACCTAGTGCCTATATTAATATCGGGCAACTGAAAATCCTTACGCAAGCTCTGGCTCGTGTGTCCCCAGACACAGCCTCGGGTCGCCTCTGCGGGGTTCTCTCTCAAACTTCCCCCTTAACCTACAGTACATATGTATGTATAGGCCCCGGACATGATGTGTCCTGTGGGGTCAACAGGTGAGACGTCAGGTCTACACTTTTAACTGGGAACCAGGCTGGTCCTTGGATTACTCAAATCTCTGAGAACGTCTATGTTACGGAACCCAGCATACAACAGTTGCTAGTTAGTAAGCAGTTAGTAGGTGAGACATCAGATCTACACCACATTACCACTGCCCTGTCTATCAACTGACTCAGAGATTACGGGTGTGGTTTCAAATGGCACAGAAAGCACATGTCCCTGATTAGTGGTACTTTGACACACTGCAGGAACGTACAAAACTATCTATGTCTCGTCCCATCCCTGGCCAGAAAAAGTCAGCTCGGATACGGCCCTGGGTCTTCCTTTAGCCCATATGACCTCCTGAGGCTGAACAATGACCCCATTCTAACACTGCTAGGCGGTACTTGGCGGGAACAACAAACTGCAATCGAACCTCGCCCTCGGGTGTTCGTGATTCATGGTAGAGCCATCCTTGTTTGTGAAGGAACTTGGCTTGACCCCGTGAATCTTTATCACTCTACCCTTTTGTTTCTTTCGCACGGCAGCAAATGTCGGGTCAGAATGTTATTCTTGGACAATAATTTGGCTACACATCAGATCTTGCGGCAATTCAATGGTCACTGGGGTGACAGTTTGGAGCCTCAGCGATGGCTCGTGTTACTGTAGCCGAAGTCTAAGTAGCGTTATCTTCGGTGCAACTATCCTTGGCACCGGGAATATTGCCTATGATTAGGTCAAATAAAGGTTCTGGCATGACAACTGCGAGTGTTGTACCAGTATAAAATGGAGATGCCACCTGGATACATGCCTCAGGGAACAATCTCACTGATCCATCAATAAGGTTAGCATGGATCTGTTGACCTGTGTACTGTTCAGGCCGAACTAGACTCTGCTTGACAGAGCAACGTGAGGAACCATTGTCTCTCAGGACCTTCACAGGGATGTCTCCCACAAACCCTGGCTGAACAAGGAAGGCACTGTCACCTGTGGGAGGGCCTGTGGAGGAAGCAGACAGCCACTCATGAGGCTGCTGAATAATTGATGCGGCAAACATTGTGTCCTGTGACCTAGATACTCGAGGGGTCGTACTCACTGCCTGTGGAGATGGAACATTGGCCATCTGTGGAGGGGTGTTCACTGTCGCTGTGGGACTAGTGAACTGTGGGTGAGTACTCGTACTGGTAGGGACGTGACCACCGTGCTGCTGTTGAGGAATGAAGGTTGCGTTTGCCTCCTGCCTCCTTTGAGCTGGTGGTGAAAAAGACAGTCCCGACGGTTGGTTGCGTGGCTGATACTGCTGCTAGTTAGGGTACCTGTTGTACCTCTTCCACTCAGGTTTCTGAGTGTTTTGCCCCTTGTCCTTCCTCTGCGGTTTTGGACCTTGGCCATTATTCTGAGAATGGCCTTGTTGCTGGGGTTAAGTCTGAGACGGTTTCCCAGATTTAGCAGTACCTTTTCTGCTGTTCCAGGTGTTTTGCTTACGAGTTTGGTACCCGTAAGCAGTGAAGAAAGCATCAGCCTTTTCCATCATTTGGCTGGCATCTTTCACCTGGCAGATCTTAAGCTGTGCTATAAGCTCAGCAGGCCACGACCTCTCTAGCTGTGAACGTAGCATGAGGCCAATTATCCCCTCTAGCGTGTTAGGGGTCTGATCTTTTTCCATCCACTCACCTAAGTAAGCAGTGAGACGGTCGAGGAACTGAACAGCTGTCTCCTTGTCTTGGAGAAGAGCTCACATGAACTGAAATTTGGCGTCGTCTACTGTGACCATACGCCTTAATGAGTGCAGCTTTCATCATCTCATACGTGAGATTGTCTCCACGAATTCTGTGGAGAACATCGAGGGCAGGGCCCTCAAATAAACTAAGAAATTGGAGCCACTTAGCTGCCTCACCCAGTTGATACATGTCTGCCATGTCCTCAAAACGAGCTATGTACGGCTCGATTCGCTCGCCTTCCTTGTATGAAGGAAGCTTGATGCGTGGGGTCGCCAGGACATGTATAGGAAGAGCGCTAGTGGAGCTTGGGTTGTCTTTAGCAGATATGCCTGAAGACAAGGAATATCGCTTGAGCTTCAAAACCTCAAGCTCATGTTTTTCTCGTGCCTCACGTTCGGCACGTTCATGTTCACGTTGTTCCCGCTCATGTTCGCGCTCTCTTTCACGTTGTTTGCGTTCGTGTTCCTGTTGTTCGCGCTCGCGTGCATGTTGTTCGCGCTCGCATTCGCGCTCTTTCTCACGCTACTCTCTTTCACGTTGTTCGCGCTGTTCTCGCTCGTATTCGCGCTGAATCTTACGCTCTTCACGGGCATTCTCGTGCTGCTGCTCCTGATTATGCCGTGAGAGTATGTACTCTTTAATTTCCTGGGGATCGGTAAGCCCCATGTCTTTGGCTTCCTGTAAAAATATGGTGGTAGCCATGACGCAAATTTACTAAGCAAGCCAAAACTGAGTACTGACTGCAAACGAATGCTAATAAACACAAGTAAAGAATACAGACACAAGCTAGTGGTGACCAGTCTTATTTAGTTAACTGGCAAAGAATAAAGCAAAAATGGAAATAACTGGGAAGACTCAATAATTAATGCAATGGGTACGGCGACTTCCCAGGAGCGAATAAAATCGTCTGGCGTTACCAAGAATAAAGTACTTAATAGAGTTAAGTACTCTATGGATTAATAAAGCAGAAATTCACTTGCTAAATTAACGATAACACCAGTAAGCTTGTGCCTTTAACCTTTAGTTATTATAACTAATAACTAACTAGCTGAGTGAGTGAGTTTTATTTCGTTAATAATAGTACTAGGAGTTAAATCCTGAAATGAGGTCGCCAGTTGTCAACGGGGCTTTGTAATTTATGCATGTGTGTAATCCAAAATTTAATGGAAGTTTAATGATAATAAATTTATGGCAAATAGATCGCCATTTTATTCCGGCTGACTGCCGATTCTCAAAAGAGGAGAATTAACGCTGTCTCTCTCTACAGTACACTGCGGAGATTAATTGCTCACAAATGCTGTACAGTCGGTACTGCAGGCCCCTTAGAGTTTTTACCCCCTGAGAGTCAATATTTAATATTAATAATAGACAGGTTCTTGCTGAAGCTTAACCCCTAGCTAGCACAACGGATTTCAGAATTAATATGAAAGAACTGCTTTAAGTACAGTTATGGAATATAAGTAAGTTGTGCGAGCTAAGATAAGCAGACTAAAGAAGCTCGTGGTGAAATAAAACACGAATAACAATTGGGCTCAAAGGAAAGAACTGTAAATTTATTGATTACAATAATTAAATTTACGTTACATAGAGCAAAATGAATTCAAATATTAACGGAATGCACTCACTCTTTCACAAGCTAGCTAAAATAATTATTTTAAAACTAAGAAAAGAAAACTAAAGAAATACTGGTCAATGTAGCGTATCATCAAAGAAGGGTGGGAGTCTGGAGAACTGTAGATCTAGTGGAGTCTGGGTGCTAGTGTCATAAAGACTTTGTAGTTACTTGTAGAGAAGTATATTTTAGACTTGTGGTCGAGCGGCTTTTATATCTTGTAGTAGTTTCCCCACCAGATGTCATGTAGTGACGGGAGAGGTAAAGAATAGTATGGGACTATTTTTATTTGTCTTGGAAATATTAAACAGGTATAATAGTATAAGTCCTGGGTAGCTACCTCCCTGTCTCGCTATCTCTCTCTCTCTCTCTGTTCTAAAGCTAATCTCCGTCTCGACCTCTCTATAGGGTCGCTTGTCTCCTTCTAAACTCTCTTTCCTCACATCTCGTGTAGTAGGGTGTGTGTGTCACGTATCTTCCTCATGGCAACAGAACTTTCTCACGAGAGGACTGCTGACAGCTAACTGAATCATCTCCTTACTGGCCGCTGTCGTCAGCTTTCCCCCGTGTAAGCGTTTAGCGCTGCTCGCTTCTCGCAAACACAACACCTTCTCATCATTTGACTTCCTGCTTCTATCTGTCTCTCTATCTATCTATTTATCTATCTATCTATTATGTAGTCCTATATTTGCTCGGCCGCGCGAAAATGACGTACCATCGACATTTAATAGTTATAATATATTAATACATACTACATACACATTATAATGAACTTATAAGCTAATTAAGTGAAATACATAATATTGTAAAGTAACATAATTGTATGAATATTGTATACATATATTATGCATAGTAAATAGTGATTATTCAGTAATATTACATTTTAAATAAGTTGAATACATATTGGAATAAATGCATTAAAGTAAATTATTTAACTGTAATACAGTATGTACTTGGGTTATTATAGTGAATTGCATACATGCAAGAATAAAAATAGTTTAAAATTAAGATTATTGTAAGAGTTATTAATATTTCATTTAAAGATAATGGTACTGGTCTGCCATATATGGGTCATTCTTCTTTGTGTTATTATTATTATTATTATTATTATTATTTTTTTTTTATATATATAATTAATACTATATACAAAATATATACACTTCATTCAGGGTGGTTAACTGTGATGTTAACTCTCCCCCCACTAAACAATGACTCCAAATTAGCAATTCTTGCATGCATTCTGTGCATGGCCAACAGCAATACTGCAACCACAATGCAGATAATTATGAAGACAGAAGGTGCTTGGCTATACACATAATATGGGTTGAACATACTCAAACTCAAATCTTCCCAGGGCTTCATTGTTTTATTGATCAGCTGCATAGTTTCAAACTTAGGTGAAGTCAACTTAATACTTGTGCTCATGTTTAAGTCCATATCAGGCAGTGGGTGGAAATGTTTGTGTGTATGGTTGAGAATGGCGTAGTGATTGATGGTGGAAAAAGTAGACATGGATGGTGTAAATACCGCACAGTAGTCTGGTGCTATGTATAATCCTGAGGCTGATGTATGAGATGGTGGTATATCTGGACAGACTATGTAAACTGATGTGTTATGAGGGAAATAAAAAAACTGCGAGTGTCCAATGCGTTGATGGTGTACAAGTTTATCTGGAGCAAAAGTGAAGTTGCAATGATGATGAATATTGTTATTGCTGATGATAGCCATTTCACAAGGGACCGTATCAGTAGGCTGAAACGTGAAAATGTACGCAGGACAAAGATGAACAGCATGTAAGGATGTGCGGCACTTTCGCTCAATCGTTGACTCACTTGCGAAAGTGACAGTGTCTCGTCTCTTGGAGACCATGATGAGTTCGGTGTCTGTGTTGATGTTGATGATGACTAAAGTGTTGTTGTTTCTATAGGGGAAGGGGTGTATTTGGTATACTGTGAACAGGTCTTCCGTGATGAATGGTACATGAACTATCACTGATGTTGGTGTTAGTGTTGCTTCCAAGTACGGGTAATATTGCATAAATTCCCTACTGCGGAACAATGGCTTCAATTTATGTTTATGTATGCCTTGACTAACTATCTGACGTAGCTCATGAACTGGGAGTAAGTCATTTGTGATCTTGCCATCACCAGCATTCGAAATTCCTTGCATAAGTGCCCTGAAATGATCTCTAGTGTTCTCTAATTGTAGTAGAATCGTGTCAATATGTTCTGTGATGATGGAGAAGTGCTGGAAAAGGGTAACGTTACCCTCTAAGTCATTTATTTTATCTATACTCTCGAGAGCTACGTTTTCTGCTTGTTTCAGATTTTTCACAATTGTTTTCATTGCTGAGTTCTGTCCTGTGATGAATTTATCTTGGTATGTTAGTACCTGAGCTATCTTATTAAATTTTTTGTTTATTTCTTTAAGGTCATCCTCTGTAGCCAATCCAAAGATGTTCCCAAGAATTGCGCCGCCCAGATCGAACAAACCGCGCTTTTGGCGAGTACGTGTGATGTTGTTCCTGTCGCTCAGCACCTCTGTTCCAGAAGATGGGAGATCTTGGATCATGACGAGCATAGTTGACTTCGCCTGTTCTAGTTTCCATTTCGCTAACTTCACCATTTCATCCACTTCCTTGGTGATATGTGATTGTGAAACATAATTCCCTATCTTGAAGTCCAGAGTTCGCATCGGCGTCGCAAGTCTTTCTATATAAGTAGGTAAGTCATACAAGTAATCTAGACTTATTTCAGTACTCATGACATCCTTGACGATTGTAGTCGTGGCCGTTGGAGCTATGAGGCATCCTTGTCGTACTATATGCTTGGGGTCTAGGTGCGCATATACTCTTACTATGTATAGGAGAATCCATAGCATAAGTCCCTTCATCGTAACCTACCGAAAAAAAAAAATCTATTAATTTCCTATAAAGCTGTGGTTGATGATAGTGATGATGTGCGTTACGGTTGGCTGTTATTTCATTTATAGAAGGAGTTTAAATCGATATTTAATTCCCGTAAATGATGTACTGTAGATTTCAGTGGAATAGTTGCACCTATGTTCGATTGTTTGGTATATGACCTTAATTTCTTTTTGTAATCATTGTTGTGTTCTTGCTTGGTTTCTTGAGGTACGTTCACCTGTTCGGTTGTATCCGAGGCTGAATAATTATGTGATAATTCCCTTGAAACTCGTTTTAAATGGTCAATATGAACTTGTTTTTCCTCGCCACTTGAAAGTGACTTAATTAAAACTTTGTTTGCCTTTATGTTAATTACTCTGTATGGGCCCTCAAATTTAGGGGATAATTTATTGTCTCTCGTATGAATGACTCCGTAAACAATGTCTCCTAAGCTGATAGGTGAATCATTTGCCTTTTTGTTAAATGCCTCCGACATTTCTTCCTTGGACATCGTTAATTGTTTTTGCACTCTTTTGTGTATGTCCTGGAATTCACGTAAACGGAGTTTAGAGTAATCATCGTAATTGTATATAGGCATGCTGTCACCTTCTAGGAGCTCATATGGTAATTTTTTATCCGTGCCATATATAATGAAATGTGGTGTGTCACCAATGGATTTATTTATAGACCCATTAATGGAGGCCTCTACTCTGGGAATCCAATCATCCCAGCTTGCATAATTTTCACTGAGAATGTGTCGTAGCACATCTAATACCTTTTATTTTGTCTCTCTACCAACCCATTCGATGCTGGGTGATAGGCCAAAACGTTAACCTTTTTAATGTTGTATTGTTTACATATTTCTTGTAAGATCTCAGAATTAAATTCTCCTCCATTATCACTTATTAATACCTTTGGGGTAGTAAAGTGACATATTACATTATCTGTTATTGCCTTTGCTACTGTCTCTGCTGTCTTATCTTTAATTGGAGCTAAAATGACATAACGGGAAAAATGATCCGTTGCTACGAATAAGTATAGGTTATTATTGTATGATAATGGCATCTTGAGTAAATCAACAGCGACAACGTCCCATGGCTGATGTGGTACTGGGTAATTACCCATCGGTGCAGGTGTGATTGGGTATCCTTTGTGTTTCGCACATGATTCGCATCTGTCTATATGATTGTGTATATCTCTTCGTAATGAAGGCCAGTAATATAATAGCTGGGCTTGGTTGAATGTCTTATCCTTTCCAGGGTGTCCTGCATGTGGGCTGTCGTGTATCATTCGTAATACTTGGGGTATCATGTCATTAGGTACTACCAACTGGTTAGTATTTCTTTGGCGTTTTGGTTGTTTAGAGTTAATTTTGTATAATGTATTATTGACCATTGTGAATTGTTCAAGTGGGACATGCAGTTTGGGTAATTGTATGTCATCTCCACTTTCTAACTTGTATATTACTTTTGACCATACTGGGTCAAGTCTTTGTGCCTTTGCGATATCCTCGTGGTTTGGGATATTTCCTTTGAGATCTAACGCCGCAACCTGAATTGTGTTCGGGTTCCTAGATAATGCGTCAGCTACTATATTCATTTTACCTTGTATATAATGTATTTGTACACTGTAGTTTTCAACTGTACATTTCCATCTTGCTCTCCTCCCAGAAAGGAGTTTTTCTTTAAACATACCCACCAGTGGTTTATGGTCGGTGAATAAGTGGATTTCGTAACCATATACCAAATCTCGAAACTTTTGTAATGCAAAAATCACTGCAAGTGCCTCTAAGTCTGTAGTGCTATAATTTTTTCTGCACCTCTTGTTTGTCTGCTGGCAAATGCAATTGGTTGATTCTTTCCTCTTTTATCTTCCTGCATCAGTACAGCCCCTAATCCTTTAACTGATGCGTCTGTACAAATAAGAAATGATTTCGTGTAATCTGGATATGCTAAACAAGGTGCATTCGTTAGTTTAATTTTTAGATTGTTAAATGCCCTTTTTTGTTCTTCTTCCCATTGGAATACAGCATCTTTTTTGAGTAGTTGGAATAGAGGGAAGGCTATATGAGAGAACTGTGGTACGAAGGACCTATAGTACCCAGCCAGACCTAAAAATTGTCTAACTTCGTCAGTCGTAGTGGGTTCAGGAAAATCTCTCACTGCCTGTATTTTGTCATCAGTGGTGTGAATACCATCAGAGCTTAATTTGTGGCCTAAGAAATTTATTTCCTTAAAGCAAAATTTGCATTTAGAAAGTTTAATTTTTAATCCAGCATCACTAAGCTTTTGTAAGAGTAAGTCTAATTTCCTGAGATGATCCTTAATATTCTTCGTTGCGATAATAATATCGTCAAGATAAATATTCCTTGTCCTAAAATTCCGGACAATACGTAATTCATAAGACGCTGGAACGTACCAGGGGCTGTCCTCAGTCCCATTGGCATTCTTGTATATTGATAATGGCCTCTGTTTGTTGAAAAGGCAGTGTATTTACGTGACTCCTGAGATACCGGAATCTGATAGTATCCGTTTAGGAGATCGATGGTCGAGAATATATTATTCTCAGGACCAATATTCTGTAGAACATCACTTAGCAATGGCATGGGAAATCTGTCTGGGATGGTGTGATTATTTAGTTTACGGTAATCTACTACCGCACGCATTTCTCCATTTCTCTTGGGCACAAAGAAAAGGGGAGCGTTCCACGGAGAAACTGAAGGCTCAATAATTCCAAGCTTTAACATTTCATCGACATACTGATTAGCAAGTGTACGTTGGGAGTGTGGTATGCGATAAGCTGGTACGAAAATTGGTGGTGTTTCTGGGTGCACATTAATCATGTGATTAATCAAGTTAGTACACCCTAATTGTTCTCCGGGCAAGGCTACGGTGTCCCTGTGTGTTTCCAACAGGGTTAACAAATCATTTTCTTCGTCAAATTCACCTGAGTGAATTAAATTCTCTTTATTCTTTCTCTATCCGTAGATTTTATCTCACTTGTTACTCCACCAATATTTATTTCCTTCACAGGGGCTAAACATTTTTCAATATTAACTATGCAAGTTCCCTTCTTCAACTGAACTTCCCCATTCATGTGATTAATAATGAATATCTGAGTTAGCCCTTCGTCGTTCGTATGACATAATGCGTTTTCTACTGACAATCCCTTTACTTTACATAATTCTTCTAAGACAAGAACAGTACTATTCCGTAATTTGCTCTTTATGGTAACCTTCATGTATGAATTAGGTGGTATAACCAAATCATTAGTGAGATGGGCTGGAAAAATTGATAAATCAGTACTGTTAGCTGGGTCACTAATTCTGGAGGATGGGGTTGCTGGTGTAAGTGGATCTATACACTCATCTGTTTGTGTATGTTTGTTTAAGCCTTTAATAATACCAATTCTTTTTGGCTCTCTTCTACCAATCGGTGAGGGCTCTGAAGTTATTTCCTCTATAAATTCATTATCAAAGTCTATTCCATTCATTTGTGGGAGTATAGTTATGTTCTCAGTTCTCATGGATCTTAAGCCCAGTAACATATGAGCTTTAATTGCTAAGTTTTCAACGATATAGAACAATGCAGAGAATGGTCTTGTAGTTTCTGTGAAACTGAGATTTAATCTTATCATACCTTTTACTGTAATCTCTTGACCATCTACTGTGTTTAATTCTAAATCAGCTTCATCCAGAAAAGTTACTTTCTTTTTATTTTTAAGAATTCTATTTAGTTCTTCATGTGTTATTAAGTTCACTGGAGAGCCTGTATCTAAAAATAAGGAAACGTTTTGATCCTCACATACAGCTGGTATCAAGATACACTCATTTCCCAACATGCCTCCTATGTGAAGTTTAACCTTGTTCTTTTTTATGTTTGTTCGTTTTTTGTCATGACTTGGTCTTCCCCCGATTTGAACATAGACACAATTTTTTCTACTGTTTTGCAATCACTAGTCCAGTGCCCTTGGTATCTATGATGCCTACAGTAAGGACCAAACCCTTGTGTCTTTTGATTATCCTCTTTTGCCTTGATAAAGCATTCATACCTTGTGTGTCCTGGTTTTGCACAGTAATGACACAGAATGGACCTATCCCTTGACTGTGACCTACGAGGTGATTTCCCATAAAAAGTGTTGTTTATAGCGCGAGACCTGCTCGGGCTGCGCGAAAACTTATGAAACTGTCTGTAGGAAGGCGTGTGGGAACGAGGTCTAGGCGTCTTTGCTTGTTTGGGCTGCCTCATTTCAGGTCGCGATCGATTTTGTTCTCTGTTTGGGGTCGGTGTTGATGTTTTCACAGCTGATACAGTCTCAGGTACCCTGATTCTACCAGAATGTGCATGTGTGTCGACCACACCTGCTTTACTGCACTGCATCTCTACCTCGTTCATTAAGTCTAGTAAGCACATTCCAGGGATGTACGCGATTGTTTTGGCGATCTTAAGGGTTCTATCAGGTAATTTACACAAGGCAGCTACATAACCAATGATGTCCACGACGAGGTCTGGGGACATCTTTCCATCATCTGTTATCCACTTAGAATTCTCCAGAGTAGCTAATAGGGTTCTCTTGATTGTGGAGACATCAGCAGTTATTTCACTGAGCACATGGTTTGTAGTGTGCTCCCTTACAAGATCTACAATTTTATGTAATTCTGGAATTATACCTGGCAAGAAGTTCATACCTCCAGAAAATTTCTTCAGAAATTCAGTTTTAAATTCATCATATGTCCTAGCACGATGTAGCTTATCGGAGCGCAATAAATTGCTTGCTGGACATCTTTCCTGGCTTATGCAAGATGAAAAAATAGCAATTTTCTCTTGTTCATCTAGTATGTGGCGCTTGATGAACATTTGTTCGCACTGACTGATTAATGAAATGACATCAATGCGATCCTTGTCTGTGCCAGAGAATTTTGGGGCAGTCTTATCCTCGTGATACACAAAAACGTGAGGTGTGGTTTTTAGATCAGCAGTATTTGTTTCTTGATTCATATTTAATGATTGCCCTGTTAATTCAACTTGTACGAGTTTATCGTTATGTGAGGGAATGGTAGAATATGTATGACCGGACCGGTGAACCCTGTTAAGTATATTGGCATACGTATTTAAGGCAGCTGCGAAGTCGATACTCGCAACGTCTGAAGGGGTTTCCCACTCATCATCCGAAACTCCCGTATTTGTTTCCTTATCTATAACGTGTGGTGTGGGTTGTACAATGGGTGGGCTGTCTCTTAATTGTGAGTCTGATGTTGTGGCAATTTGTGTGTCATCTGGTATTAACGTGGGTGGTTGCGAAAATATTCCTGTCATTAAGATATGATGTTATGAAATACGCCTCTTGTTTATTTATGTCCTAGCAAACTAGATGATTAAATAAGTTGAATATAGCTAATTTTAGCACTGAGAAGAAATGAGCAAGTATAATTTTACCCACTTGATACAGATCGTAGAGGTGTGTCGATACAAAAGTCGATCTCGGAAGAAAATACAGGTTTGATTGAAGATCTCTTGATAATTCTAGTGGTGTGTTGATGGACGATATTACTCAGGAAACTCCATGGCCTGGTATTTGTAGTGGTTAACGGCTGTCCCAGGCAAACCTCAACATAGAACGTCGAATTTCCAACTTAACTGTGAAAATAAGTGAATATGAGTAGGAGCTATGTGAATAATGAGTAATGAGTAGTGGGTGAGAAGTGCCTGGTGTCCGTCACACGTTGCTTGGCATGGCAGACTCGCGTTGTGATGTCATCTCAGCACATGGTGATGTCGGCTTCCCACACTGGTAGCTGTGGTGAGTGAATGAGTAGCGATGAGTAACTTGAGTGAAGACGAGTGAGTAAGATGAGTTGTAAATCGTGTCTCACTCTTCGTTTGTTTGTTCCCTTTATTCTATGTGGAAGTTTTCTCTGTCCTTTTCTCTAGTGATTTATTCGTTGTGGGATGAAGACTGCCGCTACTTGTAGGTGCGTGTAGAAGATTATACAGACGACGTAGAGTTGTTAATTGTAGTTGATTGTAGATGGCTGTAGTTGATTGTAGATGGCTGTAGACTTTGTAGAACTGAAGCTAACCTTGTAGTCTCGGTTGCTTTTGTAGAAATTTGCTTTTAATTCGGAGACGATGTCCGCAGATTTGCTGGTTTGTCGTTAAGCTACTTGCAAGGCGTCGAGTGATCTCTTGACCTCTGCATCAGCGTAATGATCTGGGAGACGGAGGGGCAGGAGCTGATATTGTTGGTTGTTGTCAATCTTGATATTTTGTAGGAATTTAATGTTGATTCGTAGACGAGGTTCGTATACGTTCGCTGCTACCAAATGTCATAAAGACTTTGTAGTTACTTGTAGAGAAGTATATTTTAGACTTGTGGTCGAGCGGCTTTTATATCTTGTAGTAGTTTCCCCACCAGATGTCATGTAGCGACGGGAGAGGTAAAGAATAGTATGGGACTATTTTTATTTGTCTTGGAAATATTAAACAGGTATAATAGTATAAGTCCTGGGTAGCTACCTCCCTGTCTCGCTATCTCTCTCTCTCTCTCTGTTCTAAAGCTAATCTCCGTCTCGACCTCTCTATAGGGTCGCTTGTCTCCTTCTAAACTCTCTTTCCTCACATCTCGTGTAGTAGGGTGTGTGTGTCACGTATCTTCCTCATGGCAACAGAACTTTCTCACGAGAGGACTGCTGACAGCTAACTGAATCATCTCCTTACTGGCCGCTGTCGTCAGCTTTCCCCCGTGTAAGCGTTTAGCGCTGCTCGCTTCTCGCAAACACAACACCTTCTCATCATTTGACTTCCTGCTTCTATCTGTCTCTCTATCTATCTATTTATCTATCTATCTATTATGTAGTCCTATACTAGAAGACCTCTCTCAATCTCACTACTGGAACACAAAACCACACTCCGTCGCGACATATAAAGGACTGCCTCAAATTCGATGTGTGGGGTAGGATGGCCAGGCCAGCCGGAAGAAGGCGTGGCCAACGGTTGAGGCAAGCAGGGGCGGACAATATAGAAACAATAATATCGCTCAATAGAGCACTTAATGACGTGCATTAGAACGGTCACTTTTGAAACAGTGACGAATGTTTTGAAAAAAGTATACCATCGAAATGGAGAGAGAAACGGTTAACCGAACGATACACAGTGAGTTTTCCATTAATAGTTCGTGGTTTCTCACAAAAGGAAAATGTCGCGACTTTGATTCGTGACACTCTAGCAGAAACTATAGATATTTGCCTTGAGAATTTACTTAAAACCAAAAGCAAAATCCAGAACTTCACAAAGGATCAACTACATAAACTAGTGACTCTGGCTGCAAATAATTATTTCATTTTCGATGGTAATTCTAATCAGGCTGATGATGATGTCAAAGGGAGCCCACCTGGGACTACTATTGCAAGCATCTTCCTGCCCTACTTCGAAATGAAATGGTTACAGGAATGTCCATTGAGGTTTAGACCTCTCTTTGTCGCCGATATGTTGATGACAGATGCATGAATTTTAAGCCAAAAAGCATGTTCCACAGTTCTTAGAATATACTCGTACAGTGGGAGAAGCCAACGTAACATCACGGGTACCGGAGCATTCCATTGTCGGTTAAGATATGGGTGAGGCTAAGGGGAGTGGCTTCACGTTTTGGCGCTTCCCACTGGCTAAGGGTTTAGAGGGAGACGATTATACAACCATAAACAAATGTTCGCCAACACCTCTCTGCGGACTGTAGCATTAAAAGGAGTAATATGAACTGAACTATTTTTATATCATATCAATACGAAGTACACAACAATAGAATATAAGGAAGATGGATACGCTTGTCATCTGGCAAGTATTAAGATATATGGAAGGCAGGACACAGTAGGAGAACGTTTGCTCATGACTGGACATGTTAGGGTGGTTATCCACTTGTTACGTATCCGCATATCGCATCAGAGTTGCGTATCACCCAGTGATACGATACGGTGCAACAGTGCCCTAAATCGGGTACTCGCTCCCCCGAATCGTCACTGCATATCTGCATGAAAGTAGAGGACACGGTATTACCATCGGACCTCATAGTTTCTTTCTGACTGCAGCGATGAGTTCATCTCTACAGTGGCAGCGGCCTTGTACATTTTTATGTATTATATAGTCAGTAAAATGAAAAGAAAGGCACAACGTCGGTGGGTTTCAAAACTGTATACAAGTATGGAGGTGTACAGTGGATCAAGTGTGTTCGTCACTTCAATCTCCATTAGTACAAAGAGATTGGGCTTCACAATAAAGGGGAAAGACAAACACGAAAGAAAGAAAACGAATAAAATCACAATCACACGCTCACAGATTTAGCTCTGTACACTCGGCTGCTCACCGCAGGAATGAGCGCTCAACGGGTCAATCATGACACGCTCTCCGTCCACACTGACTCACCGAGTGACGTATCATCCCTTTGCTATGACTGCGAAAAACCGACAAATGGCCGACCGAGCCCGTTGCGTATCTTTATATCACATTTTGACCTGCAACGGTGCAACGTTTGCCCGTCCACACTGATACGCAGTTATGCTGGTATGCAGTGCTGATTAAAGCATAGCTGAACATTTCTATATTCTCGTTTTATCAGTCCAGACCCCCCATCAATAAATATTAAAGAATTTTTACTATATTGCCTGGTACATAAATAATGACTCAATATTTTCAAGTGCACACTATCGTATCACCTATAACTATAATGTAGTGCCGGAGACTGGCGAAGGTTACTGTACTCTTTAATATAACCACAATTTGCCATTTCTTCATCCTGAATACTGATTTGTGATGGTTAACTGAGGAATATGATGCTAGTAATGAAGAAGTGCTGCGGAAAGGATGGAAAACTGTAGCACTGCCCATTAATGCCACTGAGCTACGTGAAACAAGCTGCAAAATACAAAAATCTGAGCCAGGTTAAGGTAAAAGGAGTTTACTTTTTAACCTCTTGCTGTTATCAGACTATTTCACCTAGTTTATAAAGGGTCGTCAAGTAATGAAACAGTATATTAAGAATATATATATAACGTCTTCACTTCTAAAAGCACCTCATAGCTAGATAAAACCGTGTGGTAGTTGCAAGAGTGAAATAAAGATTTATGAGGTTTGAGGCTGCTGCGGCCCATGATTACTTGAAGATGCAACAACGTTCAAAGGAAACGTGCAATATATTAAGAGATGTCTACATACGCAAAGATACTTAGCCAGTAGCAAAAAACAACGCATAAAGGCAAGCATAGTGTACTTGTAAATTTTTGTGGTAATTGTGCCACTAGTTTGGGTGTGATTGGTGTTACGTACCAAGTGACGTCAGGCTGAATCAGGGGCGAAGGGGAGGCTCTGACAGGACACACAACAAAGGCGGATGTGGTAATATGGCCATGACGGAGGTGGTGGGGTGGAGGAGTGAGAGTAAGAACAATGGTGAGGGTTAGAGTGAGAGCAGTGTTGGAAGAGTGATAGTGAGAGCAGTGTTGGCAGATTGAAAAGGGACGCTGTGGTGAGAATGAGTGTGAAGTTGGTTGGTTGGTATAGATTCGTCCACCTTTCAGGGAAAGAGTGGACACGGGCATACAAAGAAGCCCGTCAGTGAGAAGGGCGTAGGGTATGGTAAAAACGTGGAAAGTGGCTGAGAGGAGGAAGAAGGTGGAGATGTTTAAAGAAGCAGGAAGGAGGAAGGTGATGAATAGGTGTTGCTGTGAATGCAGCGGGCTTGGGAGGATGAGATGTTCTGTTAGTAGGCAAGAGAGAGCATGGGAGAAGGGATGGACTAAGTTGAAAGGTGAGGGAAGCAGAGGTGGGTCAAGGATGGCACGGTGTAGACAATGAGAGAGATGACTGTGAGTTGGCTAGGCTGGTGGGGGACAGATGGAGACAAGGCGGAGGAGGGAGGAGATGGGGGAGAGGAATATGATTTCAGCAGCAGTATGCGCTCTAGAGACTCTCCTGATAAGGGAAGGAGAGATAGCAGTGCGGAGGGAGGCAGTGGCAGGGCAATCAAGGATGTAATGGAGTAGGGGCCAGTCGTCTGTGTGGTGACAGTGTGCACAAGGCTCAGGGTTGTTACGGGTGATTTGGGTGAAACACAGGTAACCAAGACGGATTCGATGAACACGTTTCGTTAGCAGGTTAGGTGTATGAGGGGGGAAGAGAGGTGGTTTGTAAGCTGTAGAGCGAGCCAGGTGACTGAGTAGGAACCCTCTGCAACCAGGGCTTCATGATTGGCGATTGTGAGGTCGTGGGTGGAGCATGCAGTTGCATGGTGTATGTGTGAGAGACTGGCAGGAAGAGGGAATGTAATGTGGGGGAGAGCGGTATCAGCTCGGGCAGCAGCGTCAGCAAGCTCGTTATCTGAGATGCTTACGTGTCCAGGCAGCCAGTGCAGGAGAATCTCACCCCCGTACCGAGAGATGGAGTCGGCTACAGCGTGAATTGAGGTCAACAGGTGAGCAAAGCTGGTGAAGTGTCTGGTGCGGAGACTGTATAGAGATGAGAGTGAGTCAGTGTGGTTGACTACATGGAGCCTACAATGCAGTAGAGCATGGCGTAGGGCACCTAAAATGGTGACCAGCTCTGTTTCGTATGTGATGGGTCCCGTGGGGAGCCGCCAGGTCTCGACCAGACCATCACAGATGAATGCAGCACCTGCAGACCCCTCAGGTGAAACAGACCCATCTGTGTAATATTCAGAGGTGTTGAGCAAGCAGAGGGATGAGATTCTCTCGAGGCTTTGCTGGCAGAGAAGAGAGGGAATAGGAGCTCTGGAAACGTTGCTTGTAGGGACCAGACAGCAGATGGCAGGGGGTTGCCAGGGAGGAGGGGGGGGTAGTCAGGATTGTGTGAGTCAGGGCCTTCTTGGAGTATGGGCAATAGGCCAAAGTTGTAAACTGTATTGGTGATGCAGTGTGCCCAGTCCTTTCCCAGGATGTGGGTTGGGAGGTCGTGCTATGCTTCTCTGCAGGAGGATGGAAACAGGAAGCTGAGGCCTGTGTAGGCATAGTTGAGCTACAGTTGCTGCTGATTGACTTCGGATCCTGTGCATAAGGGATGGAAAGCAACTTACGATTCTAAGGTTTTCCAGTCGCGTCCACGTGGGGGCTTCCAGTATGACACGCAGCGCCCTGTTCTGCAGGATTTCTAAGAACCAGGACTGAGCTTCAGAAAGCCCTACAAGACAGATGGCGCAGTAGTCAACTAAGGAGTGTATGGCGTGGGAGTAGAAGGTTTTGAGTACGTGACTGGACGCACCCATAGATCGGCATGCAAGCGCTCTGAGTGCATTGATCCTGCGGGCGGCTCTCTCCAGCAGATAGTGGATGTGAGGGGCAAAGGACAGGCGGCTGTCAAACCACACCCCCATATGTTGGTGACTGCGAAATAGGTCCAAACGATGTCCCCCAAGAAGGAGAGGGTGCTCTGGAGGGCGCATGCCAAAGTACATTTATTTAGTCTTGTCGAGGTTGATCTTGAGACCAAGCTCGCAGCACCTATCATGGAGGAGGGTAAGAGCAGCCATGGCCTGATTGTGCGAGGCTCTGCGGGAGAGAACAAGCGCCAGATCATCTGCATAGCAGAGCAGTGTGGCACTGAGGCCGAAATCGACGGACAGCAAGCTTTCTACAAGGGCATTGAAAAGGAAAGGGCTGAGCACACTTCCTTGTGGAGTTCCGTTGGAGTGTGGGTAGGAAGGGGAGAGCTGACCCTGAAAACGGACACAGGCAGCACGGTCAGTGAAGAAGTCTCTGATCCAAGAAAGGAGTCTGCCACTGACTCCATTCTCAGCAAGTGCTGCAAGGACGGCTTCAGGGTTATCCAACTCAAAGGCTTTCTCTAGATCGAGGAAGATAGCAGTTCCTCTGCCACTTCTCAGCTCGCCTAGAAACGAAGCAAGGCACTGGGGGACACTACGGCCAGGCAAGTGGGCAAAAAGCTTAGGGTGCAGAGGGCCTAGTTTCCAGGTGAGGTGAGAGAGGACCAACCTCTCAGCTGTTTTGGCTATAAAGCTGCGGAGCGATATAGGTCTCATGGCAGCAAGGTCTTTGGGTTTAGGTATGGGGTGAATAATTGCATTCTTCTACAATCTAGGAAGTCTTCCTTCCTCCCACGATTGGTTACTGAGGTTGTGCAGAGCGGTTTGGCCCCTCTGTCCCGATCTCGCTAGGAGAGATTATGTGAGGCCATCTGCCCCAGGGGCAGTGTCCTTTTTGCCAAGGAGAGCACTATCCAGTTCTTCGAGAGTGTAGAGGCAGTCAGTGTCGTCAGGGTGTGAGTAGGCAACGTCTATGGAGTTCCTTCTAGGGCCAGCAAGGCGCACCTGCTCATCCCTGATGGACTGGGGAAGGTTGGTGGGAGAGGTTCTCTCGGCAAAGAGGACAGCTAGACGATTGGCTTCTCTTGCAAGATCAGAGTGAGAGGGGGGGAGGGCGGTTTATTGTGGGAGACTCGTCTGATCTTCATCCACATCTCCTTCAGGAAGGAGTGTGGATCGAGAGATCTGCACCATCTCATCCAAGCCTCTTCCTTTAAGTGCTGCTTTTCCTGTGAGACGTGGCGCACAACTGCAACCAGGTATTGCCTTGTGATGTCAGAAGGCCCTCTCCTGTGAGCTTTGCAGGCTGCATTGAGCCTGTGGTTGAGCTCACGGACTCTCTCGTCATAGTACCAGTGGTCTTTGACGAGAGAGTGTCGTGGCCTGGAGAGGGGTATTGCATGTGCAGCAGCATGTTTGAGTGCATTCACGATGCTCTCAGCATGATGATCAAGGGAGGGATGGGGCTCGACATCGTTGAGTTGAGACACAACGGCCTCCTCATACTCTCTCCAGCGAGCCTTGCATAGGTTCCAGCGAGGAGGGGGGGGGGTGGCGGGGGGTGGGAGTAGCAACATTCAGTTCAGTCCCTATACCAAAGTGGTCACTAGTGAGGAACTGATGTGGGAACCAAACAGAGTCATTAGCAAGAGATGAGGAGACTAGTGAGAGGTCTAGTCTTCCACCATGAACGTGGGTGGGTTCAGGGGTATCGTTCAAGAAGGTCACGTCATGTACTTCCTCGAGAACATAGGCGAGGTGTCTCCCAGCTTCGTTTGCTGGGAGGGGAGGGGAGAGGATGGGATGGCGCGCGTTGAAGTCGCCACCAATAAACGTGGGTTCTATAGCTGCCAGGGTCAAGATTTCACCCAGATCAAGAATGCCTTCATGGCTTTTGTATAAGTTGAAAATGTTGAGGGAGGAGGTGGCGAGGCACAGGACCATGCCCCGCACCTCGACACCCTCCCCTCACCATAGAACATAGGTGGTAGGTAGGCAGTATGGGGGATGTGGTTCTTGATGAAGATCGCACATCCCCTAGAGGCACCTGGGATCTGAGGGAGAAAGTGGCCCTGATAACCTCTGAGTCTTAGAGTGGAGGCCTGGGGAAGAAGCGTCTCCTGCAGGAGGATGACATGAAAGTCATCCTTATGAAGGTGGCCTAGCTTACTTCTTGCCCCTAGGCAGTTCCACTGCATGATACGGAGGCGTGGCGTTGGTTGTCTGGTTTCTGCTGGGGGGGGGGGGAGGGCGAGGTGGCTCTTCCATAGGATTAGCGGGAGATGTGGGAGTGGGCTGGTCGGGAGCTGGAGGGGATGTCACCATGGTAAGAGAGGGAAGGGTCTCCTCCACTACGCAATTGATGATGGTTTCGACCATCCCTTGGAGTGTGGTTGGGTCAAGCTTTGTGTTGATGAGGCCTGCCAGGCTCTTGGTAAACAGCAACGCAAAGTCGCGGAGAACAGAGCGCAGGTCCCACACGCACAGGGAAATTGCAGGTGAGTCCTGGCGGGCACCGTTTGAAGATTGAGGGGGCTGCTGAGGTGGAGTTGCAGGTGGCTGGGAGGTGGTGGCTGGGGCAGCTGTGAAGGTGGTGGGGGGGTGAGCAGAAGGCAGGGGAGGGAAGTCTCCTGTGGCAGGAGGGGGGGGAGGGGAGGCTTTGGCCTTGGTTTGGCTGCCCAAGATGAAGGTGCCTGGAGGGGCCGGGTTGGGGTTGGCTTGGGCTTTCTTCTGGACCCAGGAAACTTGGTGAAGATGGCCCTGGTTCAGGGTGAGTCTGGCAGGGCAGCTTGTGTGCCAGGCGTGATGTTTGCTGGCGCAATTTGGGCAATGAGCAGGGATCAACTCACCTGCCTTGAACCGGGCAAGGCAAAGATCCGTGTTGTGTTCCATGCTGCAGATTCCGTGGGTGTAGGGGTGGTTGCAAGTGGACTTGTGATGCCCAAACCTGTGGGATCTGAAGCAGCGGAGAGGCTCTGGGGAGTAGGGGCGGAGATGGAACGTCTCCCAGTTCCCGAGAGTGAGCTCTGGGATGAGAGGGCCTCGCACGGTGATGAGGACTTGCCGGGTTTCTTCTCTGCTCCGTGCCTTTTGGCACCGTTCAGCGGTCTCCACTAGGGCGAGGGCTAGTAGAATGTCTACCGGCATGTGATGAGGATAGCCCATAACTATGGCCTTTGTGGTTTCTTTCCCCACGGAGAGCTCGGTCATTTTCACAGGGATGGTCTCGTCCTGTGAGGAGGTTGTAGGTCTCCTCGTCCAAGGGTGTCAGAACGGAGCTCCCGTTTTTGGCCACAGTGTTGGAACATCGGAGGCCTGGGAACTCTGCCTCGACCGCTGCCACAGCTTCGTAGGAGGTGGTGAAGCCCTCTTGTAGAGCAATGTGGAAGACTGGGAAGAGGTGGGGAGGAAGGGGGCAAGAGGCCACTGTGACAGATGGGCGTGGCGGGTTTTGTCGGGGCCCGTTGCTTTGTGCAGGGGAGGTGAAGTTTCCCTGCTTGGGCTTCTTTTGTCTCTTGCAGACAAGAGTGAAGCCGCCATCATCAGTTGCTGCTGTGGGAGGTGAGTTTGAGGCTTGAGAGGAGCTGAGAGTGGACTCAGGAGCAGTCTCTGGGGCAATCTCCATACATTCATGGAGTCGATCTGTCTTCTGTGGGGGGTGGGAGGAGGTGGATGCAGTCGCGGAGATTGCAGAGGGGGAAGAGGTGGAAGCATTGTCACCACAAACAGAAGCAGCGTGTGATTCCTCAGTGGAGTCAGAGCTAGAGGAGGAAGGGTGCCTAACCTGCTTGGTGATGGGGCGGGGGGCCTTCTTTGCATTGGATCGGGCGGTGGTGGCGTTAGGGTGGGTGGGTGGGGGGTGCGAGCGAGGCATGCTAGAGGAGGAGGGTGGGGCAGTGGAGGAGGCGGAGGTGGAGGTCGCGGTGGCGGAGGCCTTGACACGTGGCTTGGGGGTGGAGGAAACATGCTTCATCGTGGAGGAGGGTAGGCGTGGGCGTGAGGCACCCGGGGGACGTGAGGGAGGGGAAGCCTGCATGGCTAGAGCCACGCAGGTGAAGGAGATATAAATGTACTAGGGGACAATATATACTATCATTGGGGCTAATGCGAGAATATATATACAAGGATGTATATATAAATGTGATCTCAAAACCTCAGGGCTGAAATGTACATTTGTATAAATACATAAAGCACAATATCAGCACAGAGGGCAGAAGGCACACTTATATATATATATATATATATAGCACAGAGGGCAGAAGGCACACTTATATATATATATATATATATAAGCTATGTATACTCCGGCACAGACCAAGGGAACGTATATATTATTGGCTACTATAGGTATATTAGAAAGCAAAAGGTGTAAGCAGGACGGTGCGATATAAAGAGAATATATATATATATATATATATATATATATATATATATATATACTTTAAGGAATTGAACATACTGGATGGAAGTAATGCGAGTATAAGTGGCTAGGGAATGGCTGGGAGAAGGAGGGAGATGAGAAGGCAGGATGAAATCAGTAGGATAGAAGTTGTGGAAGCAATGAAGAAAGTTAAATTGGGGAAAGCCCCAGGAATTGATGGAGTGTGTGGTGAAATGCTGAAGCATGGGGGAGAGATAGTAGTAGAATGGACGTGGAAGATGTGCAGATTGGCCTGGGAGGAAGGTAGAGTCCCGGAGGATTGGTAGTTAGGTATAATTATTCCCTTGTACAAAGGAAAAGGGGAAAAAGAAGTGTGTGGTAATCATAGGGGCATTTGTCTTCTTAGTATAATAGGAAAAGTGTATGGTATGATACTTATTGACAGAGTTAGAGAAAGAACAGAGGAATTAGTTGGAGAAGAACAGGGAGGCTTTAGGAAGGGAAGAGGTTGTGTAGATCAGATATTCATTCTTAGATCTTTAGTGGAAAAGTTTCTAGAGAAGGGAAAGAAGTTGTATGCGGCTTTCATGGATTTGGAGAAAGCATATGACAGGGTGGATAGACAAGGATTGTGGAAAGTATTAAGAATATATGGAGTAGATGAAAAGTTGCTGAATGCTGTGAAGAGTATGTATGATGGTGCTAAGGCTGCAGTGCGTGTGGATGGTGAACTAAGTGAATTTTTCTCTTTGGAGGTTGGGTTGAAACAGCGATGTGTCATGTCTCCATGGTTGTTCAATCTGTTCATGGATGGGTTAATAAAAGAGGTACAAGGTAGGGTAGTGGATGTTGGAGTGGCCCTGGTGAGAGAGGATAGTGTTTGGAAACTCCCTGTACTGTTGTTTGCAGATGATACTGTGTTGTTGAGTGAAGATGAAGGGGAGCTGCAAGGCTTGGTGGATGAGTTTGGGAGAGTGTGCAAGAAATGGAATCTAAAGGTGAATGTTGGGAAGAGTAAAGTGATGGTCTTTGAGAGAGGTGAAGTCAGTGAATGTACAGCGAGGTTTGATGGTGAGGAATTGGAAAATGTGAGTACGTTTAAGTACTTGGGTAGTGTGATGAGTAAGGATGGAGGTTTGGAGGGTGAAGTGCTTGAAAGGGTGCAGCAGGGAAGAAAGGTTGCTGGTTCTTTGAAAGCAGTGATAAGAAACAGGGAAGTGAGCATGGAAGTGAAAAAGTTTCTACATGACAGTATTGTGATACCAACTCTAACGTATGGAAGTGAAGCTTGGACGTTGTTGGAAGGACACAAGTCAAGAGTGAGAGCAGTGGAAATGAGTTATTTAAGAGGAGCCTGTGGAGTCACATGGAGAGACAGGCTGACGAATGAGGATATAAAGGAGCATTGTGGTGTGGATGTGGATGTGATAGGAAGTAGTTATGAGGAACACACTGAGGTGGTTTGGCCATGTGGAGAGGATGGAGGGTGAAAGACAGACGAAGAGAGTGTATGTGAGTGAGGTGGAGGGGGGAAGAGGGAGGGGGAGGCCGAGGATGAGATGGAGGGATGGGGTGGAGAGGGATGTGAGAGAGGGGGGTGTGAGGTGGGAGCAGGGCAGTGAACTGGAGGGGGACAGGACGACGTTGAGGCGATTTGTTTGTGGCCACCCCAAACGGGATTGAGGCGTCTCGCAATATATATATATATATATATATATATATATATATATATATATATATATATATGTACCAGGTTTGTGTAAATTCGCCAGTGAAGGGAAGATACACAAACACTGAAGACAGGAATATATATATATATATATATATATATATATATATATATATATATATATATATATATATATATATATATATATAAAAAAACACTCAGAAAAAAAAAAACGAGAGAAGCAGTGAAACGGCCAAATGTTCCTACAGTGACGGGGGAGGCACTCTCCACCCTCTAAAGGGCATGGCGAGAGACCCTGTCACTTTCCCGTGAGAGTCAAGACTAACCCTAGCCCTAACAGAAAAGCCGCCCTCACCGCCTCCTATAACCAGGCCCTAAAGGCCCCCCTTCATGGAAATACCCTAACGACACTCCTTCAGGGTTCGGCGTTGTACTACGGTGAGGGACACTAACGGTAGGCCGTGAAAAAACGAGGAAAAAACTCCCGAGAGCAAGAGCAGGGCTCTTGGAAGGCAGGGAGAAATCGCTGTGCAGTGGTAAAACACGTCAAACACAGCTCAAGCAGCATGGGCTAAGGCGTAGTCAAAGCTCCAGTGGCAAGCCAGTGATGACGAATTAGAGGCAAGGCTCTAAAAACATCACGACAAGGCAACGTAGAGACAGGGACAAGGCACTAGGCAAGGGCTGGAGAGCTGGGAGAGAGGTGTTGATGGCACGACTGCAGCAGCGAGAATGAGTGTGAGAACAGGATGTGTGAAAGAGGCTGGGGACAATGGCGAGGCAGGGAAACAGAGAATGAGAGTGAGAGCAAAAAGTGAGGTCAGGAATGTAAGAGACAGCAGTGACAGAGATGTGAGAATGGGAGTGAGACTTACGTGAAGGCATGATGTAATGAGGTGAAGATGTGAGACATGTGAGATGAAGGAGTGAGGCATGTGAGGTGATGGAGTGAGATAACAGAGGTAAGGGAGTGAAAAGTGAGAAGAAGGAGTGAGGCAGTTGGGGGGAGTGAGTGAGATAGATGAGGTCAGGGAGTTAGAAGGGAGGTGAGGGAGTGAGACAATTAAGGTGAAGAAATGATACAGGTGAAGTGAGGAAGGAAGACAAGTGAAGTAAAGGAGTGTGACAAATGAGGTTAGGGAAGGTGACAAATGAGATGAGGGGGTAGGACAAATGGGGTGAGGGAGGGAGACATATAAGGTGGGGGAAGGAGACAAACGAGGTAAGGATGGGAGACAAGTGAGGTGAGGGTATGAGACGAGTGAAGTGAGGGAGCGAGACAAATGAGGTGAGCGTGAGTGAGAACACTGGTTAGCTGAGCGAATGAGACAGATCAGTGGTACCAAGACAGGACCTTCTCTCTTTAGCCCATCTTTGTGAATTCCTCTTGTTGCTGCCTGATAATATTATTCAGCTAAAATATGAAGTGTGAAGAATAATCATAATGCAATCACCATTAGCCAAATCAGTTTGACAGTTAAGGGTCGTATGCTTAAATTTCAGATCGCAAAGTGGAATGGAAACAAACAATTGTTGACATTAATTTCTGATCCACGTGACTGTGACGGACCATGCTTGGTTTTCCGATACAGCTGCTGACTGCACCCTGTATTGTGGGATGCAGGCTAACCATAACTAATAACCACATGCCTTCCCTAAATGATCTCCAGAAATTATGGGTATGCGTTACACCAAGCGATTTAACGTTTATGCATATGACTCTGAGTATCGCATTCTGAGCATCATGCGACTGTACGCAGTTAATTATATCCCTCGAAGTGAGCTTAAGAGGTTCTCGTTGTAGTGAAAGGCTAAATCAAACTTAATGTTCTTGGGCGAAGAAAGAAAGAAGGAAAGAAGGAAGGAAGTGGTGCTGGGTTATTATTTGTAAAGGCTCCTAAGATGAAGTAGCTTATGAGATGGCTTGTATATAATTTTGCTGTGACTCATATAGCCACCAATAATCAAATAACAATATATATTAACTCGAAATGTCCCGTCGACATATGGGTACGTTGCAACATTTTGCATTTGCCGGTCCCATTGATGTACTGGTACGTCAGGCAATTGCAAGGTCCCTAATTTGCACAATTTTCAATTTTCACGTGTGATTTTTTTGTCGGTATACACAGGACACCTTCCTCTATTCCTCTACAAGATGCCAAGCAGGGACAATGCCTTACACCAAATAACCTCCTCCCCATTGTCTCAGCAATTCACCTGTTACCAGTGACCTGGCCAATAAAGACATTCAGGGCCAGAGTGATTCCTCAATCGATGACAATGTGTAGGACAAAATTTACATAGCATTAGTGGAAGAAACAGTCAGAAATGATGATCAGGTAATGTGGCAAAAGAAGGTCAGGAATGGTGATGAGTTAGTGAGTGAAACAATGCTTATAATGCCTATATTACTGTTTGAAAACCAATGTACTCTCGTATGACATAAATTCGTACCAAATAAATAAATAAATGCCGTTTATGAGTCGTAAGGAATAGTTATCCTCCCATAGAACTCGTTTTCTTTGCAGCCAGCCTGATAGAAAACCCTGTAAGGTAAGGAGGTACTCCTACCTGTATCGAGTATTTTAAACCTCAGGTGAGCGATTTCTCTATGAATTTTCGATGTTTCTCACCAAAAGCGGAGATTTTAGCCAAAAAAAAATTTTTCCAAAAATGCTCAGGACTGGGGGGTGTCAGAGGTGCGAAAGTGCTTGGGACGTGACGGGTTAACGTGACTGTGAAGAACAAACAATCCGTAATAAGAGCTCGGTGTTTTAGAAAAACGTTTGGAGCCTTCATAAACACGACCCTCTGTTGTTTACCTGCCGAGAAGATGAGTGACGATGATCCCTGGGCCGAGCTGACAAGCAGAGCCAGCTAGTTTTCATCTTGGTAATGGTAACACGCCTTCCATCTCACACTCTCAGTCATTATACCCGTAATGACTGGCGCGACAGGAATGCTTGGCAATGATGGAGGGCCCTGGCGTCCTTCCCCCCTGGTGATAGGTCGCTTCACAAAGAGCTCACAATGAACAGTAATTGTGCCACTAATGTGTAATGGAGGATACAGAAAGGTTAGATTATCAAAAGCATTGCAGTAACGTAAAAGAGAGTTGATAGCTTTATAATGCAAAACTATTTTTTTCTTAGGGGACCTCACAGAAAGCCTAGCTTATGAATTATTTATGCCACCAATGAACAATGGTGGTTAAACAGAGGCTTATTTTAAAAACCTTTCAAGAACGTATAAGCAACTTAACAGCTGAAATAATACAAATATAAATCATTTTTCTTTCTTGCGCTGTGTTAACAGACTAGGAAATAAAGTACCAGTGCTTGTCACAAGCATCGTGGGGTGTGCGTGTAGCTCACTTGGCTCAGTCTGAATACTGGCTATACCTCAGATGTATAGTAATTCTCATATGAGTTCATGGCAGTTTGCTTGCGACGGCGCATATTGTATCTTCTATTTGCGACTCGGATTCAGTTGATCATCATACTTACGTGATGTGAGGTTTAGCCTTACAATATGGGACATACAGTATAATGAAATCTAATATGCTCAGTGTTATGGATGATGATGCCGAATACAGCCATGGAAACATCCATGTTCTACTGGACGTGTTAAATGTGATAGATACTGTACACGTATCACCTAATATTCATAGTTATTATCAAGAGGATGGCATTTAGGTGCATGGGTGTGTCGGTGGCTGCAGGGATGTGATTATGCATGACATGGTAATGACCCATAGTGAATAACGATCATTAAAACCTTTTAAAATTTGTTTGTCCCTTCTGACCCCTAACTTCCAACAGTATGCACAAAATCTGGTGACATATTGTGAAGGACATGGCCTTTGCACCAGGATAATGAATTAATGACAATAATAATAGTACCTAGTTACCTGTTCTTCTTGTGTAGCCACAACAGGGGAGCTCAGCCATGTGTCATATAGGGTATGTTAAAAAAAAATAAAAAATGTGAGGACCCTAAGGTAATTTCCTGTGTAACATCAAATGATCTGAAGATAAAGGTGTCGAGGAAATCAAGTGTAAATTGTACATTTGTTTCAATAAGTAGCTAAATGTGTGTTTAACTGTAACCATATTCCTTTTAGATGATACGAGGAATCACACCTATATATCTGGAAAGTTACAGCTTTAAAGCTTTGGTGGTTTTCTCTAAAATTGTTGCAAAGAAAAAACACTGAGCAGATATCAATTCGGTACTTTCCACTAGGCTAAATGATAAAAAATTAAGCCAAAATTGTTCAGCAAACATTTTTATCATAGGATTTTCAACCAAATAGCTGTATCTTAATTAGTTTCTGAGATATTTCGGTTTCAAATATGCAATTTTTCGAATAAAAATGAGTATATCACCTTCAAAAATAGGCCAAGGCCAGTTATATTTGGAGCAAGGACTTGGGTTACCCTAGGATATCCTCATGTATAATGTCATCAAGATCGAAGAAAAAACAAAACTGCTAGGAAAAATGATGGTAATAATAATACTGTACTGATGAAATCAGGAAGCTTCGCCATTTATATGGCGAAGCTTAATAACAAAGATTATAATAATAATAATAATAATAATAATAATAATAACAACAACAAAAACTGTGTAAGTCGATCGCGTGACCCGCGTCACTCCATGGATCCGCAAAATGTTGTAATGAAAAGGAGCGGATGGTATGTGTTGGAATTCCGGTCAGCAGGGAAGTATGTCCTGAGATTTTTAGTGTTGTGTGATTAGTGAACTGAAAGCAATAAGGATTTCAACGTGTCTTCTAAAAATGAAAATGTGGGGGGGGGGGAAGCTAATGAAACGAGCATGGGTGACAAAAAAAAGGGGGAGGGGGGATGGGCTGGAAATGTCGCTGAGGTGGGTCTGGCCATGAGAGAATAAGCCTATCGGACTGGATGCTGTCAAAATAATAGTCCACTGAAGATGTTAACTCTACCTTTTCCCCAGCAAAACATGGTAAGCCTGCATTGCTCTCATATACCTGGCGCCTTAGGACGCAAGTGATAATAATAATCAGAGTTATGCTTGGACTTCTCCCATCCTAGCTCTCACTACTGGCTAATATGACGATAACTGATATCCCACAATATGCAGTATGGCAGTTCTTAAATGATACTATGAAGGTTGCCCCCCCCCCCATCTATAATGTTTTAGTTGCTGGCGAGAACACAATATAAAAACTTGGTGTTATTGAAAACTGCCACGATCACAAAACATTTACTTGAAACAAGTCTAACAGCAGAAAAACAGAACAAGAGAACGTTGTGACTGTGACCTTTGACTTTTCATTTGAGTGACCTGGAAGTAAAGCCAGTTTCAACAAAGTCATTCTAAAGCGGACATTCGAGTGTTGTTTGTTTTATCGTGAGGGGGACAGCACAGGCAGAAAAAAAAACATGCCTGATGAACTGAGCTAGATGACACAATAAAAAACTTTAACTTTTGTGAAAGAGAGAGAGGGGTGGACGTTGGAGACAAAAGAGCAGCAGACAAGAGAATGAGGCCACAGGGAAGAAATCAGACTACAGGAAGGGAGAAGGCATAGGGTACGAGGAGAAATGGGCGAAAAGAGGAAGTTTGAGATGGGGGTGAGGAAGGAAAGGTGGTTATAAAGGAGTAATGAGGAAAGGAAAAAGGGAAAAGGACTGGGATACACAAAAGAGTAGTCAGGAAGGGTTTCAAGGAAAAGAGAAACATTTTTTGCAGAGAGATGAGAACGGAGCTACAGAAATTAAGTCAGGAGGGGATACAAACAGAGAAGAAGTAGCGGTTATGGGGAGAAGAAAAGATCAGTTTGCTACAGAAAAAAAAGCAGTATAAGCAAAGGCTAAACAGAGAAGAGAATTAGAGGCATGAAAGAGAAGAAAGATCAAACCGCTATAGAAAAAAAAGCAGTAAAAAAAAAAAAAATCTACAATGAAGAGAAGTAGAGCTATCAGAGAGAAGTAAAGATCATAAATGACGACAGAATAGAATGATCGAGAAGGAATACAAAACAATGTGAAATACGGGCCACAGAGACAAGCGAAGAACAACAGGCTACAAAAAAGAATAGTCAGGAGGGCTACAGAGACAAGAGAAGTGAGGTTACAGAGAGAAGGAGAACGAGGGGCTACAGGGAGAAGCGGAGCAAGGAGGTACAGGGAGAAGAGTGGTAGTCAGAAATAGAAAAAAAAGTGGTTGCTACACGTAGAAGGAAAGATCAAGAAGCAACTGAAAAAGTGTTAAAGGGAAAAGCAACAAGGAACAGGATCCACATAGGCCCCAGCAGCAGTAGCGCCATCTGAGGCTGGGCAATAATTCGCAGTATTACCCCCGAACCGAGGTGAGTTCCGGCCAGACACCACGTTTGTTGGGATTACGCACCTCGCCTTAACTCCACCCAAATTCTTTTTTACGTCGACGTGATGCTTCCCTCCCACCATTATTAGACTCCCAGGCCTAAAATACGATAACAACATTGTAGTAATCTGCGGGTATTGCCCCGGCCTCCTTGGGTTGTGGCTAGTGCAGGGTAGGTGGTGGTCAAGTGGTTAGAGAAGCGGTCTGTTGTTCGAAAGGACGCGATTTCGATCTTGGCTGTGGCAGGGAACAGTTTGATGCTTTCAATGTTATTGAAACATACTTTACTGATCTTTCACATGATCTCGCAGCAGGTTACAAAAAAAAAAAAAAAAAGAATCCACGCAATACCAAACCAGTCTTCAGGCAGGTATCCCCAGCATGTATTTAGTATGGGCGGTGGATATTAGAGCCGAAGTGGTGACAAGAAAAGGTGTGCAGCACGGAGAAAAACTGCTGGGTCTCAGCAGCTACGTACTTAAGTCGACTGCAGGACAAAGAGTCGCCAGCTTTTTAACCTCTGCGTATTGGGTGTTATTTTGATCTTTATTTTGTTTGTTACGTACCTCTTCCTTTCACACCATCTCATGGTTACCATTCTGCTGCTCTGTAACTGTCCTTCGTTTCTGTGCTCTACGATAAATGTCATCTGCCGGTGTCTATTTCTGACAGATATTTAAGATATTAACAGATCATGAAAACGACAGAAGAAACGGTGGGTACTTATGGAAGTTTTCTACAGTGCTGGGGTGATATATGGCTGTGTGATGTCCGGGAGGTAGAGAGTTATAAGAGACTGAGAAGAGTTAGGGAGGAGCTTAAAGACTAGATGAGATAAAATGTAAAGGGCTTCTTATTATAGCATATAATAGTGATGCTTACTAAATACGACTGGTATCTTTGCAGAACGGTTCATTTCTTTGAATGTCTGCGAGAGGCAATTAAGTCAAAGGGTATAAGTGATGATTGCTTAAAGGGAGGATGACTTTCAGTATCATTTGTTGCTTTACTTGATGAAGTAGTAGAGAAGATAGGGAAATGTGAACGAACTGTGGAAAGTGTGGCGTGCGAAAGAAACAAATGTGGTACTATAACTGTCTTGATATGAACGAAAAAAAAATGGGTATAAAACTGACAAGAAGGTAATTTAATGCCCTCGCTAACAAATGCATGTGAGCCCTGAGTTAGAGCAGTTGTCTATGCAGGAAGGGTAGACTGGCTTTGAAAAAAAAAAATGAAAGTTTGGGGCAAAAAAGTCTAGTACTTAGAGGACAGAAGAGTTGTGTTCATAGATCGTATGATCATAGAGAAAGAAAATACATTTGACACGAGTAAGAGATAGAAAAGGATGTACTAGTGCGAGACAACGAATGTGATTAAATTTGGTTAAACGTAGTTCACTTCAAAATGGAAAAGGTCAAAATACTTACAAGAGCGAGAAAAGAACGTAATATCAAAATTATCACTAAATTACTGCCCTCGCGAGTCTCGTCAAGTAGTGGCATTTTCTCATATATGAGCAGCCAGACCCGGTCCGGCCCGACCTGGCCCAACCGGAACGCTTTTGAGAAGCTTATATCTCAGCAACCACAGGGCCAATCACTGAGTGGTTTTAATTCTTTAAGATTTGTTTTTACAGGTTTCATCACACCCAGGCAATACACACAGCACGTGACGCGCCTAGTGCAGCATGACGAAAATCTTCAAAAGAGGGCCACAGGCCAGACAGTTTGTGGTAAAGGCATGAAACTTGGTAAGTAGATAGCCATCAATATATTCTAGGCATCATCGGGGTGTAAGGCGACATTTCAATGCTTCCGGATTAAAATGGCCTCGCTCATACCTCGCCGACTAAGGCGTTTTGCTGGTTACAATAATATACGGTAACATGAATATGAAGCTTCAGTTATCTGATTAGTCAGTGAAGATTAATATTACCAGAATAAAACATAATGTTTTATACAAGGTGGTAATATATACAAAGTATGATAATGAGTGTTATGCTGGAAATTGAAATGTATATGAAATCTAATGATGGCACTGCATCAAGAGAATACGATTTTAAAACCAGCTCAAGGATATATTACTGTGGGCATCTCCCCATATCGAATGATGACGTATATAGAATTTATGATGAAAGAAAGTAATGTTTTTTGTCAAGGACACCGTGTAAGTAGATAACTGACGAAGTGAAACGTGTGTCAGGCAGAGGTGATATGTAAACTACGGGAGACTGTGGCAGCTGCTAGTGTCTGTCTCAACTCGGAATGAGTTGCTCGTCATCTCACTGCCGGCTTCCAAAAATCCCAGAGAGCTGCACACATTTTCCTACTTGGTTTAGAAAATCATGTATACGTACTATGTTACTGAGCATGCAGTAAGGTAGTTATTATAGATTTAACACCTATGGGAACTACAGCAAGAAAATTACATAACTGACATAACATAACAGCCTACAAATACTATATATTTGAATTACTATGGTACTTTGGACTCAGTCTGCTAGATGTCACTTATACCATACATGTACTGTACATTACAGTCTAAGACTAAAGTCCTCTGACTTAGGAAATTTGCCAGTCAAGAGATGGCGCCTAAATCTTTCCTTAGAAAGGGGTGGAGTTAGCAAGTGGGAAGAGCGTGAGTGTGATGGGGAAGGGTGAAGGGGTCTTAATGGGTGGGGAGTTGGGGCTTGTGTTCAGTGGTTCAAACATGTGCGTCGACGAAGCTGTGAAGCTGAATGTTACTGAGGCGAGTTTTGGTACATAGAACAATTTCGTCAGAAGCCACAGTAGAACATGCGAAAAATAATTACTTGAAAACAGGTAACATTCAGAAACATGGTACTGAAGTTAAATTTCACGTGATAGGAGCATTTCTATGACGAGAGAAATCATGTGACGGGAGTCAGGATGATGTTATCATTGGTGTTTGTATATCAGTGCCTGTGAAGATTATTTGTAGCCATTTCTGTACTAATGTTTCAGTGTATATATCCCCTTAATAGTTTTTCTTTTCATCCACTTAAACATTTATTGCTATTCAGCAGTATTGCTCGTATATCAAACAAAAAAAATGAGTGTAGAGTCCATCGTTGCGAAGAGTGTTTTGTCTTTTGGCTTGTATTGATGTCACTTTGAATGATACATCGGTTGACATTAACCAGAAGGATATCGTTCATCGTTAAAAACCCCTGCAAACGGTCAGTATTTATTTACAATATTCATGGTGCCAGCATTATATATGACTGCAATGTTACATGATCAATATTATGCACAAACTTGTCAGGCAGGGCTACCATTTTATGTGTCCTAACGTATTTCTGCACCCTGCACCTGGCGACGCAGGTAAAAAGGCATTCTCTGACACGAGGAGCTAATGGAGATTACATCACGTCGCCTTTGTCACAGAGTTCCGCTAAGATTAAGAAAAAAAAATGAAAGTAACCATAATACAATTATCCTTAAAATAACGACAGAAAGGGCTACCGGAAGACGATAATACATACCTTCGCAGTGCATCAAATAGTCTAAAGTGTTAAAACTAGAGTGTTTATCTGGAAACAGTAAAGAAAGAAGAAAGTAACAACGCAGGAAAAAATATATATATATATAATGCCAAACTCTGTGAAGCTTAGTGAATGAGCTCTGTCGAAGGTGTAAACTTTGCCTAAATGTGCTGAGCTATACGATGGTGTAAAGAGGCTGGGTGAAAGGCGGTTGATTAGCACTTTCACTATGAAATTGATCTTGCGATCTTTTTAGTGTAATCATTCAAATAGGATAAGCTTGAATAAGCAGAAAAAAGACTTTACATTACTGAAGGGGTCAAAAGAACTCACAACGGACTATTAACATCCTAAAACTAACGTAAACGAAGGAAAACGACCTTGCAATGCAATTAGTGTTGAGAAACCAATCAGTGTGGAAATAAAAGGTGCAGCCTGTACGATAAAATACAATGGCAATCATCAGCACCATCCTGACCCTCCTTTCCATCAAACGATGAGGTGAGGTGTAATTGCAGGGCCCGTAAATGGGCCACACAATCATCCACACCACCGAAGCCTCTGGAATCATGGCCCCGTCTCTCAAATCTAACAGTTTGTATTTATTATAATTTTATTCTTTTCATTTTTGTTCAGTTTTGTGTACATCTACCTGAGTCAAGCGGTTGACTGTCAGCTTAAATAGAGGCTTCCAAACCCTTATCATGTAGTTCTTCTATCCTTGTTATCTCATCCTATCAACGCTTTTCACACACGATTGACTCCTCAATGTTTATATTTATCGTTTTCATAAATTTAATTAAATATAATTTCAAATTACTGTACTTCTGGGTATATGCTTGTAAATACAGGGAAAAGTGCACGTCTGAAGCAGCCAGTATTGACACCCTTACGATGCGGTAATAAAATGAAAGTTCCATCCCCTGCAATAAAGTGGCTCTCATCCTCCAAAAGTCTGCCAATAGCCCTGCCGGCGACACTAACGGGTTGCCTGAACGATCCCGAAGAGTAAACAGACGAGAGGGGCACGGCCATTCCCAGAACTTTGAAAACTGAATTACTTATGTTTTCTGCTGGCAACAATATCGTTGTTTAGAATTGGTATTTACACAGGCAAATAACGAACATTAAGGTGAAGTGAACAGCTGTTTTGGACTGGGTTATAATCAACATTCGCTGAAGGAGTCTAGAGATGGCAAGAATCTTTTTACCTTGCTTCGTAAGGCGGCAGATGCACAGTTGCAGACAATAATCGTGCTTCATCTTTCATTCCCCCCCAGATTGAAAGACTTACGTAATATTCAGAATTTTTTGTTAGATGCTAAGTTATAGGTCACTGTCTCGTCTACTTATCGTAATGAAGTGAAGCAGTATTTGTGTTCGCAACTGTCCCATGTACGGAGATAAAACTTGCGTATGTTCTTGCTTTTGTTCTGGGAGAAAGCTTGATTAAAAATTTTCACCACGTCCCTACCGATCAACCAACGACACCCAGTTAACAGCGTTTACTACCCCATCCTGCCTCTACAACAAACCATCACCCTCGCCAGTTCCCTTTGATCTCCCATCAGTGTACTCATTTTCTGCTACCCCTTATGAAATTTGCAAGAACAAGCACAAAATTTATATATTTCTGGAGCTCAGGACCATTTGGTTAAAGCCCTTGTAGCTAGTCATCCGAAAATCATTAGCGAGTGATGACGGACAGCCCAGTTCCCAGATATACTCCAGCATTCATAAACTTCACTGGGTGTGCTCGTCCTGCCCCGCCTCGCTACGCATTGCCATTCCAACTCATCCCTTCCTCCCCATTTAATTTTCACTCCTCCGTAGAATATTTAAGAAAAGCAAATACAACTTTCCGTCGACTTACACCGCCAATGTACACAGAACTGACTCCCACGAACTGAAGCAGCTTACGAGTTAGAAATAGTCCCCAGTGACCCCTTCAGTGGAAAGACTGTGTGTGTGTGTGTGTGTGTGTGTGTGTGTGTGTGTGTGTGTGTGTGTGTGCCCTTTCAATCCGGCTACGTATTTTTTTTACTATATCTACAACCAAATCATTTTATTTTATTAAGAAAAAAAACTCTTAGTGAAGGTGTCGACGAAGGCTACATCTACCCCGACCTGTTCCAAAAGTCTCTTAAACTGAACACACCTTTCTGAAACCAGCAAAAATAAATAAAAATGCAACGTTGTCACAAAGATTAATATTATCCATTCGATATTTTTTTCTACATCCAGGTCATTTTTTATATATGTATTTATTTTTTTAGCATACGGACGACCTGTTATAGTGAAAAGTAAATTAAAAGCATTAACTCCATATAATACATTGATTTAGTTTTTGTTTGGTGTTCTTATGATTAAGTCTCCTTTCTACTTCTGCTTAGATTTTCAGGAGTGACCTCTCGTTAGGAAGGGGTAAGAATATAATTCTCTCTCTCTCTCTCTCTCTCTCTCTCAACGCCAGGAATCCAGCGTCACTTTCTTTGTTATTAATTACTTCAGCTGCCTCTAAACATTTCCTCCGACTTTGAACAGACATCAAGTAAAAGCAGGTTAAGGGCAGCTATATCCAGACCCCACAGTTATAAAAATGAGAAGAAAATGGAGAATGAGAGGCTGACTAGAAGAGTGTGTGTAGGTGAAGCGGAGAGGAGTAGACCAAGGATGAGATGAAAGGATGAGGGGGAGAGATGGAGAGAAGGAATTGTGAGTTGCAAGGAGGGCAGCCAAATGGCAGGGGACAGAGCGACGTGGAGGTGAATTGTTTGACGCCATTCCTTAGGGGGCTAAGGTGTCTGACAATAAACAGATTGATAGATAAAATCGCCCAGGGATATTACGAAGCACACACACACACACACACACACACACACACACACACACACACACACACACACACACTGATCGTCAGTATGGATTCCGTCAGGGACGCTCCATTGGCGATCTTCTCACCTACCTTTCAAACTCCTGGTCATCCTCCTTTCGGGACTTTGGCGAAAGCTTTGCCATTGCACTTGACATTTCAAAGGCTTTCGATCGAGTCTTGCAAAATCTTTAATTTCCAAACTGCCCTCTTACGGCATCTATCCTTCTATCTGTGCCTTCATCTCTGGCTTCCTTTTTGATCGTTCCATAGCCGCTGTTGTAGACGGCTATCGTTCTTCTCCTAGATCTATCAATAGTGGTGTTCCTCAGGGCTCTGTCCTATTACCAGCTCTCTTCCTTATATTCATCAATGACCTTCTACGCTGTACATCTAACCCTATCTACTCATACGCTGATGACTCCACCCTTCACCTTTCCATTCGTTCCCGCAACGTCCATCTCAGCAGTTACTTCAACAAACAAGGGATGAGGCTATGGCACGCCTGATGTCTGACTTGGCTCGTATCGCTGACTGAGGTAAAAATAATCTTGTTGTTTTTAATGCATCAAAGACTCTGTTTTTACACCTATCAACCCGACAGAATCTTCCACAGGTATACCCACTAATGCTTATTAATATTCAGCTTAATCCTGCATCATCCTTGAACATGCTTGGGGTTTCATTTACTCTGGACTTATCTTGGAAAGATCATATTACATCTCTTGTAAAATCTGCTTCTAAGCGATCGGGTGTGCTAAGCCGACTTCGTTCCTCCTCTACCCCTGCACAATTGTTGACTCTATACAAGTGTTTTATCCGCCCCTGTGTGGAGTACAATCCTTATGTGTGGGGAGGCTCCCCACATACAGCTCTTCTCAACAGGGTGGAGTCAAAGGCTTTTCGTCTCATTAACTCTCCTCCTCTTACTGACTCCCTTCAACCTCTGTCTCTTCGTCGCACTGTTGCATCTTTATCTCTTTTCTATCGCTACTTCAATGGTCACTGCTCCTCTGAACTGTCTGCATGCATTCCCCCACCTCTGCGACGGGCACGTAGCACCCGTCTAGCAGCAAACTCTCGTCTCTTTTCTGTCCAACTCTCCAATGCAAGAGTTAACTGTTACTCCCAGTCCTTCATATATGCAATAGGTCAGCTCTGGAACTGTCTCCCTCTGTCTATATTTCCTGCTTCCTATGATGTCCAGACTTTAAAACGCAGTGTGTCCAGGCATCTCGAAATGATCGGATCTTGAATTTGGCTCTCTCTTGTAATTTGTTTTTCTCTTGGAAGGAACAATAATTGCGGGCTCGCGGCCTTTGGTTTCTTCCTCCCATAAAACACACACACACACACACACACACACACACACACACACACACACACACACACACACAAGCTGAGTTTCTTAGGTGGGTTACTAGACATTAATCCTTAAGCTGCGGGTAGTTTCTGTGAGCTAAATAGAATCGCCAGCGAAGTAACGAAAATCGTCCGTCCTTATGTGAAAAAAGACAGGAAATCTTTAACCTCTTTCAGGCCATGGACAGATTATTATTATTAGTAGTAGTAGTAGTAGTAGTAGTAGTAGTAGTAGTAATAGTAGTAGTATTTGTCATTATGAATTATCATCATTGATATTAATATTACTAATAGTAGTAGTAGCAGTAGCAGTAGTAGTATTCATGCCATCTGACAATTTGATTAAGCTCTGAAAGAGATCTTTCATGAATTTCAGGAATTGAGTGGAGGTGGCTTCAAGCTCATTCAGTACTAAGGTTTTCCGAATAAATAAGTAAATAAATAACATAAATAAATCAGGGACGGCATGAATCGATATCAAGGTGTTACAATGGCGAAGTGACTACTTATGGGCCAAAAAAAAAAAAATCAATATTATTTATATTTATGTATATATTTTTATAGCATTGACCTTGCCCTGGGTTACTCTTTTGCACTGCAAAATTACCTCACTTTGGGTGGTAGTATTTTGTACCGACATAGAAAGATTCGTATCACCTATTCCTATGCTATTTATTTTCATTTCACCGTTACATTTTCATGTATTATTTTCAGTATCGTTTGTATCTCAGCACAGTTTGCATCAACAACATACTTAAAGGCACTGAGGTGTAATGTGCAAAATAAATCGCTAAGAAATATGTGTTAAGAAGTTTCCAGAGCGACATAATACGACCCAAAGCGAACCAAATACAAAGTAGGTTTTTCGCAGTCAGCGGGTTAACGCAACACTACGATGGCGTACCGGTATTATCTTTATCGCTGCCGCCAAGTAATTTCATTAAGCTCTAAAGGAGGTGACTCAGTAAGGAAGCAAAGATAACGGCCTATCTAATTCACTCTTCCTGCCACCAACTACTTATATGCTACTTAGGAGGGAAATTTAGTAGAAGTTTTGATCAATCTCTTGAAACCCCCCTCTACCCCCTGGGGGTAGGGGGGTTTCAAGAATACTCCCCCAGTAACCCTGCTTGTCGTTAAAGGCGACTAAAAGGGTTGGCGGAGGGTTAGTGCCCCTCCCCGGAAAACAACTAACTAAAAACAAACAAACAAAAAGCCTTGGACAAGGACTGACCAAACGATGACGACCCAGGACCGGACAAAGGACTTGGTAATGAGTACATGGAATGTAAGAGGAGCGAATGATGAGGTGAAAGAGAGAGAGATTGTCCAGGTGCTTGAGGGTGCGAAAGTGGATGTATGTGGAATAACTGAAACAAAATGGAGAGGAGAAAGTGTGAGAGAATGGGAGTATGGATGGGGTATATGTGCAGGAGTAGGTGAGTATGAGAAGGCAAAAGAAGGAGTATGTATAGTTGTGAGTAAAAGATGGAAGAAGAGCATAAGACAGTATGGATCAGTTGGGTCAAGGATTGTGTGGGTAAAGTTGAAAGTTGGAATACAAATGTGGGTGATTGTGTGTGTGTATGCACCAACGCAAGATCGTGCTAGAAGAGTGAGAGAAGAGTTCTGGACAAATGAAGAAGTGTGCATGGAAAAGTTTGGAAGGAATGAGAGAGTGTTTTTGATCGGTGATATGAATGGTAAAGTTGGGAATGTGAAGGTGGATGGAATAGTTGGTGAGTGGGGTGTGCCTGCTGAGATAGATGAGAATGGGAGTGCGTTAGTGGATATTTGTGCTGGGAGGGGGTTGGTGATAGCCAATACCCTCTTCAGGTATAAAATGATCCACAGGTATACATGGCGAGTGATGAGAAAGGTGGGTGGTGAACTGAACGAAAGGAAGGCAATGATTGACTATGCGTGTGTGGATGAAAGGATGCGAAGATGTGTAATGGATACAAGAGCTTATAGAGGTTGGGGGAGTGGACTTTCTGACCACTACTTGGTGGTGGCCAGAATTAGGATTCAAGTAAGATGGAGGAATAGAAGAAGGGAAAGACGAGGGGAAGGAGTAGTTGCAAGGAGAGTGGAAAGGTTACAAGAGGATGAGAAAAAGGCAGAGTATAAGAGAGAAGTGGAGGAACGATTGGGCAAATATGAATTGGAGCAGATGGGAGACGTGGAAGGTGTGTGTAGGATATTTACAGAAGAAATATGCGCAGCATGTGATGTGGTGTGTGGAAGGAAGAGAAGACAGAGGGGGGGGGGGTGCAAGGAACAGCGTGGTGGACTGAAGAGGTGAGACAGGCTGTGACACAAAAGAAGAAAGCATACAATGAATGGATGAGAAAAAGGGGTGTGGAAGAAGTTGAGAGGCGGAAGAGAGAGTTATATGTAGAAAGAAAGAGAGAGGTGAAAAGATTAGTAAGAGAGAGTAAGAAGAGAGTGGATGAGGAATTTGGAAGGAATTTGAGTGTAAAGTGGAGGGACTGTAAGAAAATGTTCTGGAAATGGGTGAAAAGAGTAAGACAGGGTGGAAGTGAAGTTAGCAGGAGAGTGAAAGATAAAACTGGTAGATTACTAGTGGAGAAGGGAGAAAAAGTGAGCAGATGGAGAGAACACTTTAAGGAATTGTTGAACATAGAGGATGGAAGTAATGCGAGTATAAGTGGCTGGGGAATGGCTGGGAGAAGGAGGGAGGTGAGAAGACAGGAAGAAATCAGTAGGATAGAAGTTGTGGAAGCAATGAAGAAAGTTAAATTGGGGAAAGCCCCAGGAATTGATGGAGTGTGTGGTGAAATGCTGAAGCATGGGGGAGAGATAGTAGTAGAATGGATGTGGAAGATGTGCAGATTGGCCTGGGAGGAAGGTAGAGTCCCGGAGGATTGGAAGTCAGGTATAATTATTCCCTTGTGCAAAGGAAAAGGGGAAAAAGAAATGTGTGGTAATCACAGGGGCATTTGTCTTCTTAGTATAATAGGAAAAGTGTATGGTAGGATACTTATTAACAGAGTTAGAGAAAGAACAGAGAAATTAATTGGAGAAGAACAGGGAGGCTTTAGGAAGGGAAGAGGTTGTGTAGATCAGATATTCATTCTAAGATCTTTAGTGGAAAAGTTTCTAGAGATGGGAAAGAAGTTGTATACGGCTTTCATGGATTTGGAGAAAGCATATGACAGGGTGGATAGACTAGGATTGTGGAAAGAGTTAAGAATATATGGAGTAGATGGGAAGTTGTTGAATGCTGTGAAGAGTATGTGTACGATGGTGCGAAGGCTGCAGTACGTGTGGATGGTGAACTGAGTGAATTTTTCTCTTTGAAAGTTGGGTTGAAACAGGGATGTGTCATGTCTCCATGGTTGTTCAATCTGTACATGGATGGGGTAATGAAAGAGGTACAAGGTAGGGTAGTGTATGTTGGAGTGGCCCTGGTGAGAGAGGATAGTGTTTGGAAACACCCTGTACTGTTGTTTGCAGATTATACTGTGTTGTTGAGTGAAGACGAAGGGGAGCTGCAAGGCTTGGTGGATGAGTTTGGGAGAGTGTGTAAGAAAAGGAATCTAAAGATGAATGTAGGGAAGAGTAAAGTGATGGTCTTTGAGAGAGGTGAAGTCAGTGAATGTACAGCGAGGTTGGATGGTGAGGAATTGGAAAATATGAGTACGTTGAAGTACTTGGGTAGTGTGATGAGTAAAGTTGGAGGTTTGGAGGGTGAAGTGCTTGAAAGGGTACAGCAGGGAAGAAAGGTTGCTGGTTCTTTGAAAGAAGTGATAAGAAACAGGGAAGTGAGCATGGAAGTAAAAAAGTTACTACATGACAGTATTGTGATACCAACTCTAACGTATGGATGTGAAGCTTGGACGTCGTTGGAAGGACACAAGTCAAGAGTGAGAGCAGTGGAAATGAGTTATTTAAGAGGAGCCTGTGGAGTCACATGGAGAGACAGGCTGACGAATGAGGATATAAAGGAGCGTTGTGGTGTGGATGTGGATGTGATAGGAAGCGTTATGAGGACACACTGAGGTGGTTTGGCCATGTGGAGAGGATGGAGGGTGAAAGACTGACGAAGAGAGTGTATGTGAGTGAGGTGGAGGGGGGAAGAGGGAGGGGGAGGCCGAGGATGAGATGGAGGGATGGGGTGGAGAGGTATATGAGAGAAGGGGGTGTGAGTTGGGAGCATGGCAGTGAAATGGCGGGGGACAGGGCGACTTGGAGGCGATTTGTTTGTGGCCACCCCAAGCGGGATTGAGGCGTCTGGCAATAGATAGATAGATTTATGTTATGATATACATTGTCAGTTCTTTGAAGACTTGATACGGAATACAGACTTGAGTATGGAAGTTGCAAAAGAACTATATGAAGGTATGTGAGTGCCTTTATTAGCAAATGGCTGTGAGACTTTGGAATGGCACGAGTACTAATAATCAAGAGTGAGAGAAGCCAAAATGAACATATTAAAGAGCGCACGAGAATGTAGGGTGTGTAGGTTGAATAAAGTAAAAATAAAGATTGGTGTGAAATGAGGGGTATGAAAACCTATAGTTCAGAGGGTAGAAGAGAGTTTGCTGTTTGTTATGGTTTCAGTGAGAAAAAGGACTTGGACCGCAAAGGATGGTTAAATGGATATAATATTGCGAATCAGTTTGAGCCTCCGTTGGTCGAGTGGCAGCGTGTGCAACCTCTGGTTCTACTGGTCTGGATTCAGTTCCTGTTATGAGTTGAATATCCCTTTGTTTGTTGTTCATGTACAGTGGCATAACTGCAATATATAAATGAGATACGAAAAAATATGTGACTGTTGTGAACAAAATAAATCGCCAAGAAAGGGGTGCTTGTGGAATTTTCAGAGCCTACGATACTATGATCTTGTTATATTTAAAAGATATACGTAATACAATATGAAAAGAGAAAAAATGTGAATGCTAAGCAAAAATAAAGTAAAAACAAACAAAAGAAATGTGTTAGGAAAACCGCAGTCAGTTGGTTGATTATTCCTTTAGGTGTTATTTAGGCACACTGTGATAGTAACAAAAACCAAATAAAACTTCCTACAGAATATGCCAGCTCTGTCTACAGTCGGGATAAAAATTTTGATTAACATGTCACCTCTTCCCTATGCTGACTAATCTTCCGAAGCTGGGGAAGATTTAGTATGTTTATTTTTTCATGGATGTTTGTTGGTAATATAATGAGTCAAAAAGAAAGTGACTTCTTAACCAAAGAGTAAAGTGGATGGGTGAAGAGGAATAGAAGACAAAATATTCCTTTTCGCCTGAACATACACTCTAAATAAGAGAGGTCTGTCAGGGCGCCTCCTAAGTCCACTAGATAACGGCCTGTTGTCTCTGGTACGGGAGACAAAAGTAGAGCATCCGTCTGGGCCGCCATCACCCACACTCCGGCCAGTGGATGGCACAAGTCCCGCAGTAAACACAATAGTCGGGTCGGCGGAAGGGCTAACTTGTGTAAAGGAGAGGCAACTGATGTCACGTATGAGGGGACTTCCGGGAATAAGCTGGATAACTGTACAATTAACAGAAAAGTTTCCAGACTCCCTAAGTGAAACATAGGTCGAAGAACTTTGAAACTATATCCTCTTAAGGAATATATCCATGAACGAGCTCTGTAATTATTCTGCCAACAAAATGAGCATGTAGGTGACTCCCAAGTTACTATACATTTGAAACTGTCCTTCTATGAGGAAACTTTCGTGTATGAGCTAAATACACGTACAATCATCAGCAACAACACTGTGTAGCCTCGTTACACACTTTTACATTGGGAAATATAAAATGAGAAACTGCTCTACTGTGACGGAATTTCCATGAGTAAGATAAACAATAAATAACTGAGCAATCTACTAACATCTTTCCTGGACTAAGACGTGATGTTCAACTTATTTTACCATCTACCTGACCATGTTAACCAGCATCTAAGAGACTTCTCGTAGCGAATGGATTAATGAAGACAATATCGAACTCACAGTTCGAAAGCTATGAGCTGCTTTAAAATCGTCTAGAGAGGGCAATAATAAAAATGCCCTTGAACTGAAAGGGTCATACTGTCTTGATTGCCAACGTGCTTTACATGTAAACTGAAGGAAACGCAATGGTCATGCCGATTAATAGGAAAAGTTGAGAACGATAAAGGGAAGTGATCGTCTTGTAGGAGGGGATTCTTGCTCGTGTATAAGCTCGATGGCTATCTGCGTGTCTGTCTATCTATTGTCTGACGCAGCGTCATGTAAGAGGCAGCCTTGACAAAAGGATCTGCAAAGCGTTTCCGTTCATACTCAGTAATTTTCTCTCTTCCCGCATCACCCACCTTCACACATCGCCACACCTTGCCTCTCCACACTGTTCTCGATCTTCCTCACCTTCTACCATCTACCATACTCTCACAGCCATCTTCAAAAGTATCTACTGTACATTTACAGCTTGCTATACATTTTCAAACATGGAGCTAAAAGATTTAAAATACCACATTGTATGTTCTGTTATAATGACGGTAACCATATTCCAAAGTTATGATCCTCATTTAAGTAACAATAATTAGTATATGGCAGAAAAATATTTATGTATCGAAATCCTGGTTTAAACTGCATTGACCGGTCTCGCGGCTTAGCACTTCTACAATACACAGGGGATGTCACCACGCCTTCATGTCTCCACTTGGGCAGTAATAATTGCTGTGGCTTGTGATTTAGTTTAGTTTTAATAAGTAGAAAAGAGTCAGACTGGATAAACGTTACAAGTGGAGTGCCGCAGGGTTCAATGTTAGGCCCTATTAATTTATGATATACAGTATATACATGACAGTGATGACGGATTATGTTGTAAAATTTCAAAATTTGCTGACGATACTAAAATAGGTAACAGAGCAGATACAGCATTGCAGAGGCAGGCAACTCAGGGAGATCTTATTCAACTGTTTAATTGGGCCCAAACATGGCAAATGGATTGCAATATTAATAAATGTAAAGCGTTAAACATTGGCAGTAAAAATGTAAGAGCAAGTTATAACATGAATAATGTCCAACTTCATAAGATAAACCATGAAAAAGACTTAGGAGTTATAATAACAAATGTTTGAAAACCAAGTAAACAATGGACAGAAGCTGAAAAAAAAAAATGGATTGAGGTGACTATGCATTGTTCAAGGGAATGAAATTCTCAGCTACACCCAAAATGAGTTAAACTTAGATATATTCATTTCTTTATGGCACCCGACTGCTTCATATCCCTAATAAACAACATTTCTAAATGTGGGTTATGAATATTCTTGTACTCATCCATCGACAGTTTATCACCTTCTCCCTTCGCTTGCCTAATCCCCAGATGCCAGATGGGGCTCCATTCATATCTAGTCCTTTTTTTTTTTTTTTTTTTTTTTTGTACGACTATGGATCATTAACGGGAAAAAAGCATGACGTTGATTGATAACAGCGAGGAAGCGTCTGTATGGGGAAGAAGATGTATGTGTTCTTGGCAGGGCTGCCAGATTAGATTCACAGGGGACGCTGCGGTAGGCATGGAAGCAGCGTCTTGTACATAGAGATTACGACAACTACACAAGTGGACCCGCCATGCTGTTTACATTACGCAAGTAAGGAAAGCGTTCCAGGCCTCACGTATGATAATATCAATTTAATTTTTAATATATTTACATAGAATATTAATTGTTAAACACAAAATAAAACAAGTAAAAGTGAAAAGAATTCAGTTAATTCATCACAGGTAAACAACATGGCGCCGGCTCCAATATATGTTTCGCAGCTCAACAGAAGGCGCTGCTTGGAAGAAGAGGGTTTTGGATTAACCCCTTAACTCTGGATGACGTTCTTTTTAGTTCAAAGTTCCTCCTGCCAGACGATTTTTATTCACCTTAAGAAATGCCTCTCACATTAGCCCGTATTCTTCTCGGATAGGAGAACTCTTCAAAACTAACACCTCTTCCTCACGGTTAATTTTACATATTACACCTTACTGCCCTTTTTCGGGTTATATAAATCCTCCCAATATCACCATGCTCTGCTTAAATAATGAACATAGGGATATTAACCAGCCATATCCAGAAATAAATCGTTAAGGAAGAGATGTCAGAGAGGGTTCTTAACCAATGAGAACACAGGTCATATTGGGGGATTACTTGGGCTAAATCTAACCACTCCATTTCGAAACGTGTCTCCTAAACCGAGTAATTTCGTCAGGAGGGAGTAAAACTAAAATGAAAAAGACATCCCCGGACTTGAAGGGTAAAGGGCTGTATTCCTGGCACCTTTGGGGGAATTCGTTACACCTTCCCTTATGATTAATTCTGCACATTACATTTCAATATCTAATTGTATGTTATTAATGCAAACTGCTCGTATATCCAATCGTATGTTATTAATGCAAACTCCTCGCATATCCAATCGTGTGTTCTGAATGCAAAGTATCGTATATCCAATCGTATGTTCTTAATGCAAAGTATCGTATATCGATATTAAAACGATGTAAAGGACAACTAAGAGAAAGTTAAGGAGCAATATGCAAACTAAATAGCTAAGGAAGGTGTGGTCCAAAGCCTTCTGTGCCACTCAAAATACGGCCCTTATGACTATCGAATGCTATAGAGTCATTCAGGCAGATAATCAAGGTGCACCGAATCACCACCTTCCCCTACAATACGACACACAACAATCTATGTTACATCCAGGTCCCCAACTGTAATACTAGCTCAACAGAGACGCAAGGGAAACAAATTATTATCAAGTGTCTTACAGGCCCAGGAATCTGTTTTTCTTTTCTCTTTTGCGGCTCCCCTCAGCATCTCGATTGACGTTGATCAAAGCTGTTTTTAATACCTTAAGTTAGAGAGGCTGAATGACATAACTTGGAGGTTGCCAGAGAGAGAGAGAGAGAGAGAGAGAGAGAGAGAGAGAGAGAGAGAGAGAGAGAAAGAGAACGCTGCTGTAATGACGTGATTAAAAGATGCAGTACAAAGAGGAGACTAGGAAGAAAGCAAGGTGATAAATCGTACACAGACAGAGAACGATATGAGAGTAAGGTTTAAAGTGGAAGAGTCGGAAGAAGTAAGCTAGTCTATGTATTAGGAGTGGACATAACAACACATAAAATAAACATAGCTTAATAAATGGAAGGAAAAGTATGGAAGACGTTGATGAACGTCGTGGCTGAAAAGATGAGTCTGTTGTAGTGAAGATGGGTATGTGTGAAGCAATCAAGGCGCCCATTCTGCTGAGCGGCTATAAAGCATGCAGTCTAAATTATGTGGGCTAAGAAAGGATGAATATAGAGGAAATAAAGTGCTTAAAAAAATACATATTGTTCGAGATGGCTGGGTAGGAAAGAATGACACAATAATCAAGATACTGTATATGGAAATAAACATAGGTGACACAGCAGGATGTTAGTGGTATGGCCATAATTCTCTCTCTCTCTCTCTCTCTCTCTCTCTCTTTGTCATGCGTTTCTCAATTTATCCTCTGTGCTACACTATTTCATGTCTCATAATTATTTAACATTCCTCCTTCTACAAACACTTTTAAAAAAACTTCTTTCATTACAAACTTTACTCGCTTTAACCTAGGTAAACTTATGCACTGCTCTGCGCCCAGAATACTAATTATCAACATTTAAATTTCTTTCCCGACAGTGCAGTCGCCACCAGTATACATACACACAAGGATTTATACATTTTCCCTACACAGCGGCAGGTGGAGGCGTACACCATCAACTCACTCAGTGTTGAGCTAACTCTAGGTATAATCGAAAAAAAAAAAAAAAAAAAAAAGGTATCTGTGCACATTTGGCATGAAACAATTTGACAACAATAACGATGACCATTGGAAAATGTTCAAATATTTTTTGGCAAGTTGGTAAGCCTGTTTAAATAAGGCTGCCATATGTGACTTGCTGGTGACAGTTTCTAGTCGCTACAGGCGCTTCTCGGCGCTGTTGGGCCGCATCCCACTTGATCAAATGAGAGCCGTTTCTGATTCAGGTTTCTCTTTGCTCGAAACCAATGATTTATGCGTCAACACCGGAGCAGATGGGACAATTAGGGGACAAAATACCCCTTGAGAAAATATCAATCAACAAAACTGAAACGAGCCCATGTGACGCAGTGGTAACCATCTTACCAAGTTTCATCGAAATCCTTTTTAATTTCGAAACTGACCCCCCACAGACACAGAATTGTAGTATATAGGAGTTATTATAACACACACACACACACACACACACACACACACACACACACACACACACACACACACAGAATTATAGTTTATAGGAATTGTTATATGCATTCGTTAACAACAGATTAATTATCACTGGACTTCACTATATTCTTTTTACTCTAACTTGGCGGAAAGTAACCATCTGCCCATCTTCAATGCTGAGTTGTATGAATACAGTTACACCAGATCATAATGCTAGTCGTGAAGAAGTGTTATGGAAATTATGTAGAGTCGTAGTATAATCGTTTTGCGCCACTAAGTTACGTGAAACATACTATAAAATGGAAAAAAAAAATCTGGGTCAAGTTAGTGGAAAAGAAGTATCCTTATAGTGATAGTTTCGGATGTCACCGCTTCACACCTGCGCGATACTTTTATGACCTACTGTCCCTCTACACTGTCTGTCAAGCCAAATGGTGCCTAGTAGCGAAGGGAACCATTTACTACGCTTTATGATAACCTCATACACATACAGATGCTTTTTGGTCTAGTGAGTTAAGCAGCTCCAATCAGATGTGACCCATGACGGTATACATGTAAGAGGCGGTCGGAATTTATGGTTGACGTAATGGTATTCATGAACGAGCCTTAAAAAGACAGGTCTAAGTAGCCTACTGTAGTCTGGGGCCCTTATGCTCCTTCTTGGGCAATAAAGGTCTGGACAACTTTCCCTACACAGTAACGATCCCTCCTCACGCGAGGTCATCCTCTTTCGTATGCTGTCCTCGCATAACTTTCCACCCTCGTCTTGGTCGTCCTCCTTTTCTTCTGCCGACCATGTCACGCTTATTCATCATCATCATCATCATCATCATCATCTATTCCAGTGTTGCCTCATGAGAAGCATAGGAGTTCAGGGCTAGGCAAGATGGTCCTGACATGTAAGATGAGAGTGACCAGCCTCACTCATCCATGAGTGGCCTTACATGTGCAATAAGCCCCAACCACCCCCTGGAAATAAACCTGCACAGGCTAAATCCGGCTGGAGTGACTTAATTGCCCACTAAACCACCAGGTGCCATAGTTTGGTTTAAATGGTTACCACCTAGCTTAGTAAATGGTTTCCTGGTGTACTCCTCTACTCTGGCCGATTTTGGATTTTTTTTAAATGGCTAAATGGGCTTAATACATCAATATAAGAGCCCTGGCACTTCTCAAAGTAATCACTAAAGCCAGATAGTTAGTTGAATCGAGTCAGGTTGGTGCCACTCTACCTCTGAAATCATAGAGGTTACTGAGAGAGCAGAGTGTCTGTGAGCTTGTGAACTGATTTTGGATCATTTTTGTGGGTAGGTGGGCTGAATACATCAATATAAGATCCCTGGCACTAATAAAAGTAATCACCAAAGCCAGAAAGTAGGTTGAAATCGAGTCAGGTTAGTGCCACTTGACCTCTGTAATCTTCAAGGTTACTGACAGAGCAGAGCGGCTGTGAGCCTGTGAAGCCTCACCCGCCTCCCGAGCAACTAAATCAGTGTTGTAAGCATGGCAGAGAAATGTCTGAAATTAGCAAAATACGTTATTACCTTCCATTTTACTTAAGTTGCTTGCAATGACTTCTCAATGCTGCAGGACGTAGGTCTACGTCATGGGCGTTTTTGAAAGGGACGTGGATGTACGTCGCCAGCACGGCATGGGTTAAACTCACTCTGGGGCTCGTGTCCGCATCTCTTTCAAATCCATCATTCTACTCTTGCCCACATCTATTTCTCTCTCATACGTCATCAAAATCCTCTGTTAGACTCTGTAACTTCAATTCTTCATTTCCTTTCAGTACTGCATGATATGGAAGCAGAGGTGTATGAGTAGACAGTTGCTTCTCATTACCTCCTTCTTCAGATTCTTCCTTGTACTAGATATTATTTCAAGGTTATATAAAGACCATATCCATAGCATCATGACATATTTTTCCTATTCATCCTTCAAAAAGAACATGTCAGTGTATCAGCCACTCACCTGGGTGCATTCACTTTATTATAACTGTCTTCCATGACTGGATAAACTACTTTCCATTCAGTATCGTTTTACTACCTTCCACAATGCCCACCAGTCTACTCCTATGTATTATGCCGTCTAAATATCCATAAATCCTCCAGCGTGATACTCATAATATCTACTTTCTTTCAATTAAACATTACCAATTTTTATTGTTTATTACGCAACATATACATCCCATGACTCATCCATGCCTTTGTTTCATCATTACATCTGTTTCCTTAAAGTTCCATGTGTGTTTCTAGCATTCACTTTTACTCCCACGTCCTCACTCCATCAAACTGGTGTCTCTCCAAACACCCTTAACTCTCAAACACCCTAATTTTACAGTTACTCCTCTCTTTTTCATCTCTCTACCTCCCGCTTGCTTCCTTCCTTCTGTTTCCTTTTGTTTTGCTTTTCTCTTGTACTCCCGCTTCGTCATACCACCTACATCTCTCTCTCTCTCTCTCTCTCTCTCTCTCTCTCTCTCTCTCTCTCTCATAATGGCATACTTCAGTACATTTCATACATATAACCTCTTCTAATATTCGCCATACTACCTCCACCCTAGTAATACGTTCAAGCTCCTATGACTCACTCAGCCGAATAAAATCCTTTGACGTTAGCGGAAGAACAGATATCAGAGTTGTGCAGACCGTGAGAGACGATGGTACCTGCATCAACACTTTAAGCTTCCTGTACCCACTCTCACCTGAATATTTGAGTCTGGCTTTATCGGGAATAAAATACTGGAGATGTCCCTAAAATGAACGAGTTATCTTTATCAGGATTCCCGTCCTTCAGATTTGCTCTGTGTACTTTCCCTATATATATATATTGTATACTGTATAGTGCTCTGACTGTTTATTTCCAATTCCTCTAACAGTTTCTTCTCGTATCTTAAAACTTCCAAATCGGTATTCACCGCACTTTAAGGGAAAATGCTGGAGTCTTGTTTTTAGTAACGATACTGGTAATTTCACTTCTTTGTTTCTGCATCGACAATTGCCTTTAACAACGTGGATGGTACGAGTGAAAGTCTTGAATGAAAATATTAAAATGATGAACCATGTGCAATGAATCAGTGCTAATCATGCTGGTGTTGATAGGATTAGACCTCATAGTAAGTGACATGAATCGACGCTAAGCCAGTCATTGGCCCGTATTTTCGTCGGTTAAGGAAGCTCCCTAAAACCTCTTCCTAAGCAATTTATTTTGCTTTTATCCTCTTCCGTGTCGCTTATGTAATTCAAATACCAACATACTCATCATAAATAACATACAAATTGATGTTAACCAGCCGTATCCAAAAATTAATCTCGAAGGAAGAGGTGCTGGGGAGCTTTCTTAACCGCTGAGAATGTAGACCATTGCCTTCTTGCTAGGCACTTCTCTACAGTGTCTTTCCTCCCTCCATGTATGTCTGTGTATATGTCTACCATGGTAATCAGAATGAAGCACAGAGAAACTCGTTCGTATACTTACTATGTTCCTTTTACGATAACTTGGCCTAACATTGCCTTATCTTCAACTTCAGTGCTGAGGTATAACGATAGATTAATGCTAGAATATGGTGCTAGTCATGAAGAAGTGCTTTAAGCGGGATGTAGAGCAACAGCAGTATCTTACTCTACCACTGAGCTACGTAACAAGGACGATAACCTGGACCAAGTGAAGGTGAAATAACTATAGTAACATTCCTTGGCTGCCAATCTCGTCGGTTAAGGAAGCCTCCTGACAACTCTTCCTTAGCGATTTGGTTTTGGATATGGCTAGTTTACATTCTTTTGTGCGTTATTTATGCAGAGCATGACAATATTGGGTGGATTTATTTAACACAGACGAGGACAGCAAGACGTGGTAAACAATACAAATAGCTTAGGAAAAGGTGTTAGGGAGCTTCCTCCACCTACGAGAATCTCATCTCATCTCATCTTATCAGCCGTTTGAGTGTCCACTGCAGGACCGGCCTATCCCTACCGAAGTGGGGACGATACAGCCAATATATCTCTACCAAGTGGCTTAGGCTGTCTGGTAGAGACTGCATGTAGGGTGAGAAGTGCTTGTACGTGTAATTGTAGTGTTGGAGTGGCTTTGGATGTGTGTGTAGTCTGTGAACTAAGTGTAATCGGCCCGAGCAAGCCGACTGGGTGCAAGCATACTTTATAGTATGCGACACTGGTTCAACCACAGCACCCATTGTACGTGGCCAGAAGAACGCTCCCAAAGTTTATTACCCTGGCGGGGCGCGAAACCTCGTTCTTCAGTGTACGAAAACGCACACTTTACCACTGTACCACAGAGGTTCCACCTACGAGAATACGGGCCCTTATATCTTTCCATGCAGCCTTCTCAACAGCCATCATCATCATCATCATCATCATCATCATCATCATCACAATTACCCAGCCATCCAGCACAAAGTCCAGCAGCACCGCATCTCACCAACTCTCCACCTCGCTAATCCTACAGCCTATCTTGATTATAGTTAATGCCGGGGATTATGAACTTTAGGAGGTGAAAGGATGGCAGAGAATTTTCAGCAAGAATGATGAGAGAGAGAGAGAGAGAGAGAGAGAGAGAGAGAGAGAGAGAGAGAGCACATTTTATTCATCAGTTTAGACCAGCGGCTCTCAGTCTTTATTGTAACATGGCACACTAAAAAAAAAAAATCAAATATTTTTGCTTAACTCTTACCCGTTTTTTCACAAAAATTGTTATATATATACCGGTATATAGATAGATAGATACATACATACATAGACAGATAGATGATATAGATAGATAGATAGATAGATAGATACATACATACATACATAGATAAGATAGTGATAGATAGATATAATCAGAAACATACTTGATTAGTGATGTACATGAGCTTGACTAGATTCACATAATAGCAGTAATTTGGAGGAATCCTGGACATGCACACTCTCATTTCTTCTTCAACATTTAGCAGTTTTGACCTTTTCTTATTTTTATGCTAGTAAGCGTAGAGAACCCCACTTCACCCAAATGAGAAGTAGAAAACTGCAAAAGAGTTTTGAGAACTTATTTCTCTCTGTGTGTGTTTTTGTTTCCAGTAAGAATCCATAAAGTTTAAAATGACACTTCCATGTATTTGAATTTTAGAGCGACGTTATTATGGATGTCAAGCTCCGCTTCCTCGCTAAGACTAAGTAGTTGATTGTTGGATGGATCGTGTGGATTTTTCAGGCAGTCAACATATTTATATAGGAAATAGTGCTCAATGCTCTTAACTAGGCTTCTAAGGTACTCACATATCAGTGGGGCAATGTCTGGTATTTGTATCAGGTGTCTTTGGAAACATATCCAAGTTGCCTTCTTTTAGTTGAACATTCCAGAGCCTCAATTTTCTGTCACATCCTTCATTTTGACTGCATGGATTTACATTTTAGCATATTTCTGCGGCACACAGTTCTGAAATTACTGGTTTAGACTAATAATAATAATAGTATTATCAGTAAACAACGGAACTAAAGGGTTTAAATATTTGTAGTTTTACAGTATCAGCTACAGTTATTAATAAAGGTGTTGCACCATATTTACAATAAGTTTTCTAAACAGAGAGAGAGAGAGAGAGAGAGAGAGAGAGAGAGAGAGCAGCAGCAGGGAATATTCTTTAAAAAGCCAGAATGATGGCTAACAACTGAGCAAAAGAGCCAGGCAAACATGGAATTATCATAATCTTTACAATGGACGATTAATTAGCCTGAATTACTCTTTGCTTGTGCCACTGTACTTAATGTTGTAGGGACTGGGACGCCTTAACGTGGTGGCACCCGATACAGCCTGGCGGTGGAGCTGCCTGGCTATACAAACATTCCTCAGTTCCTTCCCTATCCCCCCACGAGTAGGATGGTGAGCTGCAGAGGAGAAACAACTTCAGCTGCAGTGCACATCGGTAGAGAGGTAGCCGGCCTGCAGTCCTACCGGACCCAGGTTCAAATCCCCTCTGGGACAGGGAACAGTTTAAGGATCTGAATCTCATAAAAATCGGACTTTACTGATCTACCAGATGACCTGCCGACATGTCATAAAAACACCTCCGCTAATACAAACACACCAGTCGTGTATGAGACAGCCCTAACATGTATTCAATATGGACGGTGGGTGTTAGCGCCGAAGTGGTGAGATGTAGAGGTGTATGATATGTAGGAGGACTACTGGGCCTTGGGAGCAGGCTGCGAAACCTATGCCCAGAGTTGGACACATTAAAAAAAAAGATGAACTAGGGTCTACAACAACAACAACAACAACAACAGCTACTACTACTACTACTACTATTATTACTACTACTACTACTACTACTACTACTACTACTATTACTACTACTACTGCCACCACTAGGCTACTATCCTCTGACGTACTGTAGTCTTATTCTTTCTCTCTCCAGACGGTTATACTCGGCTTAGGAGTGTGCCTCAGTATAACTGATTAGCGAAATCTCAGTGTTAAGGTGTCACCCCATCCTTAGGGTGCGTCCACACCATTAGCGTGCAGGCGCGAGGACGACTTCTGCATCACCGTAACACATAGAAGGTTTCGCCCGTACCAGTCCGCGTCCAGTGGTGCCACTTGTATGATCTATGATGATATAAAACTTCTGCCGACACCCTCCCGCACCAGCAATCATTTGGTGTGGATACGGCTTTAGGTGGGGAAAAGAGGCTGGAATGATGATGATGATGATATGATGATAATGATGATGAGGGAAAAGAGGTTGGGATGATGCTGATGATAAGGGGAAAGAGGTTGGGATGATGCTGATAATGAAGGAACAGTTGGGATGGTGCTGATGAAGGGGAATGATGATGATGATGATGATGTCTTTATGGAAGGTAGAGGACAAATTTTCCTCAAATCATAAACCCGTATAGTCATGTGTTTTACTGTCCCAGTGAAATCGATGGGCATAAATAATTGCACTACTTGCTGTTAAACCCATATATAACCTCACAGGTTCTTTCAGTCTCTCCTAAGGTGAACTGAATCGCCTAAAATTACCAAGAAAAATGAAAATACCACCTCTGGTTGAAGATGTTAAGTCTTACAGAGTACACGCTAACTTCCTCATACGTGTACTGTCTGCCATACTTAACACACGCTCTGCATGGTCTTCCGTTTTTCTCACTTTCGAGTTTTAAAACACTTTCCCCTCTCATATATCCTCATCTCTTATTCTGAGCAAACATTCTCCCTCGTCGGTCTTATGAGCCGCGCCTTTCCTCGTCTCAGGACCATCTTCATAAAGGATTTTAACCTCTCTCTTTTTACTCTAACTTGACCGATAAAACTGCAGTCTCTCCGTGTTGACTGTTGGGTCGTAACAATGGATTAACTCAAGAATACGATGGTGGTCACGGAGAACAATGGATTAACACAAGAATACGACGCTAGTCACGAAGAATAATGGACAAACATAAGACTGCGATGTTAGTCACGAAAAATAATGGATTAACAAAAGAATGTGATGCCAGTTATGTAGACCAACAGATCAGCACAGAAATATGAAGTTAGTCATGAGGAACAACAAAGACAAGAACAGGATGCTTGCCACGAAGAAGTGCTGTGGGAAGAAGATAGAATCATAACAGTGTTATTTTCTGCCACAAAGCTATGAGAAATTAGCTGGAAAGGAGTAAAACCTGGATCAAATTAAGGTGACGAATGCATGGTTGCGATGATAAAAAAAGTTTCCATAATTGTTAATTATTATCAGGAATCATCGTGACTTACTGCATTTCTCATTTGTAAATTCAGTTTAGTTTTCTTATAATGTGTTTGGTACCCGTATAAGTGAAGATATATGTATAAACAAGTAGTCCTATACACAAAATAAACTAATGGATGTTTGTGAATAAGATACCAGGTTCAAGGACGCGCATGCTTCCTTCCCCCTCTCCCACGGTGTCATGTGTTCGTCTGTATCCTTGAACATTTCTTCCTCATTCATGTCTTACGCACGTTCTTAGAGCATCCTGGATCCAATTAATTTCCATGCGCACCCCAACAATTCCACTCACAGCTCTTTTGACCAGTGGGTAATGGCGTCGTCCATCGTCAATGTGTGTCTCTCTCTCATATATATATATATATATATATATATATATATATATATATATATATATATCTATCTATATATATATATATATATATATATATCTGTGTGTGTGTGTGTGTGTGTGTGTGTGTGTGGGTGTGGGTGTGTATACCTTCCGCTTAGGCCCGCTCCCGGGCCTAATTGGCTAAGCCCTCCGAGAGGATTGAACCTTCAGCCCAGACTGATTGTCGTTTAGCCATTTCGACTTTTTAGCAGCATTGTCCAAAATGCGTTTTTCACAGACATACAGACACACAACAAATAATACATTTGTATACTAACATATAATGAAAATAATGCAAGTATAAGTGACTGAAAATTGACTGATAGAAGGAGGGAGGTGAGAAGGCGGGAAGCAATCAATAGGATGTACTGGAAGCAAAGAAGAAAGACAAAATGGGAAAAGCCCCAGGAATTGATGGAGTGTGGGGTGAAATAATTAAGAATGGGGGAATGATAGTAGTAGAATGGATATGGCAGAAGGTGCAGATTGGCCTGGGAGGAAAGTAAAGTCCCAGAAGATTGGGAATTAGGTAATATTATTCCCCTGTACAAAGGAATAGGGGAAGAAGTGTGTGGTATTCATAGGGGCATTTGTCTCCTGAGCGTAATAGGAAAAGTATGTAGCAGGATACTACTTGTCAGAGTATGGGAAATAACAGAGGAATTAGCTGGAGAAGATCTGGGAGGTTTTAGGAAGGGAGGAGGTTGTGGGGATCAGATATTCATCTTTGGGACTTTAGTGGGAAAGTTTCTAGAAAAGAGATAGAAGTTGTATGCGGCATTCATGGATTTGGAGTAAGCATACGAGTATGACAGACTGGATAGACAAGGAATGTGGAGAATATTAAGAATATATGGAGTAAATTGGAAGTTGTTGAATGCCGGGAACAGTACTTACGGGGGTGCTAAGGCTGCAGTGCGTGTGGATAGTAAAGTGAATGAATTTTTCTATATGAATGTTGGATTGAAACAGGGATGTGTCATGTCTCCATGGTTGTTTAATCTGTATATAGATGGGGTTATAAAAGAGATACAACATAGGATAGTGGATGCTGGAGCGGCCCTATTGAGAGAAGGCAGCGTTTGGAAATTTCATGTGCTGTTGTCTGCAGGTGATACTGTATTTTAAAGTGAAGACGAATGGGAACTACAAGACTTGGTGAAAGATTTTGGAAGAGTGTGTAAGAAACAGAACCTAAGGTGAATGTAGGGAAGAGGAAAGCTAAGGTCTTCCAGAGAAATGAAGTCACTGAATGTAGAGTGAGGTTGGATGATGAGGAAATGGAAAATCTGTTTGCATTTAAGTACTTAGGATGGAAGTTTGGAAGATGAATTGCTTGAAATGGTGCAACGAGGAAGAACGGTTGCTTGTTCCTTGAAAGCAATGATAAGAAACAGGGAAGTGGGCATGGAAGTTAAAAAAAGTCAATGCATGATAGTGTTGTGATACCAACTCTTTCATATTGAGGTGAAGCCTGGATCTTGTTGGAGGGACGCAAGTCGAAAGTGGGAGCAGTGGAAATGAGCTATTTGATAGGAGCATGTGGAGTTACATGGAGAGAGAGAGGCTGACTAATGAGGAAGTGAAGGAGCATTGTTGTGTGGATGTGGATGTGATGGAAAGCGTTAGGAGAAATACACTGAGATGGTTTGGCCATGTGGAGAGGATGAAGAGCACAACAGATTAACGAGGAAACTGTATGTGAGTGAGGTGGAGGGGGGAAGAGGGAGGGGGAGGCCGAGGATTAGATGCAGGAATAGAGTGGATAGGTACAGTATATGAGAGAGGAGGGAGGTGAGCTGGGAGAGGGCAGAGAAATGTTGGGCGATAGGGTTACAAGGAGGCGGTTTGTTTGTGTTTACCACTTATGGGATTAAGGCGTCTGACAATAGAAAGACATTGACAGATATACTGACAGTCAGGAAGACTTCCATCCCCACCTGTGAGGCGTCTTCCAGGGGTCGTTTGTAAGGAAATCCCCGTGGCCGAGACATCAGCCACCAATCCAAGAAATTTCTGTGTGATAGTAAGCTGTGGTCTGGTGCACTTTTGAAGCACTCAAGTGCTCAAAACACAGGCTTGTCGTAGCAAGCTGTTCTGGTTGTCTGTAATTCATCATGAAATAATAAATTGTCGGCATGGACAGCTTTAGTGCTCAAGACACATCAAACACAGATAGGAAGGTCATTGGCTCGGATTTGAACGGTGGTTAATGTGGCCCCAGGTCTATACCATCATACAATTTAGAATCAAAACACATGCAGCAATATCAAACAGAAATATCATACAATTTATGTGCGTCATTGTCATAATCATAGTCAGCTTCTGAAAGTCTGAATATCACGACTCAAAATCAAAACACATGCACGAATATCGAACAGAAAAACGGTGAATGACAACAGTCACAAAATTTGTTGTCCTTCAAATGCGCGCGCGCGCACATGCACGCACACACACACACACACACACACACACACACACACACACACACACACACACACACACACACACACACACACACACACACATACACATACACACACACACACACACACACACAGCTCATTTCCCAACTAAAGCTTGTTCACACACAACAATTCTTAATTCCAAACCATCTCGGTCAATAAAAACAATAATAATAGTTATTCTAAATAACATTCTCTCAGCATAGGACTACTGTAGGGCTGCGTTGCACCAAGTCTTAGCGCTAAAGTCGGTCCCAGGGTAGTAGGGATAGTGGTGCAACGACCAAACACTTGAGGTGCGAATTCGCTTTTTTCGGCCTTGTTACCCTACTTTTTGATTAAAGTAATGGAAATGATACCATCGTAAGTTTTTTTTTTTTTTGCTTTACTTTCACAATAATTATAATTTCTTGAAAAGTTGTTTTTCATTGGTAATTGAAAATATAAGTTTCCTTAATACTGTGAAAAGTATGTAACCAGTACGTAAACTGAATCGAAGAATCACAAACCATATGCCTCCCCGTTCACAAAGAACTACAACAAACTGTGTACCTTCTCTCTCAAGAATCCCCTGATTCCTTTAAATTTGAAGAGGATCTGAGATAAACACTCTAGAAGACATCGCGGAGGTGAGATAAAGGGTTGTTTCCAGAAGCGCGGGACACGGAAGAATGAACTTCGCTGGAAAACGACAGTACTAGTAAACAAATTCTCAACATATGGACTTTTAATCTGTAGCGTTTTTTTCGTTATGCGAATATTTATTCTATAACAGACATGGTGATGCTACTGCAATAAATATTTCAGTCATTTTTTTTTTTTTTAAACCACGTTTCCTGCCTCTTAAGGTAATAAAAATTAACGTATCAGTAACGCTAATTTATGGTTAACATGAGCAGCATCTAAACCATGTATAGTTTTCGGATCTCGCAGGAGAACTCCACCTTCCCAAATAGTTCCAACCGTAACGTGGATCACAACCCCCCACTGACCCTCAGGTTATTCACTCTAGAAAGTTCTGGCTCGCGCTGAAGCACGACTTCCGGCGCAACGCAACCCAGGCTGGAGTGGAATGACGCTCTCATGAGGCCAGTCGGCCACTCGCTCTGACTGGCTACAGTTTCCAGTATAGTGGTACGCGCACAGTACCATCAGTCCAGAATGTGCCCCCCGCCCACCAAACACTGGAAGCTGAAGGCGACAGGATAAAGTGAGATGGATCACCATGCAAAGTATAAGAGCTACCATGTAGTTCTAATCTAATAATGATCTCATTTAGAAGACCCAAGCAACCACCATGATTCTTTTACACATACTCTCGTAGCTATTCATTTTCTCCTAAACAGACACTGACCTTTACTTTCCCACTCTTCTCATTTCCCATAAATACTTTTGCCTCCTCTGCCACCCAATGGGCTACTTTCAGTCCCTCAGTTCCTTCTGCCCTGTCTACCTGCAAATTCCTAATTCATATAACTTCCTGCAGTTCTTCCTCATTCAGATTTACATTCATATCATTGTGTTTTCCCTCTGCGACACTCATCCCCTTGCCTTTCTCACAATTTCCACTTTTTACAAAACTCTTCCAAACTCAGGTACCAGATGCTGATGTTTACCTGCTGTGTTTGCGACCAGTGTTGTATCAACGGTAAGTAACCACTGTTCTGCTTGTCAGTTTCCACTCCTTCCTGCAGGCTGCATCACTTAAACTTCCTCCTCTTCCTCACACTTTTCAACCAGATCACGCACCACCCTGTCCATGAATTGCCTTTTCCAGGCAAATAAAACTACACAAGTTTCGGCCATATATATATATATATATATATATATATATATATATATATATATATATATATCCTCCATACGTGACACATTATATGTTGAATAAAGTATATTTTCCCCAAGTAAAGATAATAGCTTCAGTCTCATATTATTCACTCTCAGGGGAATAAAATTGTGAAGATTTACTGGAATAAAATACTGCAATATAGTCAGTGGCGTACCTGAGGGGGGGGGGGCTGTTTGAAACTGCCCCCCGGGCCCCCATTTGAGGGGGAGGGCCCAAAAGTCCTAGAAATTTATAAGCTAATTTATATATATATATATATATATATATATATATATATGGAGCCTCAGTGGTACAGTGGTAGAGTGAACGTTTCGTACACGGGTGAACTATGGTTAGCGCCACGCCAGGGTAATATACTTTGGGAGTGTTCACCCGGCCACGTACTGCATTGGCGGACACAAGGGGTTCTGTGGTTGAACCTGTGTCGCTTACTATAAAGTATGCTCGAGCCCAGTTGGCTTGCGCGGGCCGCTTACACGTGGTTCACAGACTACACACACATTCAAAGCCACTCCAACACTACAAGTACACTTAAAAGCACTTCTCACCCTACATACAATCTCTACCAGACAGCCTAAGGCACTTGGTAGAGATACATTGGCTGTATCGTCCTGACTTCCGTCGAGATAGGCCGGTCCTGCAGTGGATACTCAAACGGGTGATGATGATGATGATGATATATAGATTTATCATCCCGACAATCCCGGCTGAGAGATAAGTTTTGAGAATGAGGGGGGCTAGGTTCTTTGCGGGGGCCCCCCCCTCCAGAAGGGGGGGGGCCCCCGCAAAGAACCAAGCCCCCCGGACCCCCAAATCTCTAGGTACGCCCATGAATATAGTTGTCTCAGCACTGAAACGTCTAGTTTCTGGCAGTGGTGTGACAGTAATGAATATGGCAACGACATAACAGTATGAAAGATGCCATAACTCTAAACTTAAAATATTATGATTACCCCACGTGACATAGGCTTTATATTACTGTGCTTGGCTGACGTCGTAAACAACTTAACCACAAGACAAAAACCTTACCACTGTCAATCATACACAGATTTCTTCCATTGACGCTGAATAGAAGCAACACCATTCTCAGTCGATGCTAAATGTGAACATAATGACAGAAACTCTATTACCGGTAGTGAAACACAACTCTGATTTCATTTCTAATGGCTGGAACGAGATCAGGAGAGATTAAAAATATTTATTTATCTATTTGCAGACATCTTAATCCATTATGGGGTGGCAACAATCAAATCGCCTCCACGTCAAAATGAGCCTCTGGCATTAGGCTGCTCTCCCTCCACTTCACAACTCTCTCTCTCATATACCTCTCCATTCTATCCCTCCATCTCATCCTTGGTCTCCTCCGCTACCTCACACACATACACTCTATAGTCAGTCTCCTTTTCTCTATAGCAAAGCATATTTTTTCGTAAGTAGGAATGGCGCAGGTTCAGCGTGGCGTCCTCTCTTATAGGGTATACTAGCATTCACGGGAAAATGGTCACTGAGCTTAGTTCTACGTTTATGAATTAAAAGACGCTATTCAGGTGCAAAACTACTCGCAAAGTCTTGCTAACCTTCGTAGGAGTCACAAAATCGACCCACAAAAATATAGATTTTGTTCTTCTTTCATCTTCGTCAGCCATAACCCTAAATCTAAAAGGCATACGCTAGCGTACTATACACCAAAATGCTCCTTGTCAATTGTAGATATTTCCGTTCATGTTTAGAAACAATATTCAGGCTACGGTATGTGAGTTACGGCCTGAAAACCGCGTCTGCGTCACTCGTAAGTACGCTAGTTTGCGCAATATAGGCCACCTACGGCTTGCCTGCCTTTTTTTTTTTTTTTTTTTTTTTTTTTTTTTTTTTTTTTTTCTCCCATGACTGGGCTAACATATGGCCCGGCCCCTTCCACTTGGACGAAGGGGAAATCTTCAATGCCTACATTTAAGGAAAGTATCAAATAGGCTTTTTTTTTTTTTTTTTTTTTTTTTTTTTTTAGGAGGGCACTCTTGTTATAGTCCTTCAATATGCAATGCATGTAACAATCCAAATCTAACTCTTGCTTTATGCATAAGTATACTTCCACAACAAGATCATGAACTAGAAGACAAGAATATTTTTCTAAAACGATTGTTAAGAAGTAGGAATGGCAAAAGTGCACAGATATGAGATGAAAAAAGCTCAGAAACAAGAGAGCATTCAGGATGGGATGAGATTTGGAGACATACCCATTACTACATTCCACACTGTAGCCACAGACTTGCAGCTGGTGGAAAGTAGTAATGGGTATAGGTCTCCAAATCTCATCCCATCCTGAATGCTCTCTTGTTTCTGTGCTTTTTTCATCTCTTATCCGTTTATTTTTGCCATTCCTAATTCTTTACAGTCATTTCAGAAGAAAATTTTTGTTTTCTAGTATACTGTGGCTGGAAGATAATCTAACCCGTACTGTAATTGCTATTTGATATTGCAGGATGAAAAGGAGACATATGAAGATCTGCTCTTTCCTTGTCCTTCATGGCGAAACATTTCATAGATATGACAAGACACTGATTGCGTGATTGATGAAATGATTGATTTGTGTGTGTGTGCGCGTGTGTGTGTGTGTCACAAAAAACTTTGTAACTCCTTTGTAGTGAGTTTTATATATTAGTTAGAATTTGTGGACGAGCGGTTGTTATACTTGAGTAGTTTTGTAAGTAGAAAATCTTGGTTCCCTTTTGTCATTCAATGACAGGAGAGGTAAAGAATAGTATGGGACTATTTTTATTTGTCTTGGAATATTAACAAAGTCTCTCACACACGAGTGAAGTATAAGTAGAGTCCCGCTAGCTACCTCCCTGTCTCTCTCTCTCTCTCTCTCTCTCTCTCTTCCAAGTTGCTAAGCCTTTCTCCCTACTACCTGCCGATTCTATGGCCTCTTTCCTTCTGCTTCTGCTTCCTAAATTCTGGTGTAGCAGAGGTCGTATCACGTGTGTTACACTGTGGTTGGAAAGTTCTAGAAGCCTGTGTGTGAGTATGTGTGTATGTGTGTGTATGGTCACGAGGCGCTGTCGTGTGCCTATAAAGCATTCCTTGAGTTAAGAGTGTGTAATCATGTTTAGCATTGCTCAATTCTCGCAGACATAATACCTTCTCATCATCTGACTTCCTGCCTCTATCTGTCTCTCTATCTATCTATTTATCTATTTATTTATCGTGATTTGTAATTATAATATGGAGTCCTAACATATGCTTGGCCACGCCGCTGAAGGTCCTCTGACAGCAATCATCAGTGACATATGCTAATCTATTAGTACATAATATTGATTATAATATTGTATACATATAATATTCATAGTAAAATGCAATGATCTAGTAATATTACATTTTAAACAAGTTGTATACATAACTGAACAAATGCAATGGTTGTTGTATGACATTTTGTAAGATGTGTATGTATAACAAACATACGCATATAATTGTGCAATGGTAATACTGCTAGGTTATTACATTACATATTGAGTTATCCCTTTAGTATTGTCTAATATTTCACCTAACTTGTATGATGATTCTGGTAATACAGAATTGTGGTAATACATAATTGTAACACTGTGAATTGTTACATAATTGTATTGTAATTGGTGCATTGTAGTAACATTATAGTAATACATAATTGTAACATTTTATGAATTGTTACATAATATTGTGGTAATGCATAATTGTGTTGGCCTTATAATTATAGTTACATTTTGTTAATGCAACTGTTACATAATTGTTAAATATTGTTTGTAGTTACATAATTGTAGTTAAAGTTACATAAAAGTTATATCTTGTTAATGCAACTGTTACATAATTGTTACATATTGTTTGTAGTTACATAATTGTAGTTAAAGTTACTTAAAAGTTACATCTTGTTAATGCAACTGTTACATAATTGTTACATATTGTTTGTAGTTACATAATTGTAGTTAAAGTCACATAAGAGTTACATCTTGTTAATGCAACTGTTACATAATTATTACATATTGTTTGTAGTTACAAAATTGTAGTTAAAGTTACATAAAAGTTACATCTTGTTAATGCAACTGTTACATAATTGTTACATATTGTTTGTAGTTACATAACTGTGGCAAGTGTAACATAATGCAATCATTTGTCGTTACATAATTGTTACATATCGTTTGTAGTTACATAATTGTAATAACTGCAGTCCTGACATTGAATCCGGTCATGCTGCGGTCGATGATTTGATGTGCCATGCCACTAGCTTGTGGAGACAACAATTTGCTTTTTTGTTTGTAGTTTATGTGGTATTTTGGCATTTGTAGTAACACTTACATTTATTTTCAATTGTTTGTTATGTGATCTTACTCTATTTCTTTTTCTTTCTTTCTTTTTCTTTTTTTTTTGTATGTATTGATTTTCTATAGTTTGTTTTTCTTCGTTTGTCTACGCTTTTTCTGTGTTGTTCAAGGTTGCATACTTGCTGGCTAATTTCCTTGGGACCCTTTTTTAAGGTTTAGTTTATATTGCACAGATATTACTGAAAATGATATTATATAGTCCCATATTATGTTATTTTATATAAAAAAATATATATACATTATATACAGTATTAACTATATACACTGACTTGTTATTCACTTGTACCTATCGTGGGCAATACATGTGTCAGCATTGTGTGGAAATCATTGTCTTCACGATTGTGTTGAAGATGTTCATTCTTGCTAACGTCATTTGTGTTGGCCATTTTTTTTTTTTTCTGGTTTTCTTTGTAACTTAATTTATCTGTTTCCACAAGGTAGCTTTAATTAATAAATGTTTAATACAGTTCTTTTAATCGCTCACTGAGTAACTGTGATGGTATATTTTCTTTATTACTTTGTAGATGTAATAATGTATAGCTGTATGTATGAAACACGTATTATATGTAGATATAAATGGTAACACTCGTTGGGAGTAAATAAATGCTATAATAAATGAATGAATATATACAGTGTAGAATATTTATTGTTAGTGCAAGTATTTAATGATTGAATTATGAAGATAACTGAAGTACGTATATGTATTTAAGTTGTAACTATACAGCACGTTTTATATGTTTGTGCAGAAGTTCATTGTCTATCACTGTGTATTGTATAAATGAAGTAACTATGTAACCCACTAATTTTTACCGTGGTGGGAATGGTGTTAGTGATGGTGCAGGTGGTGAGTTGACTGATGTGGCGTCTTTTCAGCAAGCACGCATGATGACGTCGACTTCCCACACTGGTAGCTGTGGTGAGTGAATGAGTAGCGATGAGTAACTTGAGTGAAGATGAGTGAGTAAGATGAGTTGTGAATATGGACTTGGTACTTGCTTCGTTGTCTTGACCTCTTCACTCCTGCGTCAGCGGTGGAGGTTGGGTGGATGTAGCAGAGAGAGGAGGGTGAGGTCTGGTGGTTGTGAGTTGTGAGTCGTGTCTCACTCTTCGTTTGTTTGTTTTGTTTTTCTTTCTCGATGTATTCTCGGTCCTTTTCTCTTGTGATTTACTCGTTGTGGGATGAAGACTGCCGCTACTTGTAGGTGCGTGTAGAAGATTATACAGACGACTCGTGGAGTTGTTACTTGTAGTTGATTGTAGATGGTTGTAGTTCGTTGGTTCGTCGTAGAAACTGCAAGATTGTTTGTATCAATATATTGTTAAACTACTTGCAAGGCGTCCTGTGACCTCTTCACCTCTAAATCAGCGTGATGATCGGGGAGACGGAGGGGTTGGTTGGAGAGAATACTGTCAGGAGCTGGTTGTGAGTTGTTGGTTGTGAGAGATATTTTTTTGTTTTCAATCTTGATATTTTGTAGGAATTCACTGTTGATTCCTAGACGAGGTTCTTACGTTCGCTGCCAACCATATCTCATAAAAGACTTTGTAGTAACTTCTTTGTAGTGAGTTCTATATATTAGTTAGAATTTGTGGAGGAGCGGTTGTTATACTTGAGTAGTTTTGTAAGCAGAAAATCTTGGTTCCCTTTTGTCATTCAATGACAGGAGAGGTAAAGAACAGTATGGGACTATTTTTATTTGTCTTGGAATATTAACAAAGTCTCTCACACACGAGTGAAGTATAAGTAGAGTCCCGCTAGCTACCTCCCTGTCTCGCTCTCTCTCTCTCTCTCTCTTCCAAGTTGCTAAGCCTTTCTCCCTACTACCTGCCGATTCTATGGCCTCTCTCCTTCTGCTTCTGCTTCCTAAATTCTGGTGTAGCAAGGGTCGTGTCACGTGTGTTACACTGTGGTTGGAAAGTTCTAGAAACCTGTGTGTGAGTATGTGTGTATGTGTGTGTATGGTCACGAGGCGCTGTTGTGTGCCTATAAAGCATTCCTTGAGTTAAGAGTGTGAAAGCATGTTTAGCATTGCTCGATTCTCGCAGACACAATACCTTCTCGTCATCTGACTTCCTGCCTCTATCTGTCTCTCTATCTATCTATTTATCTATTTATTTATCGTGATTTGTAATTATAATATGGAGTCCTAACATGTGTGTGTGTGTGTGTGTGTGTGTGTGTGTGTGTGTGTGTGTGTGTGTGTGTGTGTGTGTGTGTGTTTCCAGGAAGATACAAGTGTTCTATATCTCTACACCATAATGTGGAGACCTGCTGTATTTCCTCAGTTTCTTTCATCTTCCTCATCTTTCTTCCAAAAACTTCTGACTGGTGATATTACAGTACATTATTTCTTCAGCAATTCGCTTCAAACCTGGTAAAACTGTTCCTTGTGCAAATATCCCTAAACTCTTTTTGTTTTCATTTGTCTATGCCTTTCAGGATCAAGGTCAAACTATATATATATGATTTGGGGGATCTTGTGTTTTAGTATGTTCAGTAAACATCGTGGAAAATTACACAGAAAAATATGACAATGTACTGTATCTGTGCTGAGGCCATCCACCATTGCCTTAAAAATTTTGGCACTATTCAACTTTTGGAAGAGTGTACCCTAAATATATCCATGTTTTTCTCTCTATGCTTTCTGATTTCGAAGGAAATATTCGATGAAATGGAGAGGCTTCCATAAGACTTGTCATGCATATCACACATAATCTCGTTTTCTTACGATTATTATACTTTTGCTGCCCTACTCTTGGCACTGATGACGGCCTTTGTAGGTGGTATATGTGTGTTGTGATGGTGTGGCGGGAAGTAATAAGGAAAGGTATAGGTGAACCAAACCCGCAGAGAGTGTTCTTTACTTTGATCTGTGTGTGTGTGTGTGTGTGTGTGTGTGTGTGTGTGTGTGTGTGTGTGTGTGTGTGCGAAGAAGCAAGGTATTGCTGATAAACTGTGGTATACGCCAGCACGTAGGTACAAATGGCTTTTAGAGGGAGGCAACGATAGTTTATGAGTTCATTTTCATCGTTACTGGTACTGCCGTCCTCAAGGAAATACTCTTGAAGAAGGAAGTAGGAGAAATATTGTGCTGAAAACTTTTGAATACATTCAATACATTATATTTGTTTTAACTGTCTCATATTTCTTTTACATTCTTACGTTTTTTTTTTACTATCCAAGGGCAATTATTTTTCCTCATACGGGAGACTTTTCTAAATATACGGGATAGGCGTCGACTTCAGTGGTGTCTTCGTTACCAGAGACTTTCCATAAACTGCTTGGAATAGGGTGGGAATCTTTAATATATACGTCATCGCAGCGAACGACAAACATCTGCCGTTTCCCATCACAAACATTCATATCGTTCTGGGTTCGTATATGTATATTCTAACCTGTATGTGTTTGCCCTTTAAGAATAAATCGGAGTTAAATAATACAGTGAAATGGGATTCACAGACAAAAAAGGAAATGAAATAAAGTGAAAAAAAAAAAAAAATCAACAGCCTGCAGAGTGAGACGGGCAACACAATCGATCGTCCACCATTCAGTCCCTGGAATCCTGACTACACCTTACAAGACTGGCTTCTTCCTCACCCAAGCTTCAGGTGGGGAACAATGGCCTGGATGATAATGCTGACAAGAGGGTACAGGTATATGCTTCAAGCAACTGTAAACTCACTGGCAAAGTTTCGTCATTATTCCCACCCACGTATAGTCACTGAGGTTTGGGGCTGTGTCAATTGTTGCTTTTTCACTGTTTGGATAGGTAATTACGATTTGATGGTAACAAATGCTTGAATCCACTGACGACCTTCGTTATTATTATTATTATTATTATTATATAGTGTTTTTACGATCTCTACTATAGATGATTCCATATTTAACCACTTCGCTTAGGACGAAGAAATACCTATCGATATAAACGATGTCTCAGTGCTGAACAGAATGAGATATGGCAGTTTATTGATTTATTCTTATTAATTCCAGACGATTTTATTGAGAATGGGGGAGACCACTTGCTGGGAGGGTATTGATATGGCAATATCTGACCCCCATCTCTGAAAACTGTAAAATCTGGAAGCGAATCTCTAATGGTTATTGATGAGAATGAGTGAGGAAGGAATTTGATCGTGAGTTTGCCCAATGGATGCAGTTTATTACATCCTACCTCAGTGCCTCTACCCCCCACTTGTTCCTTTTGTTCTCTTCTTTTTTCATATCAGTTTACTTTCTTCTCTCCTTGTGGTCCCTCCATACTGTGATCTCCCTCAACACCCCGCGACGTGAATACCTGTCTGTACTCTCTCTCTCTCTCTCTCTCTCTCTCTCTCTCTCTCTCTCTCTCTCTCTCTCTCTCTCTCTCTCTCTCTCTCTCTCTCTCTCTCAACCAGGCTGGAGAGAGAAAAAGAGGACATAAGATCAAGAGAAAGAGAGGATGTGGGTGTTTGGTACCTGCTGTGATCAATAGAACTTAAGACCTATTCATCAGAGGATAAGAGAAAAATTTATTCATTAACCGAGTATGAAATAATTTGTAATAAACCTAAAGAAAATGCATATCAAATAGTTACGGACATATCCATACACATATTTATATTTTCTCTGTCCAAAGTTGTGCTATTCCTGTATTCATGCCGGAAGGTGTGCTACCCTTCCCACACACACACTGCCTCTCCCAGCCAGACAGTGACACGGTACCGTGACAGGAGCCTCCCACACCGCTATTCACAGTCTCAGAAGGGTCCATTGCACAGGGAAAGAGAGCATTCTGACTTTGATAGGCAGCTTTGGAGTATATGTGGAAAAGGGAGATATTAACAACATTTGGAAAAAATGCAGTAAATTTTCTTATCATGCTTTTGAGGGAGCCAGAGACATAAGTGGCAACAAAGCTATTCCTTCCTGAGAAACAGTTTAAGACAAGTATTCTATCACAACATGAAATACTGTACTAATCTGGTATGTATATGATATAGTTAACTGTGTATCGGAGGCAGTATGATTGGTAAGGAAATCCATTCATGAGCCTTAAGAAAGGAAGGTGGAGACTGCTGAACCTCTACTCCTCACATCTTAAACTTACTATCACTTAAGCAGTAGACAGGGATAAATCAATTCAAACTCTTATTAAGACAGGAAGAATAGACTGTTGGTGGAGAAGAGAGAGAAATTGAGGAGATGGAAGGAGCACTTTGAGGATCTGTTGAATGTAGAGAGTGAGAGCAGTGTGAGTATAAGTGGTTGGGGAATGGATGGGAGAAGAAGAGATGAGAGGAGGGAGGAAGAGATCAGTAGGGCGGAAGTAGTGGAACCAATGAAGATCAAGATGGGAAAGGCCTCAGAAATTGATGGAGTGTGTGGTGAAATGCTGAAGTATGGGGGTGAGATTGTTGTGGAGTGGATATGGAAGTTGTGTAGGTTGGCTTGGGAAGAGGGAAGGGTTCCAGAGGACTGGAAATCAGGTATAATTGTTCATTTATACAAATGAAAAGGGAAGGTAGAAGTGTATGGTAACCATAGGGATATTTGCCTTCTTAGTGTGACTGGAAAAATATATGGTAGAATACTTGTTGATAGCGTCAGGCATATAACAGAGGAGCTAGTTGAAGAACAAAGGGGATTTAGGAAGGGAAAATGGGTGTAGATCAGATATTTGTTCTAAGATGTTTAGTGGAGAAGTATAGAGAAGAGAAAGAGTGTGTATGCTCCCTTCATGGACTTGGAGAAAGCATATGAAAGAGTGGATAGACAAGGTATGTGGAAAGTATTAAGGATATATGGAGTGGACGGGAAATTGTTGAGTGCTGTGAAGAGTATGTACGAGGGAGCTATAGGGCTACAATACCAGTGGATGGTGAGCTGAGTGAGTTCTTTGATCTAAATATGGGACTGAAACAGGGATGTGTGATGACTCCATGGCTGTTTAATATATTCATGGATGGGGTTGTAAAGGAGGTGCAAGGTAGGTCAGTGAAGGTGGGGGTGGCTCTAATGAATGAAGTGAGGTGTGGAAGATTCCAGTGTTGCTCTTTGCTGATGATACAGTATTGCTGAGTGAAGATGAATGGGAGTTGCAAGGTTTGGTGAATCAATCTGGGGCAGTGTGTAAGGAAAGGAACCTGAAAGTTAATGTAAAAAAAGTAAAGTTATGGTGTTGGAAAAGAATGAAGTCACAGAATGCACAGTGAGATTGGATGGTGAGGATATGGAGAATGTGAGTGCATTCAAGTACTTGGGTAGTGTGATGAGTTAGGATGGAAGTTTTCGGGATGAAGTGCTCGAAAAGGTACAGCAAGGAAGGAAAGTTGTTGGTTCACTGCAAACGGTGATGAAAAATAGGGAGGTGATTATTAAGAAGTCACTGCATGATATCATTGTGATCCCTACCCTGACGTATGGAAGCTGGGCATGGACCTTGCTAGAGGGGAACAAGTCAAGAGCGAGAGTAGTGGAAATGAATTACTTGAGAGGAGCACGTGGAGTGACATGGAGGGACAGATTGACAAATGAAGAAGTTAAAGAACGTTGTGAGGTGGATGTGGATGTGACTGACAAAATTAGGAGACATACACTGATGTGGTTTGGTCATGTGGCGAGAATGGAGAATGAAAGATTGACTGATCCACCTGGTGAACAAGCCTACATCTTTTCTATCCTTAATGACCTAGAGCAGCTTGTACAGCACCCTACCCCTATCCCTGACAGCCTTGGAGAGAGCTCCAATATACTTGATCTCTTTCTTACAACAAATCCTTCTGCTTGCACTGTTAATCTTTCCTCTCCGTTGGGCTCCTCCGATCACAACCTTAATATCTTAACCTGTCCTATCGCTCCAGTACGGCCTGTGGACCCTCCACAGAAACAGCAACTGTGGCACCTTGGAGCTGCAGATTGGGAGGCCCTCAGGCAGTACTTCTTTGATTTTCCCTGGAATGATTATTGCTTCCATGGCCGGGAGCCATCTGAGTGTGCCTTGCGCATTACAGAGATTATTTTCTCGTACATGGAAGCATACATTCCTTTCTCATATCCTTTGCCTAATGCAAGAAAGCCTTGGTTTAATCACGCTTGTTCTAATGCTGTCCACAACAAGGAGAGGGCCTACAAAAGGTACCAGCGCCAATCCACCCCTGAATCACATCTTTTTTATGTTTCTGCCCGGAATCATGCTAAGTCTGTTCTTCGCTCTGCTAAAATAATTTCATCCGCACTAAATGCTCTCAACTCTCCAACTCGAATTCTTCCCTCTCCTTCAGGCACCTTGCCAAAAACCTTTCTAACAGCTTTACCTCATCATCATTCCCTCCTATTTTCTACTCTGATGGCTCTGTAGCTATTTCTTCTACTGATAAAGCAGATCTCTTCGCTCAGACGTTCTCCTCCAATTCCACCTTAGACGATCCCGGTGCTGTTCCTCCATCACTTCCCCCCTCTGACTTCCTCATGGCTGACATTAAAATTTCTTCAGCTGATGTATTTTCTGCCATCGCTGGCCTCAGTACTAACAAGGCATATGGGCATGATGGAGTCCCCCCTGTTGTCCTCAAAAACTGTGCTTCTGTGTTTACACCCTGCCTAGGCAAACTCTTTCGCCTTTGTCTTTCAACTTGTACCTTTCCTTCTTGCTGAAAGTTTGCTCTCATTCAGCCTGTCCCAAAGAAGGGTGACCATTCCCAACCCTCTAACTATCGTCCAATTGCTTTAACATCCTGTGTCTCAAAAGTTTTTCAGTCAATCTTAACAGAAAAATTTTAAAGCATCTTTCCTATCACAACCTTCTTTCTGATCGTCAGTATGGGTTCCGTCAGGGATGCTCAACTGGCGATCTTCTCACCTACCTTTCAGACTCTTGGTAATCCTCCTTTCGAGACTTTGGCGAAAGCTTTGCCATTGCACTTGACATCTAAAAGGCTTTCGATCGAGTCTGGCACAAATCTTTAATTTCCAAACTGCCCTCTTACGGGTTCCATCCTTCCATCTGTGGCTTCATCTACAGCTTTCTTTTTGGTCGTTCTATAGCTGCTGTTGTAGACTGTCAACGTTCTTCTCCTAGATCTATTAACAGTGGTGTTCCTCAAGGCTCTGTCCTATCACCAACTCTCTTCCTCTTATTCATCAATGATCTTCTAAGTTGTACATCTAACCCTATCCACTCGTATGCTGATGATTCCACCCTTCACCTTTACATTCGGTTCCTGCAACGTCCATCCCAGGAGTTACTTCAACAATCAAGGGATGAGGCTATGGCACTCCTAATGTCTGACCTGGTTTGTATCTCTGACTGGGGTAAAAATAATCTTGTTGTTTTTAATGCATCGAAGACTCAGTTTTTACACCTATCAACTCTACAGAATCTTCCACAGGTATACCCACTAATGTTTAATCATATCTAGCTCAATCCTGCATAATCCTTGAACATGTTTGGGGTTTCATTCACCCAGGATTTATCTTTGAAAGATCATATTACATCTCGGGTAAAATCTGCTTCCAAAAGATTAGGTGTGCTAAGCCGACTCCGTACCTTCTTTACCCCTGCACAGTTGTTGACTTAATACACAGGATTTTTTCGCCCCTGTGTGAAGTACAACTCTCATGTGTGGGGAGGCTCCCCACATACAGCTCTTCTTAATAGTGTGGAGTCAAAGGGATTTCATCTCATCAACTCTGCTCCTCTTACTGGCTCCCTTCAACCTCTGTCTCTTTGCCGCACTGTTGCCTCTTTATCTCTTTTCTATCGCTACTTCCATGGTCATTGCTCCTCTGAACTGTCTGCTTGCATCCCTCCACCTCTACGACGGGTGCGTAGCACCTGTCTAGCAATAAACTGTCATCCTTTTTCTGTCCAACTCTACTGTATAATGCAAGAGTTAACCGTTACTCCCAATCCTTCATTTATGCAACAGGTCAGCTCTGGAACTGTCTCCCTCTGTCTGTATTTCCCACTTCCTATGATCTCCAGTCTTTCAAACGCAGTGTGTCCAGGCATCTCGAAATGAACAGATCTTGAATTTGGCTCTCTTTTGTATTGTTTTTTTTTTTTTCTTAGAAGAGAAAATGTAGGTGAAGTGGAGGGAGGGAGAGAGAGGGGGAGACCTAGGATGAGGTGGAGGGATGGAGTTGAAAGGTATATGAGTGTATCGTGATTATCAGAAATCACGATATTTTTGTATTACTATTCTATGGTGATTATTTAGATGCATATTTGTCTATCACAATTGTGGATGTATATGTGTAGGATTATTTATGTGTAAATACTGTATATACTGTATATTGTATATATTAAGATTTCACTGATTGTTTATTGGAATAACGAGGAGTATGTTGATACCCTTGGGTGATTTGGTACTGTTAGTGATATAAGCTTAAGTTACATTTATGTATAATCATAGTGTACTGTTAATATTTGTTAATATTGGAATGTCTTGAAAATGTTGTATTTGCGAGGTTCAATTGATACTTGTTTATGAATGGTTAAATTTAAGCTGTACGGTTAACGTGTGAAACAAGCCGAATGGCGGCAGTTTGTGATAAACTATTAGTAGCCAGTCACGTGGCCATATTTCAAGCCTGGCTCACAGCCGGACAGTTAGTCCTGGGGTCAGTTGGTACGAGGTTAAGGAGCTGAGCAGAGGGGCCCCGAGTTTAGGTCTGGCAGCTGTCCTGTGTGAAATTGTCTATACTGTATGTGGACTGATGTTATTCGGGTGGATGTTTGGAAGACAGTGCGGCCATGTTGTAAGTTTACTGCATTTTTAAAGTTTCAAATTATGCTTAAGTTCATGAATAATTGTCCATTTTATTTTGCATATTTAGTATGGTTTGGTCACATTGTATAGTGTGATATTATTATTTGATATCATACTAAGGTTCTTTGTAATTATATATATGACGTGTGTTTGCGATTATTGCTGGGAAGTGAATCTGAGTTCATTCTTTTGTTGTTTATTATTTATGAAGCTGTATTTACCAGGTTGAATCATTAAACGGATCCGACACCGCAGAACTGCAGTGTTCATTCAATCCTGAATAACAATACAATTCAACAACTCGCAACCATGGATGAGCTCAAGAAAAACCGGACAGCAGCCAAGGGAAGGTTCACTAGGAAGGTCAACATCTTCAAGGAAGCCCAAGGAAAGAAGTTATCATGTGAAGTGCTTCAACGAATGTATGAGGAGGTTAGTACGTGCTTCAAAGTGGTGGATGAAAGGAATGAGGAAATGATCGCTCTTTTAAAGGAATCTGAACCTTATGATGAGTATGAACAATACATAACTGAACTTGAAAATATTAAACATGAAGTTTATAATATTTTGATAACTGAGACTGGGAAGGTGAAACAGAAACCATCACTTGCCATAAAGAAACTGGAGCCTCCTAAATTTCGTGGTTCTGTCAGAGCATTTCCTACTTTTGTTAAGGATTATGAAAGGTTAGTTGTGTCTCAGCAAGGAATGGACCCGTACGTGCTGAGGAATTCCTTGGAAGGTGAACCTAGGAAATTAGTGGAAGATTTAGACGATTATAACCGAATGTGGGCTCGTCTGAAAGAGACTTATGGTGATCCAGCTAAAATGATAGATTCTATTTTAGGAGATATCAGAGCAACTAAACCAGTGGTTGAAGGTGACAATAAAAGGCTTTTTAACATGATTAATACTGTAGAGAAAGTGTGGTTGGATATTGATAATTTGGGTCAGTTACAGGAACTTGAAAACACTACTGTAATTACTCAAGTGGAGAGATTGTTGCCACCTACTTTGAAAAGAGAATGGGCAATAAAGGTACAGTCTATCGGTACTGACAGGTTTAAAAGCTTAGTAACATTCTTGACTGAACAGCGCAAAGTTATAGAGTATTTGCAAGATGAGTCAAGGATTGCAAGTGCTAGGGCGACAGTTCATGTGTGTGAAGAAGAGACTTCCAAGGACTCTGAACTTGTAGAGGCGATTAAGCAGTTAGCTACAGGCCAGGAAAAATTTCAAAATCAAATGTTCAAATGTTTATCTAACTTATCCTTTGCTAGTAATAAGTTTCAGGGAATGCCAAGCAGAAATGGGTCAAATTTTGGACCAAAGGGAAATACCAAGAGATGTTGTGTGCATGAGTCTGATACTCATGATCTAAAAGATTGTGCAACCTTTAAACAGTGGCCTAAGGAGACAAAATTTGAATTTCTGAAATCTAAGGGTATATGTTATATGTGCTTGAAGGAAGGACATTTAGCAAGGATTGCAGTCAAGGATATTCATGTAGAGTTCTGGTAGATGGGGAACGCTGTGGAAAATATCATCATTCTGCCCTTCATCCCATATTCATTAGCCATGGAAGTACTACTGTGGAAGCATCAAGTAGCCATGTGACAAGAGATGGAGTAATGCTCATGACGGGTTATGTGAACAGTGCTAATCAGGTAATACCCACCCTTTATGATCCAGGAAGTAATTTAAGTTTAATCACCAATAGGATGGCACGGAAACTGGGTCTTGTTGGGACTCCTGTGAGTTTAACTTTAACCAAGGTTGGTGCGCAAACAGAACAGGTAGAAAGTTACGTGTATAAAGTCTTGTTGAAAGATAGATTTGGGAGGGAAAAAATAATTGATGCCTGTGGTATAACTGAAATCACTGGTGTGTCAAGTGAGACAGACGTGACTCCATTTGCACATATGTTTGGGTTACAGGAATGGCAGTTAAAGAGACCCAGCGGACGTATTGAGTTATTGATTGGATCAGATTACTGTGCTCTTTTACCTCAAGTTGTAAAAACAGTGCACAGTGTTCAACTGTTAGCTAATGACTTTGGATTTTGCCTTAGAGGAAGTATAGATGGAGAAAGAAAGCAAAGCGTTAGCTTTAATGTTCAGGTGAATCATGTTGCATGTTCTAAGCCTGAAGAGTGGCTTCTTACATCTCGGCTAAACCCTTGTCAAGTAATTGAAGAATACTTTTTGACTGAAAGCTTAGGAACTTTGTGTACCCCAAGATGTGGGGGATGCAAGTGTGGAGGTTGTTCCATTAAAGGAAATTTAACTATAAAGGAAGAAAGGGAACTTAGACTTATTGAAGATGGATTGCACTATGATAGGGGAAATAAATGTTGGATTTCAGAATACCCTTGGATCTGTGACCCTTCTAAGTTACCTAATAACTTCCCCATGGCTTTGGCTCGATTAAGAGCTACAGAGAAAAGATTAAAAAAGATGGGCATGAAGTACTGTTTAAAGTATCAGGAACAAATTAATGACATGGTATCTAGAGGAGTTGCGCAGAAGTTGACCCAACAAGAATTGGAGAGTTATGAGGGCCCTACTTTTTACTTGCCACACCATGAAATCCATAAGCCAGAATCTCAATCAACACCTCTAAGGATTGTGTTTAATTCAGCTGCATCATTCCAAGGAATGGCTCTAAATGATTTTCTTGCTAAAGGGCCTGATGTTCTAAATAATTTGTTGGGGATTCTTTTGCGTTTCAGACAAAATAGGATTGGCATAGTTGGCGATATCAAGAAAATGTACAACAGTGTTAAAATATCAGAGTTTGATATGCATACTCTTAGATTTCTATGGAGAGATTTAGATGCAGAGAAAGTTCCTGATCATTATATACTGAAGACTGTGACATTTGGAGATAAACCAGGGGGGGCAATAGCTATGGTGGCATTGAGGAAGACTGCTCAAATGAATGAGGAATATCCTTTGGCTATAAAGACTATTATTGAAGATTCTTATGTGGATGATGTGTTAGGAAGCTTTGATAGTTCCGAAATAGCTGTTGAAAGGATGGGACAAGTGGAAGAAGTGTTGGAAGCAGGAGGATTTGTAATGAAACAGTGGATCATGTCTGGAGATGATGGATGCATCAGTGAGAAAGTTTTTGATACAAATCATGAAAAGGTTTTAGGTCTAGATTGGAAACCTAAGGAGGATATCTTTTTGTTCAAAGCCAAACTCAATTTTTCAAGGAAAACTCGTCAAGGAAGGTCTGAACCAGATGTTTTGTTAGGTGATCTAGAAAGGCGTTTGCCAAGCCAGTTGACGAAGCGCATGATTCTTAGTCAGATTGCAACCTTGTATGATCCTCTTGGATTTATTACCCTTAAAGCTAAGCTATTGATGAGAGATGTAGTTACAGACAGTGAGGGGGATCGACCAAGAGGGTGGGATGAACCAATTTTGTATGAAAAGGCAAAATCACTGTTTGAGATGATGTTCCTGTTAGAAGAGTTGGAATTTCCCAGATGTATAAAACCGATACCCACCGTAGGCCACCCAGAATTGGTTGTTTTCTCTGATGGTAGTAAGAAAGCATATGGGGCCGCTGCATACGTCAGATGGGAATTGTCTGATGGTTCAGTTAGATCATATCTATTGTGCTCCAAAAACAGAATTGCACCAACAAGACAGATCAGTATACCGAGATTAGAATTATGTGGTGCTGTTGTAGCTAGTCGTTTGAGATCTACAATTGAAAGGAAATGCAGTTTAAGTTCCAAAGAGTTATTCATATCACAGACTCCTCTATAGTACGAGCTCAGATTCAAAAGGAATCCTTTAGATTTAATCCTTTTGTTGCAAATAGGGTGGCTGAAATCCAATCTAGGACAAAACCAACAGAATGGTATTGGGTGCCATCTGAAACAAGGGAGTGTACCCCATCAGAATTAGGACCAGATTCTGTGTGGCAAGAGGCCCAGAATTTCTCTACTTAGATCATGATCAATGGCCGGTGAAGCAGAGTTTTGAGGGAGATGTACCTGATACTGTGTTTGTGAAAGCAACTACCCATGCATGTGAGGCTAAGGAGGTAAAGACAGTGATAGATATTGGTAGGTTTAGCAGCTACAAGAAACTGCTTTCAGTCACAGCTCGGGTAATGCAAGTTGTCAAGGCAAAGTCATTGAAATGATTGTGTGAAGAGCCTACCGCAGAATGCCTACAAGCAGCAGAGAATTACTGGATCAGACAAGTTCAAGTCTCAATCCATCCAGATTGGAGGACTAGGTTCAAACGACTGGGGCCCACGCTAAATGATCAGAAAGTAGTAGTGGTAGGAACCGGAATATCGAAGTGGATGAAAGCTAATTGGAACCGTGATGAATTCATTCTTTTAACATCAGACCACCCATTCACAAAACTATACATTAGTCAGATACATCAGGAAAATCATGATGGTGTAGAGGCTTGTCTTGCTAAATTGCATTTAAAATTTTGGGTGCCTGGTCCTAGAAGAGTTATTAAATCTGTGAAACGGCACTGTACCACCTGTCGTATGACTGACAAGAAAGTGACCTCTCAATGCATGGGCGAATTACCAAAAGAGAGACTTGAACCTTCACCACCATTTTTCAATGTATCACTTGATCTTTTTGGACCTTATTCTGTTTGTGATACTGTAAAACGAAGGGTGAAAAGGAAGGTATATGGAGTCATATTTAATTGTATGGCTACCAGAGCTGTGTATATAGATGTTGCAGAAGGCTATGATACTGGCAGCTTTCTTAAGGTATTTAAAAGATTCACATCTATTAGAGGTTTTCCAAGAAAGGTGTTCTCAGATAATGGTGCTCAGTTGGTGTCAGCAAACAAGGAGTTGAGAGACATGGTTTCTAAGTGGAATCTTAAGGAATTAACTGAATTTGGAAGATTTGAGGGTCTTTCTTGGGAGTTTAATAAGTCAGCAGATGCACCGTGGCAGAACGGATGCAGTGAGGCCTTGATTAGGTTGGTTAAGAGATCCCTGTGTAGAATTGTTGGGGACTGTGTCTTGTCATATGGCGAGTTACAAACAGTAATGTTTGAGGTAGCTAACCTTCTCAATGAAAGACCGATTGGATGTAACAAAGTATCTGACCTCGAAGATGTTTCTGTTGTTCGTCCTAATGGGATGTGGGATGTGGGATGAAAGTAGCAATTTTAGTAAGAGGCATGCATTCATGAACAGAATTATTGATTCATTCTGGAAGAAATGGATGCGAAACTATTTCCCTAGTCTGCTTATTAGGCAGAAATGGCATGTAGATGTACGGAATGTCCAGACTGGAGATATAGTCTTGGTAAAGGATTCTAATGTATTGAAAGGGGAATGGAAAATGGCACAGGTCGTAAGTGCTCTCAGAAGTAAAGATGGAAAGGTCAGGGATGTGTTGCTCCGGTATAAAATTAATAAGCCAGGAGGCAAATATTCAGGCCAACGGGATGTAAATGTAACCAGATCAGTTCATAGCTTAGTTGTACTTCTTCCGGTGGAGGAGCAGTAATCAAGATAGCTTAAATATCAGGCGGGGAGTGTATCGTGATTATCAGAAATCACGATATTTTTGTATTACTATTCTATGGTGATTATTTAGATGCATATTTGTCTATCACAATTGTGGATGTATATGTGTAGGATTATTTATGTGTAATTACTGTATATACTGTATATTGTATATATTAAGATTTCACTGATTGTTTATTGGAATAACGAGGAGTATGTTGATACCCTTGGGTGATTTGGTACTGTTAGTGTTATAAGCTTAAGTTACATTTATGTATAATCATAGTGTACTGTTAATATTTGTTAATATTGGAATGTCTTGAAAATGTTGTATTTGCGAGGTTCAATTGATACTTGTTTATGAATGGTTAAATTTAAGCTGTACGGTTAACGTGTGAAACAAGCCGAATGGCGGCAGTTTGTGATAAACTATTAGTAGCCAGTCACGTGGCCATATTTCAAGCCTGGCTCACAGCCGGACCGGGAGTCCTGGGGTCAGTTGGTACGAGGTTAAGGAGCTGAGCAGAGGGGCCCCGAGTTTAGGTCTGGCAGCTGTCCTGTGTGAAATTGTCTATACTGTATGTGGACTGATGTTATTCGGGTGGATGTTTGGAAGACAGTGCGGCCATGTTGTAAGTTTACTGCATTTTTTAAAGTTTCAAATTATGCTTAAGTTCATGAATAATTGTCCATTTTATTTTGCATATTTAGTATGGTCGGTCACATTGTATACTGTGATATTATTATTTGATATCATACTAAGGTTTTGTAATTATATATATGACGTGTGTTTGCGATTATTGCTGGGAAGTGAATCTGAGTTCATTCTTTTGTTGTTTATTATTTATGAAGCTGTATTTACCAGGTTGAATCATTAAACGGATCCGACACCGCAGAACTGCAGTGTTCATTCAATCCTGAATAACAATACAATGAGGGAGGTGGGAGTCAGTTGGGGGGAGGGCAGTCAGATGGTGGGTGACAGAGCGACTTGGAGGCGTCCTGTCTGCGGCCACCCTTTGCGGGATTATGGTGTCGGGCTATAGATAGACAGATTGATTGATTAAAGCAGAAATGTAAACTTTGTAGTATGTGATAACAAACTGCAGTTTCTCGTTATTGTAATAAACAGAACCGAAAAAAAAAAAAGGTGATCAAAGTATGACAGTACAGGACTGCTCATGTATAACGCTCCACTTCCAATTCCCCGGGCGATTTCTTGTGTGTTGTGAGGACGGCTCAGTCGGCTTTATCAGTGTACATCCTGCACCATTTACCCACTTCCTACTTCAAGTGTCACGACCTCGCCCACACCAGTCAACTAAGCCGTCCCCGCAACACATAAGATACTGCTAAGTGAGTCTCTACTGAAGCGCTATTTACGTTTTTTTTTTTTTTAATATAAATAACAGAACGGAGGAAGGAAAAACAAACGGGTAAAAAAAAAACAATCCATGCACCAGATTACTGGTGTCCTCCGTTCATAAAATATCTGTAACAGTTAGACTTGAACAGTTGTGGGTTGAAATTTGGAGGAAAACAACTCTGGGGAAGCGAGTTCCAGAGAGATGCAGTTCGGGGAATGAAAAAATTCTGATAGGCAGAAGTTCTGCAAAATTGTTGAGTGACATTCCAGTCATGAGCGCTACCAGATGCCCGTGTAGCACGAGGGAAGGCATGGAGAGGTGGCACCATGGACGCAACTTCGTCTGAGCACTTGCCAAAAAAATATCTGTAAGATAATGCAAGGGAGGCAACATTCCTTCTTACTTGCAGGGGAGGTAGTTTATATGTAATGGCAGGGTTGTTAATGATTCTAACGGCTTTATTCTGAATTTTGTCTAGTTGTCTTAATGCAACCTCTCCACAACCATTCCACAAGGGTGAGCAATATTCAAGCTGAGAGCGCACATGACTCTTATAAATTATAGCTAACTGCTCATTGGCGAAGAAGTTACGAACTCTGTACAATAATCCAAGTTTCTTTGAGGCGGTTTTAGCAAGTGATCTGACATGAGAGGTCCAGCAGAGGGCACTGTTAAGTGAGATGCCAAGAATTTCAATACTTTTGGAGATGGGAATATCAGTAGCATTGAAGGTAATGTACGAATCTGGCAATATCTGTCTATTAGTAAACTGTATATATTTAGTTTTACTAGCATTAAAAGACACAAGGTTGTTTTGTCCCCATTCACTGATTGTAGATAGATCTTGATTTATGGAGATGGCTTTACTGAGTTGAGAGGTAGAGATATTAGACTTTGTAAATGGATGTCTGAGTGTGAATGAACTATGTAGTGTTGAGTCATCTGCATATGAGTGAATGGGATTGTGAGTGACAGATAAGAGATCATTAATATGAACCAGAAATAGGGTTGGCACCAGAACTGATCCCTGCGGCACGGCGGCGTTAATTGAGTGGAAATTCGAATATACATCATCTACTTTTACTTTTATTTTCCTGTCACCAAGATAAGAAGAAATCAAAAGAACAAAAGACGTTAGTCCATAGCAAGGGAGTTTGGACAGTAGGGAACAGTGCCATACTCTGTCGAAAGCTTTAGAGATATCAAGAGCTACTGCATGAGTTTCTCCAAAAAGATCAATTGATTGATGGATGGTATGAGTTAAGAGATTGAGTATGTCAATGGTAGATCTTTCGTGGCGAAAACCGTATTGTCTATCACTAATTAAGTTGTTGGATTCAAGATGTTTAACAATATGCTTATTAATTAAAGTTTCAAATACCTTACCAAGTGAAGATGTGACAGCTATTGGTCTGTAATTGGAGGGGTCAGACGAACTTCCTTTCTTCGGAACTGGGTGGATATTGGCTTCTTTCCATGAATTTGGGAATAAAGAAGTACGTATGCATAGTCTGAATAATTTAGCTAGGACAGAGGCAAGTTCAGGGGAACACTTTTTCAAAACAATTGGCGGAATTCCATCTGGGCCTGGAGCTTTGTTGGTAGGTATATTGTCTAGGATGGATTTACATATCTTGTCTGTATTTTAAGTGGGGCAATTTCGGGAGAATCAAGTTCCAGTATTGAGACATTCTGGCTGGTATCATCTATGGTAGAGTTTCTTGCAAAGGTACTAGCAAAGATATCTGCTTTCCCACGTGGGTCATTTGTAATATTGCCATCTGAAGATTTTAGTGGGGGAATGGAAGATGACTTGTTAAAGTTATTATTGAAAGAATTAAGAGATGACCAGAATATTCTATTGTCATTAGGGTTGTTAAGTAGTTTTGATGCTTGCTTTTGAAGAAAGTTTGATTTAGATAGATTTAATACAGCTTTTGCATGATTTCTAGCAATTTTAAATTGAGAGAGTGATTCAGATGTTTTTGATTTTAAGTAAGAGTTATATGCTAATGACTTTTGGGCCGTTGCTCTGGCACAATTGCCATCAAACCATTTTGGAGAGTTTGATCTTTTAGTGAATTGTTGACTTGGTATGAATAAATCCATACCAGCTAGTATTAAGTCGCAAATGTGGGACTGGGTAGAATTGGGATCACTAGAGAAGAAAGACTGCCATGGAACATCAGATAATTTCTAAATCCATCCCAGTCTGCCCTGTCAAAGTGCCATCGGGTCACCCTGACAGGTTCAGAACGGGGAGGTGTGGGAGGGTTAACTAATGAGGCTTTGATGAGATTGTGGTCAGAGGATCCAAGTGGTGACAGTACCTCTATCCTGTATTGATCTGGATTATTTGTCAAGAATAAATCCAAGAGATGGGCATTATGGTCAGGATTATCAGGTATTCTGGTTGGTTGCTTTATCAACTGTGTGAGATTAAACGATTCCGCAAACAGCTCGCATTCTAGACCAGCGTCGTCAGTCCGGGCAGAATGCAATAACCATTCAACATTGTGTATGTTAAAATCACCCAAAATGGTAATTTCATTGCCAAGGGCAAGGTCAAGGTTACTCAACTGAGTGGATATGGAATCAAATACACTGGCCATCCTGTATGGAACAAATGGCATCATGACACGGAAAACCTTTTCTGTGGTAATTAAATCGGATTCAGCCAAATAATTTATAACTCGTCCAGTCCAGCTACATGTGTGTGTGTGTGTGTGTGTGTGTGTGTGTGTGTGTGTGTGTGTGTGTGTGTGTGTGTGTGTGTGTGTGTGTGTGTGTGTGTGTGTGTGTGTGTGTTCTTGCTACCACTACCCAATTTCATTAACTTGGGCAGAGACTTCGTTTTGTGAAGGAAATAATGAAGTATATATCTAACCCCACCATACTTTTTTTTAACACTATCTTGGCCTAAAATAACCATCACTTCATCCTCAACGCTGAGTTGTAACACTAATGGAATATGGTGCTCATCACAAAGAAAAGCTATGAGTAGGACGTACAGCCTTGTTTTGTTCTGCCATTGCCCTGTGTGAAATAAACTGCAAAACGACAAATATATGGACCAAGTTTGTTTAAAAAGACTATGGTTCGAAAAGTTTCTCTCAAGGAGAATACCATCTCCTGGCTGCAATAAAAATAAAATATTGTATAAAGTATGTTATTGGGTTTAAGGGAGTTAACAGAACTGCTGTCATTCCTTAGTACTCGAGTTCTACTGTTTACAGATTTGCCACAGTAATTGTGAGTTTGGTATTTCCCGTTTATATCAGTTATGAAGGATGTGACACATGAAGGGTAAAGCTTTTGTTTTCTATAACACAAGTTGCTACCATTTACAATTCTACTTCTCTCATTCCAGCTACTCTCATGTGATTTCATACAGCTACAGGAAAACCTGTGATCTGGGTGGATGTACGAGTATCCAGGTGTCCGTTTGAGTAGTCTTCATGAATTATTATTGTGTTCTTGCGAAGGGCATAATCCTCAGTGGAGTGACATCTTGCTTTATGTATTTTTGCCACATTATGACGATTCTGTTCAGTTTAGGGGAGGTTCCTCGTACAGGCAGTTATCTCACCTTATATCACATTAGTCCCACAGCATGATGTCATAATTTTAAAGTTGTCTTAGTTATCGCCATACAACTTTTACTTGGCCCAGAGGAGACCTCTCATAATACAAGGACTAAGGCCCGTATCCTCGTCGGCTAAGGACATTCCCTATCCCTTCTTAACGATTTATTTCCCTAACTACCTATTAATATTCCCTTTTCGGATTCTTATACATGGTCAAAGGCCCGTATCCTCGTCGGCTAAGGACGTTTCCTATCATCCCTTTGTTCACGAGTTATTTTCCTATCTACCCATTAAAATTCCGTTTTTAAATTCTTATATAGTTTTAGTAATAACACTGATTGCATGAATACCACACAAGAATATATTAATAAAGCAGATAAAGAAATATCTCGGAAAAAAGAGGCGTTAGTAAGCTTCCTAACCACAGCAGAATACTGCCATAATGTGCAAGAGTATTTCGACAATTTCAAATAGTGCCAAAGATTCCAGGCAAGACTATTCCAGTACCACCTTTGTGGGTAGCTGAACTGTTCACGACCCCAATCCGAGATGTCACTGTGCTAGTTTCGAGGTGGAACTAGGATTCTCAAGACCTGAATGACGTGTGGATGACAGCGTAGTTCTATTCAAAGGGCACAGCGTCTGAGAATTCTCCCCCTTTTTATTTTTTCTTTCGTTATTCCTGACTCATAATTCATCCCATATTTGGTTTGAATGAGTGTTAAAATGATTGCGGGTTGACTGTTGGATGGGTCGTGTCTGGCATGGTTTTAAAGAATGTTAGTGTGATGGGCCAGGGGTATATGTATCGTAAACATCTGTATACAGTATGGGGAGGGAGAAGAGGCAGATAAAGACGGTGAGTGGAGTGTGGGTTTATCAGGAGGAGAGGCATGAGATAATTGACTGAGTAGGATGGGAAAAAATTACATTATTTTTTTTATTCCTTTAATTCAAAGTCGTATTTCTTTCCCCATATTTGTTGTTGCTGCCTCCACATGATTATATACTATCTATTTTTCAGTAATTGTGAATGATTTGATTCAGGTCATATCAAACACCACCGGACCGAAAATCTCTCATATAAAGTATACTTGTCCCATGATATCAAGATCTTGAATTTGGCTCTTTGTCATCTCGTTTTTGTTTTTTCTTGGAGGGAACAATCTTGCGGGCTTCTGGTCTTTGGTTCCTCCTTCCCTGCATAAAAAGGACAGAACAGAAAGTAAGCTAAGTAATCGAACTGAGGGAGAAATTTAAAAGTTGTTAATCTAATTCACGGACACAGAGTCATTTTCAAAACCTTCTCACAGGTTTGGTAATAATTCTTACACCAAAAAGCTATCAACTTTTCTTACACATCTTGACATATGCAGCATACTGATTCTAAGGCAGGTACCAGGGGTCGGATATTCTAACATATTTAGAAGCTATTTGCTGTCGTAACTTTGATATCTTTTTCCAGGAAGAACGAGACACATGAAAAGATTCTTAATGTTCCTTTCCTTGTCCTTCCTGCAGAAACAGTTACAGCCTACGGCAAAATTTCCTCTCGTAACAAAGATTTGCCTTTTTTGAAGGATTAATTCGGGACTTGGAAACACTGCGCGCTTCCTTCCCTACCCATCCTGGGAAAACAAATCTAACTCACGACAGGGAAGCAATCATAAGTTCGTTTTAGTATCCCATCCCAGGTCACATTTAGCTCAGATGTCGGCCAACAAGTGCAGAGATCATAAAGTACAAGCCAAACTAAGCTGAACAATGCAACCCAGGTGGACACAAGTTAAAGTAAACCAATAATGAGAATCAGAGATACTTAAGTGGCCAAGCGACAATCGATGTTGGTGTGATGATTTCTTCATAAGTATACTCTGTCTTCTTGAATGTGCCTAATAGTCCTCTCTGACCATCGTCAATGATGAAGTATAAAAAGTGAGTACTTGGAGCTAAATGATGCCAGTCAAGAAGTGTTTCGAAAAGGATGTAGAGCCGCGGTATCGTCTTACTCGTCCATTGAGCTACGGGAAGTAAACAACAAAAAACAAAATTCTGCACAAAGCTAGGACGAAACTACAGTAAAGACGAACAGAAACTCAACTGAGAGGTCAACTGGCCATCAGTGTGAGCATGATGTTTCACGCACGACAAGCCAAGGGCGTCCATGGTATGTAACCTGATTTTCACAATGAAATAAACATTCATCTCCAGGAATATCTATTTTTACATAAAATTCCTCATTCATTCAGACCATTTTATTCAGCTTAGGAGAGATTTTTCGAAACAGACGGGTTAAATATAGTTTTCATTAACCATTCCATTCAAAGAGCTCCTTCCCAAGTTCACAATATTCGTTTGAAGGTAGCAAGGGTAAAACAACGTCACCTGACCGAATGGGTTAACTCTGATACCACGTCGTTCTTCACGCCTGACGGTCTGGTGGTGTAAGGCCTAGTTGGAGTGACGAACATGTGCGCTTAGATCCGACTCTCCAAGTAGCAGTTGGAAGTTGTACGGTCAAACAGTGCCATTATAGTATGAAGTTGGGCATCTGCCGTTAATCCCCCTTCAAAGTGATGGCGTACTTTTTCCATTTTATTCCTCCTACCTCCGAACGATTTTTGTTTTTAATCACTTCAGATGAAACATGGAATGCAATTCAGAAAAGGAAAGAGGCTAAGTTAAGAAGTGAAGAACATGTTGATGGCCTGGTAGTAGAAGTACTTAGAGCAAAGTACTGGAGTTTACATTCTGAAGTAAAAAGACTCGTTAGACGTGATAAGAGGAGACTATATGATGAAAAGGCGACATAGACAGAAATTAAATTAAGTAAAAATGACGGTCAGAGCACAAGAGCAGCGTATCAGGCCATAAAGGAGTTAACTGGAACTGAAAAGAGAAGGAAGGAAATACCTGTACGAGATAGAAATGGTAATTTGATGACTAAAGATTTAGATATAAAAGGAAGGTGGAAAGAGCACTTTGAATCTGTTCTAAATAGACCAATCCCAGCTGAAGAGGCCATTTTGCCAGCCGAGAAAGATTTGCAGATAGAAACAGGTGATATAACTTTGGAAGAGGTAGCAAAATCTATAAAGGAGTTAAAGAATTTTAAGGCCCCAGGAGAGGATGGAATATTCCCTGAAATGTTTAAGGTGGAAAATGACGAGTTGATGAATGCGCTTTTGAAACTTTTTAATGCTGGTGGAAATCCAGAAGAGTGGAACAATGGAGTAATTATAATAATACCAAAAAAGGGAGATTTAAGTGTGTGTGGCAATTGGAGGGGGATAACTTTGACACCTGTAATTGAAAAAGTCTTTTCCAAAATCTTGTTGAACAGAATAGAGCCAGTAATTGATAAAATTTTAAGAGAAGAACAAGCGGGATTTAGAAAGGGTCGAGGTTGTAATGATCAGATTTTTATTGTAAGGCATCTAATGCAACAAGCTAATGAGATGAAAATGCCACTTAGTATGTGTTTTGTGGATTTTGAAAAGGCGTTTGATAGTGTTTCATGTGGAGCTATGTTGAAAATTATGAGATTCTATGGTAAACCAGAAAAGTTTGTAAATATTATTAGAAGCCTGCATGAAGGTACTTTTTGTAAGGTAATGGTGGGTGGTTCTTTGAGTGATCCATTTGAAGTTAGGTCAGGAGTGATTCAAGGAGGAGTTATTTCGCCATTGTTGTTTGTTTTGGTTATGGATTATGTTATGAAAAAGGTTGTAAGGAGAACAGGTGCAGGAATTAACTGGAAAGAAAATAAGAAGCTGATGGATTTAGACTATGCTGATGATATTGTACTGATTTGCGGAAGTATTTACGAGATGCAGAGGGTGCTTGATTGTCTGGTGGAGGAAGGAGAAAAAGTGGGATTGGTAATAAATTGTGGAAAGACTGAAATTATCAATATGAACGTGGAGAACCAAATCGATTGTGTAATTGGGAATAATGTGGTGAAGAATGTAGAAAACTTTAAATATCTGGGAACGATTGTATCATCTAATGGATCATTAAACAATGAAATTAAGGAGAGGATTAGACAGGCTTGGCGAGCTGTTGGAATGTTGATATCTGTTTGGAATAATAATATGCTTTCGGTACATACTAAAGTGAAAATTTACAAGTCCATGGTTAGACAAATTTTAATTTACGGGCATGAGTCATGGTACAGTACAATTGCAACAGATCAGAAAGTATTAGGATTTGAGAATAAAATACTGAGAAGGATTCTTGGGGTAAAGTGGCAAGACAGAGTTACAAATGCAAGAGTAAGGGATATTACGAGAGTGGAACCAGTTAATATGTGAGACTGTCTCGCTGGAAGTGGCTGGGGCACATATACAGAAAAGAAGGTAGTTTAATAAAGGACGTGCTAGAGTGGACTGCTAGAGGAAGAAGAGGTAGAGGTAGGCCGAGGGAAACCTGGTTGAGGACAATGAAAAAAGAAGCAGGAGAGGAGTGTTGGTGGGACCTGCAGGAGATGGCAAGAGACAAATATTGGTGGAGAGAGTTCATTGAGGCCCTATGCATCCCATGGGGTGCCACAGGAAATGATTGATTGATTGATTGATCAGCTCGACAAGTTTCTTCTTAGCTGAAATGCATCTCCTAGAGTGAGAACAACAAAATATAAAGTACGTCTTTGGCTTGCAGGGGTCCATTGTTGTGTACTACGGTGTCCTAACCTCGTACCCATACACTTGATGGAGAATATTGATAGGCCTATGTGATTTTCTTTATACAGTGTAGAATTAACCAAAGGCTGGAAGCCAGCAAGATTGTTCCTCCTAAGAAAAAAAAAAAAAAGAAAAAAAAAATATCAGGTAACCAACAAAATCCGTTTATGTAGAGATGCCTGGACACATCGCGTTGAAAAAACTGGAAGAACAGGCAGAAGGAAATACGGACAAAGGCAGACAGTTTCAAAGTCGACCTGTTGCATACAAGATGGACTGGAAGTAAAAGGTAACTCATGCATTAGAGAGTTGTCGGTTACGGTATACGGTAGCAGTGAAGAAAGTAGTTAAGAGTTTTTTCTCGTAGATTTTAGGGGCTGATGTTTTTCCACTGGTCCATTCCACTCATTTGTACTGGTCTGTTTGTAGTTGGCCGGATCGACGTTTGAAAAGTATTGCTTTCAATGATTCCATATAGTTTTTCCACCTTAACTTGGTGGAAATTATAGGCTTTAGCAGCTTAATACCCGTAGGTTATTGGAAAATTAAATTTTGTACTGGTTTCTTATTCACCCCTTCGTGGACTAGAACACTGTATGGGGGGGGGGTGAGGGTTCCCCACAGACAACTGCTCTAAAAGAGTGGAGTCAAAGGCTTTTCCCCGATTCCATCTTTCTCTCTCTCTCTCTCTCTCTCTCTCTCTCTCTCTCTCTCTCTCTCTCTCTCTCTCTCTCTCTTTGCGGCACTGTTATATCTTCGTCTCATAAATATTTATATTTTAATAGCTATTGCCCTTTTGAACTGTCTGGTTGCATCCCTCCTTCATTCTGGTGTTATGACAGGCTCTTAGCACCTTTTATTTCCAAATGTCTAATGCAAGAGTTAACCAGGACTCCTAGTTCTTCAATTATGCATCGTCAAATCCGGAACTGCCTGCCACAGTCTGCATTTCCATATGCTTACGAGCCTTAGTTATTTTAGCACAGTGAGTCCTGGCATCTCAAAATAACCCCACGTGGAAGTAGAAAGCACACAGAGAGCGCATACCCCCGCCAATGCCATTACCATTTAAAAGGATCCGGATCATCGGAATCCGTGGAGATATTGTGTGAAATACACAGGATTCCGACCCGTCCCACACTTTACTCAGTTGTTCTTTCCCATGGCTCAGTCTTCTACAAAATTTTATTGAAATTCATTGAGAGCTTTTGAATGTATTGTGCGGGATACATAGGATCTGTATCCGGATCCGCCCTATAATCTAACCAATTCTTTCTTGACCCATGGCCCACCCTTCCACAAAATGTCATTCAAATTCATTGCAAACATTAGGAGATATCGTGTGGGCAAACAATCAGACAGACAAACATAGGTGAATACAAAACCTCTTCCAACTTCTTTGGCGGAGGTAATTAGGCAGTCTTCTATTTAATTATTTGTTTACTTTTTTAAAGAGCAGTTTTCCAGGCTTCTAGGATCTGTTTGTTTCTTTCCCTGTATAAAAATACTACATCTATTTCACAGTGATATTTCATGACGAACACCACTTTCAAGTGGTAATTTGTAGTTACAGTTCAGCGTTCATGATAGAGATATGGCAATTTAGGCCAAGTTAAAATGAGCTGGGTGTAGTTACTCATAGTATGAGTATGTATGCTGGTATTTCCTAGTTTGGGTGGTGGCCTTGTAAGCACCCTCAAGAGCAGTATTATCGGCGTTTTAGGCCATTTTCTTTAACCCTTTCATCTCAGGGACCTCGTGCGTAGGCTATTCTTGCTGTTTCCGGGCGATTTTGTTCAGATTATTCCAAACATCTTGTAGTGAGGGGGAGTTTATGAAGGTTTTATCTTATCCCTTCGGTTCCAAAATAATTCCTTCATCTGTTTAAATATATGAACAGCAGTAAGGTTTGAATGTGTGACAGAGTTTTTTGGCATACTATATCTAATCATTCTCTCGCCTATAAATTGTATCTCAAGAAAGGATTAATGGATAGACAAACTAGACACACAAATGCAGGTGTAGTTCAGTGCCCACACATCCCCAGACGCTGATGCTCAGTTGTAACCTAGTGGAGCTCTACCCACTCATTTTTAAAGTAGATCTGGCCAGAGAGACGCAATGTTATATTCTCTTACTTGCACATTGCCACCCACGCTCATACACTGGCACACACTAGCCTCCACACACACACACACACACACACACACACACACACACACACACACACACACAATTAGAAACACACCTACAGCGCACACATACACACACACATCACAAAGTCACACACACACACACACACACACACACACACACACACACACACACACACACACACACACACACACACACACACACACACACACACGCACACAAGCGCGCGCGCGCAAAAGAATAGAGATACACCATACAAACAAAATAAAACAGACAGACAGACAGACAGACAGACAGACAGACACACACACACACACACACACACACACACACACACACACACACACACACACACACACAAACCCACGCAAAAGAATAGAAAGGCACACCACACACAAAAAAAAGACAGACAGACAGACAGAAACACACACACACACACACACACACACACACACACACACACACACACACACACACACACACACACACACACACACACACACACCAATTATGTTAATCTGATATTGTATACACACACACACACACACACACACACACACACACACACACACACACACACACAAGCAAGCAAACCACGTTTGTTAATCTGATATTGTATGATTTATCAACTAACATGAGAAAACTACACATTGAAATATTATTTACTATAAGACATTCAAAATTCTTATAAGCAGAAAGAATCTGGTGGTCAGATGGTAGAGGAGTGGACATTTTACAGGCAGGCCAAACTAATGATACTGTAGTTCTTTTGCACTAACTTGGCCCAGATTCTCGTCCTTCAGCAGCTTATTCCACGTATCCCAGTGGCAAAAAAGACACTGCCACGGCTCTACTCCCTCCCCATAACACGTCTCATGACTAATAAGATATTCTAGTGATCACCTATTATTACAACTCAGCCTTCAAGGTGGAAACATGGCAATTTTAGGCCAAGTTAGAGTAAAACGAGTATAGCTGAGACAGACAGCGATTTGAAGATTAGAATTTCATTAGTACTTTGTACTACCTTTCCGTGAGACTCATTAGTACGTAACTTAGGAAGCCAGTCAAAGCATCACAACTGTCCCCAACGAGGCAGGCCTATAGTGACGACAAGTAAACGTGTATGGTGCCGTGTGGAAGAAGTGCTGGGCCTTAAGGAACGAGTGATCTATTGCACAGTATTCTAATATCTCTTCCTGGGCGATATATTTTGCATTTTGTACGGTAGCATTCTCTTGGGATAGATTAAAATATCTACTTACCCGAGTGCCAGAGGGTTATCTCAGCTTCTTCAGGCCCACAGTGGAGGCGAAGGGACATTGGTTACAAGAATGTGACAATGTGAGATAATTTCTACTTGGTCGTGGTGTAGTGGATTGCTGCCTGGCCCTCACCTGAGTCCCTGGTCTGTTTACTGGCATAATGGTAATATATTGGATGATTTTTCTTGTGTAAAGTACAGCTTTCTCTCCTCACACCAATGAGTGTATTGTTCCATGCAACCCCAGACGATTTCTTTCAGATGAGTTTATCACCGGACCCTGAAAATGTAAATATAATCACTATCAGCCCCCTCTGAATCAGGATAACTTTAGCATTTTATTTTAGTTAATCTCATAGGATTTTATTTAGCTGATTATAAATCGTAAGTGGTATATCTGGCACAGTCAAAAACCTACACCATAAATCAGAACTTGTTGAGGCTCATTTGGTAACAGAAGTTATCGGAGTTGCCCGTTGTTCGCAGTTTACGTTACCTACTCAACATCAGAGTTGACTGGTTGAATATACTGCTGAACTAGAACAATGATTTTGCTAAGTAGGCCATGTTCTATGCACCAGGTGTGAAACTAGTTCATTTCCAACGCTGGCGGCGGTGCGGCATGATTATGATGCATTGTGATTCATTATGTTCGGCAATAATGTATGAATCCTGGCCTGCATGTGGCACAATAACTAAGAGGATATTTTAACCCAGTCAGCCGTCTTTTTAGCTTAGTTTAACATTAATTTTATCGAATGGTTTTATTACCCGTCCCAGGCCAAGAGGGGCTCGGGGACGGGTGTGGTTTTCACTCGGTTTGTCTGTTTGTTTGTTTGTTTGTGTGTTTGTCTGTCTGTCGGTCGGTCTGTCTGTCTTTCTACCTGTTGATAACTTTACGCGAAAACTACTGGTGCGATTTTGACTAAAATTATAGGGATAATGGGTTACGACCTTTTGATCACCTGATAAAATTTTGGGCTAAATTGGGCCAAGGCCCAGGCTGTAGGGCAAAAAAATGTAAAAAAAAACGGGGACGGTTAAAAATCTTTTTCGCCATAACTCCTTTCAGATTCGTCATATCGACACGAAACCAAAACCTAAAGATTCATCTTTCAAACCTGCATCCTATTAACGTGCCTCATTAAATCAGGGGGGTCACCCCCAGTTAGCGGTAGGAGGTCAATGTCATGTGGGTTCTATTATTTCACAGTTCTCCTAAAAACATAAAATAACTTATTACAGAACAAGCATATAATTATAACTTATAGCGAAACAATGTGACATGGCTCCCATAGATGCCAAACAAACAAAAATGGTTAGGCTGTCATGGTATCCTGCATAAAGCATGATTACCCAGCCTCTCCATTAGCTGCGACATCTCATACAATATCATACGTAGCTTCACCTCTCCACTCGCATTCATTTAATCTAACTACGAGGACATTACAAAATTTTTGCCATCTCCACACGATATTTTTCGGGTCTGAAGAGACTGCAGAAATTGGAGTTGTCCTGTATGTAGTCCTTGTAACGATGGAGAAGATAACTTTCAGCCTTCTAGTTCACAAGGTTTTATTCAAACAGACAGTAAGTAGGTGTGACTGCAATGGATAAGCGGGGCAAACTAACAAGGAAATAACCCCAAAGCCACACAACAGAACATGTTTTCGAGCAGCTCGGGTGATTCACATGAGTTAATCATGAAACAATGAACAAATCCCAAAAACAAGACAATATTATTTTTATCCTCTGCAACACAATAAAATCTTTATTTTTTTATCGCACAATCGCCAGACGAGTTTCTTCGATCTAGAGAGGCTTTATGAACTGGAGGAAACAAAGTCAACCATTTTAACCCTTTCATTACTGATAGGAGGTGGGGGGGCTCTCTTAACCTATGTAAAACAATTTAACAGCAAGGTATAAAATAAAAGACATCATCATACTTTCATTATATCATGGTGCGATCTCTCATAGTAGTATGCGTTATCATGCTTTGATTATAGCATTGCGGGGTCTCTCACTGCAGCATACGTCATCACACTTGGATTATAAGAACTCAGGGACTCTCGTAGCAGCATACATTTACTTGGATCATAATATGGCGAACTGTTTCACAGTAGCATACGTCATTATGCCTAGATTGTTTTTCCCTTCGTGTTCGTAGTATATGTCATTATACACACGAGTTTATGGTATGGTGGGGTCACACTTAGTAGCCCTTATTAATACATGGTGACCCAGCCTTTCCCATGCCTAGGGTATCTCATACAATATCACACGTTGCCTGGACCATGATACAGTAAACGCACTTACGATCTGTCTCCTGTTCTAACTTCATCAATAAATTTTAAGTTAAGAAACGAAAATAGCTGCAGGTTATAATTATATTCTTCTGAAAAATCAGGAAAAGGAGTGCAAAAGCTTCCCTTGGCTAGTTCTTCCCATAAAAACATATTTCAGTTAACACGGAATCGATTATAATTGTGTTCGAGAACCCTACCCGTGACCCATACACCAGCAGTCCTTAGTACTACTTCGCTCAGCATATTTCTGTTATTCTTGAGTCATCCTTAAGTCTTTATTCAGAATGAATGAACTTGAGGAATTAAATATGGCCTTCATTAAACCCATCCAATACAAGAACGTTTTTTATTTTATTATTATTATTTTCTTACTATCTCCAAAAAAATATATGCAGGTTTGAGGGCACTTTCCCTACTGAAGGATTAGGTATGTCCTTCATTGTTCTTAATACACGAGATTATTCCCAGGGTGAACCATATCCTCTAGTAGTACTGCAGAATAATTTACGTCTTGATTATTTGACATCCGGCTGTAATACCATCTTTTGTTTATACGGTCTAAAGACTCAACGTTTATGCATTCGTTTTGACCTCGGCCAATGAAAGTGGGAGGAGGTTATATATTCACCCCTGTATGTCTGTTTGATTGTCCACAAGATATCTCAGGAAGTTATTAATGGGTTTTCATGAAATTTTATAGGCATATGGACCATGTGTTAAGGAAGAGTTTAATAACTGTTGGTGGCGATCTGAGTCAGAGTCCCTGTCTGGGACTTTGTTGTTTGTCCACAGTGCATCGCAAAAAGTTATCTATTGATTTCGATAAAATTTTGTGGATATGTGCGTCATAGGCCAGATTAAATTTGAGTTGTATGGTATAGGCGTTGGCGGAGGAATGCGATCTCTGATTTCTGCATTCATGCTCTATATAATGAATGGCCATACCACGTTGAGTACACCGCTTCCCGTCCGATCAGCGAAGGTAAGCAACGTTGGGTCTGGTTAGTACTTGGATGGGTGACCGCCTGGGAACACCAGATGCTGTTGGCATAACGTTCTCCCTACGTGTCAAGTGGGGTTGGTGGAGGATTAGTGCCCCTCCCTGTAAAACAATTAACTCTAAGCCCTTGGCCACTCCGTTTGGGATACATGGCGTCTGGCAATGGATGGATGGATTTTTCGCTTATACAATAGCTACAATCTCCATGTTCGATATACAACCGTTCCTATACTGATTGTATAATGAGGGATTCCTGTGCTACATAAAGAGTCATCGTAGGATATGGCAGGATCATTCCTTAGCCGCCTAAACTCGTCTGGCAGTAGTAAGAATACAAAATTAACCACTGGCTTCTATATCTCTTCTCCAATATCCGCAGCCTCACTCTTCCCACAGTCTTCCTTTAAGGGCAATATTGGAAACTTAATAAAGGCATTATTTGTGCACTTCATTACCGCCAGTGCGCTCATTTCATTATCTTTCTTCAATTAGATTCTCTCCTCCCTCTCGTATTCACCGATTACCGATTTTTTTCATAACACCGATACAGCTACAAACAACAATTCGTTGGTTAACAGTTAACGTTCTTAATACAGGAAATGATTAACCCGATCAGCTCGACCACTTATTAATCTGTCCTTCTTGCTGTCTCATAACACTCGTTTAAGTCAGGAAGGGCCTCTTTGGTTTAAGGAGTTCGTAATGGCTATGTCTGACCGCGCTGGTTTGAAAATGCTAACCTAAGCTGAATAAAATCCTCTGGATATAGCAAGAATAAAACAATAAAACATCATCTGAGTCAATGATATTACCGTAGCATCGACACTTGGTGTGCTAGTGGTCAGAACGCCCCAGAGGGTGACGGTTATGTGTAGATTCGATTCCAAACAAGTGACTGGAAGTTCTTCGATCATTATTGCCACCAAGAGAAACTGGCTGGTCATTCACAGTTAAATGTCCTGGACTACGGTGGCCTGGCCTCAGTTCAATACATTTAGAACGGAGTAAATTGCCATTGGTCCATACTCTTCAACCCATCTGCCCAGGGATGTAACTATTGTTCCATCATTTGGTGAAGCCCATACTGTACAGTATTTGTTCACTTTCTTACTACCAAGCAGTTGTCAAATTAGATGCCATTCCTTCGTTTCATCATAAGTTCACTTCACATATGCTACACTTGTTCCCTTGGCGAATAGACACGGACACCATTGGCATTTCTCATTCAGGACTCTCAGCAGATCTGGGAGGGGGGGGCAAATGTCAAGCCATAGAATCGCATATATCGTTTGAAATGTAGCAACACGAATTCGAACATTACATTATCTATAAATCATATATACCAGTATATACACTGTATATAATATACATATACACGGTATATATATATATATATATATATATATATATATATATATATATATATATATATATATATATATATATATATATATATATATATATATATATTATCATCAGCCGTTTGAGCGTCCACTGCAGGACCGGCCTATCTCGACCGAAATGGGGACGATACAGCCTATGTATCTCTATCAAGTGGCTTAGGCTGTCTGGTAGATATTGTATGTAGGGTAAGAAGTGCTTGTAAGTGTAATTGTTGTGTTGGAGTGGTTTTGGATGTGTGTGTAGTCTGTGAACCAAGTGTAATTTGCCCGCGCAAGCCGACTGGGTGCAAGCGTATTTTACAGTATGCGACACTTGTTCAACCACAGCACCCCTTATGTCTGCCTAGTAGTACGTGGTCGGAAGAACGCCCCCAAAGTTTATCACCTTGGCAGGGCACGAACCCTCTTTCTTCAGTGTACAAAAATGCACACTTTACCACTGTACCACAGAGGCTCCACATATATATATATATATATATATATATATATATATATCTATATATATATATATATATATATATATATATATATATATATATATATATATATATATATATATATATATATATATATATATATATATATATATATATATATATATATATATTGTTACATAGCCTATGATTTCATCATCCTTTGTGTAATTCTAACGTACAGTATGCTGCATGTTTGATCACGAGCGTGTTCTACCTCACTCTCCCCGTCCTCCCTTATAGTAGAGTAAGTCGTTCTTTCTGTTGTTCAGAGCAGGATTGTCAACTCTTTGTCCCCATGGCTTCATTTGCGCGTCCTTCTTACAAGTTGTATCAAGCTCTACCGGCCCCTATATAATGAGCTCAGTCTCTGCATTATTGCCACTTAGATCTACTCCTCATTTTGTTCACATCTCTGTCCTCCCCTGTACAGTTGTTATTATTGTGAGTGTTCAGGAAGTCTCCAACCATCAAGCAGCTGTGTAATTTGAGTATAAGTGTTATTGCATTTTTTCTTGTACTGTGTAGCATAAGGTGTTAATTCTTAGGCCTAGTGGGGTATTGTGATTCGTGTGTTTTGGGTGTCAGCCCTTATTAATAATATTTTGTATCTGTAATAATTTATCTTGCATTAACTGGGCATTACCCAGTGTATTTTCATTTTATCAGGGCTGACTTAGATAAATTTACTCTTGCTAATTTCGTGTTAATAGAGGCTATTGCAGTTAATCATATATTTAACCTGTTTTTTGCCATTACATTATCCTTATGAGTCCTGAATGTTTTGTTGTTAGTTTGAGCATTAAACTTTAACTTATAATTTTACCTAACTCTTTTGTTTTGAACCTGGAACTTTGCGGGACAGTTTTCTCTGTTCCTAACATAAATTTGGCGACCTCGCCAGGATATTCAGGATATTATCATAAGGATATTGCTTGATATTTTGTGACTGTGATTTATTCATGATGTCAACTATTACTACGCTTGATGAAGCCAAAGATTTTTTGTCAAATGTGCAAACAGTGTGTGATATAGAAAACAGAACAAAGAATGAACTTAAGCTTGTTGCTCAACAATTGGGAATTGCTGTTCGCTCTCATCATTCTAAAGATCAAATTGTTGACATGATTAATGAAAGCTTGTTTAATGTAACTCCTCGAAATGAGCAAACGCAGATTGAATTAGCTAAGTTACAGCTAGCCCTGCAGGAGGCTCGTGTTAAGGAGGCTGAATTTCAGGCAAATGCTAAGAAGGCTGAGTTTCAGGCACGTGCTAAGGAGGCTGAGTCTCAGGCTCGTATTCAGGAGGCACAAATTGAAATTGCTAAGATTCAGGCAGGCCATGAGTACGCATGAAACAAGGTGGAACTGGATCATCTAGCTCTGATGATTTTGATGTGGCTAAAAATGTTAAACTTGTCCCTCCTTTTAATGAATCTGATTTAACAAAGTATTTTCAGTTGTTTGAGAGGGTAGCTACAGGTTTTAATTGGCCCAAAAAGTATTGGCCGGTACTCCTTCAAACTGTTCTCACCGGTAAAGCTCAAGTAACTTATGCATCTTTGCCTCAGGATCAATCTGATAATTATGATGTAGTTAAGAGCTTGATTCTTAAGGCCTATGAGCTTGTTCCTGAAGCCTATAGAGTAAAATTTAGGACAACTTATAAGCAAGATAAGTAATCCCATGTTGAGTATGCAAAAATCAAAGAAGATCTGTTAGAGCAGTGGTTAAATTCTAAGCATGTGGATTCTGATTTTGACAAATTTAAGCAGATGATTTTGCTGGAGGACTTCAAAAGGTGTATTTATAAAGATGTAAGCCTATATCTTGATGAGAGAAGAATAGATAATTTGTCTGATGCTGCAGTTTTAGCTGATGAATATGTTCTCACTCACAAGAGATATTCTAAAGAAAAAGGGAAAGCTGCGAGTAAGTACGTTGCCTCTACTCAGAGTACAGGTAACAGGAAAGAGAAAAAAGATGATGTTTCTCAGGAAGTAAATACCAGCTTCACCTCTAGATTTCAGAAAAGTAAACGTACTTATTGTAGTAAGCTTGGTCATACTACGGAGAAATGTTTCAGGAGACAGCGTTATGTGAACAAAAAGGAGTCTCTAAATATTCAGTCAATTGGTCTAGTGTCCACCCTTGAGAGTACCCAGAATTCTTTAACTGAGTTAACTGAATCTGCTTTGAGGGGTAAATTAAATCCTCATGATGAAGCTCCTCTTTTGAGCAGTAACGTGGGTGACACTCTCAAGAGTTCATGTGCTAATTTCTTGTCTGATGGTTTTGTCAGTCCTCTGGACAGTAATGACAGGAAATCAGTTAAAATATATCGTGATACAGGTGCATGCCAATCCCTTATGCTGACCAGTGTTCTAGGCTCTAATGTTAATTCCTCTGATGAAACTGTAATCTTACAAGGTGTAGGGAATAATTACTTCTCTGTCCCTCTGTGCAGAGTAAATTTAGAGTCTGGTTTTGTTAATGGTTCTGTTATGGTTGGGTTGGTTGAGACACTCCCAATGTCAGGTGTAACTTTCTTACTTGGAAATGATATTGGTGGAAGTCAAGTGTGTCCAGCTCCTCAGTTGTCTAGTAAGCCAGTGACTGCGACCCAGGATTGTGATGTCCCTGATGTGTTCCCTGCATGTGCTGTCACTAGGGCTAAGTCTAAAGTTACTGGTGACTTAGAGGATAATGATGATGATGATGTTATCCTAGCTGACACTTTTCTTGCTAATTTGGACCACTCACCAGATGAGGCAGTACCCCGTAGTGTTGATAATTTGTCTCGTCAAGAGTTGGTTGAGTTGCAGGTTGCTGACCCTGAGTTGAAAGGTCTAGCTAACTCTGCTTGCAGTGAGGAAGAGTCAGCTGGTGCTTCTACTTGTTATTATATAAAGTCAGGAGTACTTATGAGGAAGTGGAGACCCCCAACAGCATCAGCCGACTGTGAATGGAAGGTTGTACATCAAGATGTCATCCCTCATGTATGTAGGCAGGATATCATTAGAGTGGCTCATGATTCCAGTTTGGCAGGACACCTTGGAGTGAGGAAGACTGTGGCACGCATTTTGAAACACTTCTACTGGCCAGGTATCTTCAGGGATGTTTCCTGGTATTGTAAGTCTTGTCACACCTGTCAAGTTGTGGGGAAGTGTAATCAGACCGAAAAGGTTGCACCTCTAGTTCCCATTCCTCCTTTTGAGGCGCCATTCACCCGTGTGTTGGTGGATATTGTGGGCCCTCTTCCTAAGACTTCTTCAGGATTTTCTTATGTGTTGACCCTGATTGATATGGCTACTCGTTATCCTGAAGCCATTCCACTTAGAAATATCTCAGCAAAGAACGTGGTTAAGGAAATGCTAGGGTTCTTCACAAAGTTTGGTCTGCCCAAGGAGGTACAGTCAGTCCGGGGAAGTAATTTCATGTCAAATGTTTTCAAGCAGTCTCTGAAAGAGTTGGGCATCACCCAGATCACGTCTTCAGCTTACCATCCCCAGACCTAAGGAGCGTTGGAGAGATATCATCAAACACTCAAATCGATGCTCAAGAAATACTGTTTGGAACATCAGAAAGACTGGGATAAAGGTCTTCCATTCGTTGTGTTTGCCGCAAGAGAATCTCCAAATGAATCACTGGGCTTCTCACCTTTTGAACTACTGTTTGGCCATGAAGTAAGAGGACCCCTTAAGCTACTCAAGGAATGCTGGCTGTCGGAGGAAGATGACGTCAACCTGCTGGAGTATGTGATGAAGTTCAAAGAACGGCTGTCCACTGCTTTACAGCTGGCGAGAGAGAATTTAGGAGCTGCTCAGGAGAAGATGAAAACTTGGTATGATGAGAAGTCCAGGTTACGCCACTTTCACCCAGGAGATCAGGTTTTTATTCTGCTACCGGTGCATGGGCAACCTCTTCAAGCCAAGTTTAGTGGTCCTTATTTCGTGGAGAAGAAACTCAGTGATGTCAACTATGTCATCGCCACACCAGATCGTAGAAAGAACAAGCAACTTTGTCACATCAACATGCTAAATTTATATCACAGGTGGGACGAAAATAATCCAGTCTGCACTGTAGCAGTTCCATCCGAGTCTGCAAGTGAAGTTCTCCCATGCAGCATGAGCCTGAGTGATAGTTTGGGGAAGAATCCTGATATCATAAATGATCTCCAGACTAAGCTTTCTCATCTAGCTCCCGAGGAAAGGCAGGAGTTTTCGGCATTACTGCAGGAGTACCCGCAAGTGTTCCGTGCCACTCCAGGAAGAACCACTGCGTTGATGCATGATGTCGATGTTGGAGACGCAAAGCCAATTAAATTGCCTCCTTACCGTGTGAACCCAGTGAAAGTTCTTCTCATCCAGAAGGAGCTTGGCTACCTGTTGGACCGTAAGATGATTGAGCCCTGTCAGAGTGAGTGGAGTTCTCCTGTCACTCTAGTCCCTAAGCCAGGTGGGTCACAGCGGCTTTGCATCGACTACAGACGTGTTAATCAGATAACCAAAACAGACACTTACCCTCTCCCTCGTGTGGAAGATTGCATAGACAAGATCGGAAAGGCTAGGTACGTAAGTAAGTTTGATTTGTTAAAGGGAAACTGGCAAGTACCTATGACTGAACGTGCTAGGGAGATCTCATGTTTTGTAACATTAGGAAAGACTTTTGCATGTTCTGTAATGCCATATGGTATGAAGAATGCACCAGCCACATTTCAGAAGCTCATGAATGTTGTAACAGAGGGTTTGGCAGGGTGTGTTGTTTATATGATGATGTATTAATCTTCAGTGACAACTGGAAAGATCACCTATGCCATGTCAGTAAATTTCTTAAGCGTTTGGTTCAGGCTAATCTTGTAGCTAATTTATCAAAGTGTGAGTTTGGTCAAGCTAAAGTTCAGTACCTTGGGTACGTAATTGGTGATGGACATGTTGCACCACCAGCAGCTAAGGTTCAGGTTATAAGTGATCTTCCCAGACCTAAAAGTAGGAAAGAGCTACAAAGATTTTTGGGAATGGTAGGTTATTACAGGAGATTTGTTCATAACTTTTCAATTCTTGTATCACCACTTATAGACCTACTGAAAAAGGGAGTTAAATTTGTCTGGACCGATAACTGTGAATCCTCTTTCAACAAACTTAAAGCTATCCTATTAAGTCAGCCAGTGCTCGCTACTCCAAATTTTGCTAAGCCTTTTAAGATGGCTGTTGATGCAAGTGATACAGGAGCTGGGGCTGTTTTGCTGCAAGAGGATGATCAGGGTATTGAACACCCCGTATCTTATTACAGTAAGAAGTTCACTCCACCTCAAAAGAACTACTCAACTATTGAGAAAGAGCTTTTGGCCTTGATTTTGGGTTTACAGCATTTTTCATTTTATTTGTGTTCTGGTTTTGACCCCATAGTCATTTATACCGATCATAACCCACTGAAATTCCTTAGTAAGTTTAAAGATAAAAATCAGAGATTGACAAGATGGAGTCTACTTCTTCAGGAGTATCCATTAGACATACAACAGGTCAACGGGAAAGAAAATGTTATTGCAGATTGCTTATCTAGACTTTAGACAGATTGTTTTAGAGTAATAAGAAATTTCCTTTGTAAATTTCTTTTTTCTTTGTGGGGAGGTGTTACATAGCCTATGATTTCATCATCCTTTGTGTAATTCTAACGTACAGTATGCTGCATGTTTGATCACGAGCGTGTTCTACCTCACTCCCCCCGTCCTCCCTTATAGTAGAGCAAGTCGTTCTTTCTGTTGTTCAGAGCAGGATTGTCAACTCTTTGTCCCCATGGCTTCATTTGCGCATCCTTCTTATAAGTTGTATCAAGCTCTACCGGCCACTATATAATGAGCTCAGTCTCTGCATTATTGCCACTTAGATCTACTCCTCATTTTGTTCACATCTCTGTCCTCCCCTGTACAGTTGTTATTATTGTGAGTGTTCAGGAAGTCTCCAACCATCTAGCAGCTGTGTAATTTGAGTATAAGTGATCTACTCCTCATTTTGTTCACATCTCTGTCCTCCCCTGTACAGTTGTTATTATTGTGAGTGTTTAGGAAGTCTCCAACCATCTAGCAGCTGTGCAATTTGAGTATAAGTGCTATTGCATTTTTTCTTGTACTGTGTAGCGTAAGGTGTTAATTCTTAGGCCTAGTGGGGTTTGGTGATTCGTGTGTTTTGGGTGTCAGCCCTTATTAATATTTTGTATCTGTAATAATTTATCTTGCATTAACTGAGCATTACCCAGTGTATTTTCATTTTATCAAGGCTGACTTAGATAAATTTACTCTTGCTAATTTCGTGTTAATAGAAGCTATTGCAATTAACCATATATTTAACCTGTTTTTTGCCATTACATTATTCTTATGAGTCCTGAATGTTTTGTTGTTAGTTTGAGCATTAAACTTTGACTTATAATTTTACCTAACTCTTTTGTTTTGAACCTGGAACTTATATATATATATATATATATATATATATATATATATATATATATATATATATATATATATATATATATATATATATATGTGTGTGTGTGTGTGTGTGTGTGTGTGTGTGTGTGTGTGTGTGTGTGTTTTGAGGAGACCACCTTTAATTTCTTTAGGGACGTTGGGAAATCTAATTTGCCTTTATTCTGCTGTACCAGACGATTACTTTCAGCTATGGAGAGTACCTCAGTAATTAATGTGTAAATGAATGTTATTCAAAACCCATCCCCATCGGGTTTAGTATAATGGTCTGGATATACATGATTATAACATTTGCGCTGACACGGGTAACTGTATTAGGTAATTGTTATGTTTATGTGCACTACCACATTTATGGGTATTATACAAACCAAACATAACAAGAGGTAGGCTAACCGTGGACGTCACATACTTATTATCATCCATCCCACGGTCAGGGTCAAAGGACGACAAGGTTAAGACTAAAGTCGGCTATGTGGATCTCAGGGCTATATTGGGTCGTGTTGGGTTTGGTTTGTATTACGAGTATATGTACAAGTAACCAAACTTAAACCCCTGAGTTAGGTGACGCAGTATTTTTTCCCTGAGAACAGACAATTTTATTCAGTGATTTCTTTTTTAAACTCAAGTAGAGAAGGTTTGGATGAAGGCTGTATGTAGCCCCTCTAGTTCGAATAATCCCCCCTCAGGCGAATAAAAATGTCTGCAAATAATATTAACAAAGACGGTAGAAAAGCAACATTTCAATTATATGTATGACGTTTCCCAACATGTGGTTCTGCTACGTAAATACATACATTTGCTTGTATTTGTAACTCATATAAATAGTGGTAGAATAAACAAACTAAAGGGTATGTTCCATTCGGACTCCCCCCCTTACCGTAACCACAGTCGAATAGTGCCCATGCCTTTACTGGGAAGACTATTTCAGTGTCTGCTGGTTCAGCGCCTGTGTATGTGTGTGTGTGTGTGTGTGTGTGTGTGTGTGTGTGTGTGTGTGTGTGTGTGTGTGTGTGTGTGTTTTGCCCTTCTGAGGGTATAAAATAATCTGAAAGGTCCAAGTCGAAAAATTGAGATAGTCACGAAATATCAGGCCCAGACACTGTCACTCTTAAAAGTTCATGTGGGTCTGTGTGTGTGGGTGAATCAGAAACCAGTCCCTTCCTAGACGATCAGTCTGTGAAAAGTGACGTGATGACACACACACACACACACACACACACACACACACACACACAGCAAAATTTCCTTGTATGTGTTGTTTGATGGCCAGAGACTCGACATCTGAAAGGGTTAGGGCATGGATTCATTCCCACCCACACAGAACCCCATGAACTTTAACAGAAGGAGTACAAAGGAAAGCAAGCAGTAACAGACCTGATAGTCCTTTCGTTGCTGTCACAGAGATTATAACTATATCTAATTCTATGAGTAGGATATATGGATAACAAAACAAGAGGCCTCTCCCCTCTCCGCCCACCAAACACTCCAGCCGAGGTCGACAGGAAAATGTGAAATGGACCATCATGCAGCATAGATAAAAAGCTATGGACGCTTCACAGAAAAGACTGGAGAGAAACTGTATTCCACGCGCTCTTAATTTGTAAAAGAAAAGTAAAATTAATTTTAAACTACTCCACTGTTACGACATTCACCATGATCTGAAAGTGAGGAAAACAGTTAGTCAGTTTTCCGTACTGTTGCGTCATGAACGTGTTTATTTGGCCCAAAACGCTTTCCAGTTATTTTACATCCATTTTACACCCATACCTTTAGTTTAATATGTGACAGTAAATACATACTTTTACTGTAGGTCTGTTGACTCAGATGTAAAGGGTAGGCGTTAGTAGCAACGAGAACTGGTAAGAAAAACAGTACAAGGAAGAAACTGAAATTTCAGAAATAGTTTGGGGTAAGTAAAACTGACTTACTTCATAGGACTGAAGGGACTAATAATTAACTCAGATTATGATAACTGATGATATTTCTGTACAAGAGGTTACGGGTACAATATGGGCTCGCAGTTCATGTCCAATAATATAAAGTGGAAGGCGTCCCCCACACTTTCACCCTCACCCTCCCTGCTCCTTCCCTTCGACAAGACTCATCAGTTTTCTTTCCATCGATTTCCCGATGGCGGGGATGGTGGCGATAAGAGAGCGTGAGGAGCAACCACGGCGGGGGGCAGGGCAGTAGCAGGGGCGGGTGTCAAGGACGGAGGGTTGGGGAGGGGGCAGAGACAGGGTTGGGGTGGGATGGGGAGGAACGAAGGGGGGTGGAGAAATGAGGGGGGCGGTGCTCCTCGGCCAGCCCCTGCCCGCTTGTTACCTCCCAAACCTCATCCGAGAATTTCCTGAAAAATTATTTACAAAATAGATGCACGGGAGCTCCTCTCCAGACTGGAGAGTTATGGGAACAGAGTATATATATATATATATATATATATATATATATATATATATATATATATATATATATATATATATATGTGTGTGTGTGTGTGTGTGTGTGTGTGTGTGTGTGTGTGTGTGTGTGTGTGTGTGTGTATCATTATCATCATCATCTTCATTATCATCATCATCAGCCATTGCAAGTCCATTGCTGATCAAAGGCTTCCCCCAACCTTCTCCATGAATTCCTTGACTGTGCTAATCTCTGCCACGTTTTGCCTGCAAATTTCTTTATCACATCTCTCCATCTTCTGTCTGGCTTTTTTCTGCTCCTCTTACAATCATGTGGAGTCCTGACTGTCGACCTCTTGCTCCATCGGTTTTCCCTTATTCTTGCTACATGACCTGTCCACCTTTACTTCTGTTCTATTACAGAGTCTATAATGTCCCTGACCTAAGTCTGCTATATCACCCAAGTTGATTTTTCTCTGTCTCTAAAACATATTCCCAACTTTGACCTTTCCATTGCTCTCTGAGAACAAATTACATTATATAATTTTCTTTTCGTACGTATTGGCAAGCTACTTTTCTTAATGTCTCCATGTTTTCCATCCAATTACTTTTTATTTCCTGGTCATGGTCTTTTCGTTAGTTTTAGTATTTACCCCACCTAAATGTACTCCTCGACTACTTGAAGAATCTCTTCGCTTATTCTGATGACGCTGTTTGGTGAGTTTGGATTAAACATTAGCTTTACTCCGGTTCATCTTTAGCCCTACTTTAGGCATCCCCTGTTCAAGTCATTTAACATTTCTTGCAATGTCTCTGCTGTTTCTTTTTTTTTTCTATATATAATGAATGGAGGAAGGAAAAACAAAGGAAAAAAAAATAAGTCCATGTGTCTAAAGGCATCCTCCATTCATAAAATAACAATAACAATTGGATTTAAAATTGAGAGGATTAAATGTATGTGAGAAGCAACTCCCAGGAAGTGAATTCGAGAGAGTAGTAGTTCTGGGGATAAATGAATTTTGATAAGCAGAGGTTCTGCATTGTGGGGGAGAGAGTGTGAGTTCATGGGCACTCCCACCTGCCCGAGCATTTCGGGAGAAATTGTGAAGGGAGGCACAACTGAAGCCAGTTCTTAAGAGCACTTACGGTAAAGATATCGATAAAATAGTGCTAAAGAAGCAACATCTCTACGTACTGATAACGGAGGAAGGTCCTGCGTTGTGGCAGGATTATTGATTAATCTAATGGCTTTATTTTGAATTTTGTTCAACTGCCTCAGTGCAACTGCTCCACATCCATTCCGCAGTGGTGAACAGTATTCGATCTGAGAACGCACATGACTTTTGCATATTGTGGCCATCTGCTCGTCAGTGAAGAACTCACGAACTCTGTACATAAGTCCCAGTTTTTTATAAGCATTTTTAGCAAGGGATTTAACATAAGCTGTCCAGCTTGGGTTGGGGTTTAGAGTAACACCTAGGATATCAATTCTAGTGGACATGGGAATACTGACATAATTTAAAATTATATGAGAGTCTGAGAGATTCTTTCTATTGGAGAAATTAATGTATTTAGTTTTCTGAGCATTAAATGAGACCAGATTTTTTTTGTCCCCATTGATTAATTTTAGAAAGGTTCTGGTTCAGAGAAATTGCTGTGTTTATTTGGGAATTTATAATATCAAATTGTGTAAAGGAGGTGCTAAATGTGAAAGAACTATGAAGGGTTGAGTCATCAGCATAAGAGTGTATTGAGTTGTGCGTGACAGATAGGAGGTCATTTATATGTATGAGAAAGAGGGTTGGCGCCAAAACTGATCCCTGAGGTACGCCAGCATTTATGGAATGAAACTGAGAATAAATTCCATCTACCATGACCCGTATTTTTCTACTATGGAGGTAAGAAGAAATTAGAAGAACCAGTGATGCAAGGCCACAGTGTGACATCTTAGACAATAAGGCCTGGTGCCATACTCTGTCAAATGTTTTTGAAATATCAAGTGCTACTGCGTGTGTTTCACCATGTTGGTCTATTGTTTTGTTAATCTGATGGGTAAGAAGGCAAAGAATATCTACAGTTGAACGTTCCTGTCTAAATCCATACTGCCGATCATTGATCAATTTATTGATTTCTAGATGCTTGATTGTGTGTTTGTTAATTAGTGTCTCAAAAACTTTACCGAGAACGGAAGTTATTGCAATTGGTCTATAGTTTGATGGATCAGAAATTGCCCCCTGTTTATGAACAGGATGGATATTTGCTTCTTTCCAAGGGGCTAGAAAAATTGAGGTACGGATGCATAAACGGAAATATTTTGCTAATACAGGAGCCAACACTGAGGAGCAATTTTAAGTACTATTGAAGGAATTTCATCTGGACCAGTGGCTTTGTCTGCTGATAGATTCTGTAATACGGCTTGTACGTGTCTGGTGTGAATCATGAAAGGAGGTATTTGAAGGGAATCAAAATCAAGTACAGGAATATTATGATTTTCTGAGATTTCTGAATTAGAACAGTGTCATCTGCCAATCTTAAATGGTTTAGCTTTTCTCCATCTAAGTTTACCCCTCTGTTCTACCAGTCTAGCTTTCTGAAAATACTTTCTAGTCATACTGTCAATAATTTTGGCGAAACTGTATCTCCCCGATGCACTCCTGTCCCAATCTTAATTTTTTTCCCAGTCTTTATGTAATTTAACTGTACCAGTTCCCTCTTTACATAAGAGCTCGAGGAGTTTTACAATGTTCTCATTTACTCCTTCTTCTCGCATTGAATTTCTACTATACGTTTCAGAGGCCGTGTCCCACTGTATTTCGGGAATAACTTATCAACAAACCTTTGGATCAGTATGAATTTCTGGCAGAGCTTGTTGCACACCATGCCCTAATTTTCGGTGATATAGTGCCTTACCAAATGTGGAGAAATAAGGCACTTGTGCCTGACGAGCGATGCTGAAGTCCCACCTTCATGACAAGGAAATGGACAAGGGTTCTGTGACGTTGATCAGTAGGCTCCACCAACCCCTCCAGCTCTCTCCCGCCCCCACCGCCACCCCCCCATTCTCTCTCTCTCTCTCGCTCTCTCTCTAAAATCGACACTACGGCTAATAGCATTTGCCTTATACATATATAAATGAGGCATGCATTATGCGTTATTATAACTGTAAATATTTATTTAAGAGTGACAGATGACCTGACGTAAAGGCAAGAGTAGGGTAGGGTGGTGAGTGATAACGACCATGATTGATGGGAGTGCAATGGTGTGAAAGTCTTCAGGTTTTGTGTGATTTTGTAGTGGATTTTATTGTTCCAATACAGCATCTGCTGCAGGATGGTTCTTGTCGCGTCAGTCTGTGTTTATAGTCAGGTGGAATGGGACAGTTGAGGCCTGGTCATTTGTTACAGGTTAGGAATGGGTGGGGAAACGGAAAATGGTGGAAATATGGCCGGGGAGGAAGGGTAGTGTAGGTTAAGTACATTGAGGGAGATGTTGGCGAAAATAAAACACACACACACACACACACACACACACACACACACACACACACACACAAAGGAGGAGGCTGGGGGACAATGGGACATTTATTCAATGTTCATAGGAATGCAGAGGGGTGGTTGTGGGCAGGTTCTATTAACACGTCATTGTAGACGATGGAAGGAAGAGGAGACATGTTGAGAGGATAAAATGATGTGAACAAAATACTCTGCACATATTTTATTTAATCCTTGTCACTATCAAGGAATAAGTCGTCCTCGTCATCGCTGTCGAGGCTGATCCATGCCTTCATGGATGTTGTCCATGGAGACCTGTACTCGTCCTCAAAGGCTCGGTATCATCGGACTGCACCTGCCCACACCTCTCCAGTTGCGCAAAGCCTGGCTTCCTCCAGCCTCGCTTGCAGGTCCGCTCAGGTAAAGTGGTGTAGCAAGGGGTGCACATGGCATTTTATGCACCCCCACACCTGCTTGATGGCGCTGAGCTCAGGATGAGCAAGTGGCAGGCAGATGACCTCTTGGCTCCACGCGCAAGTGATGTTATCAACTGTGTTCTGCGGCTCTGGTCGGTTTTGCTTGCTGATGAGCAGCAGGTCAGGTCGTGTGGCATGTGGTGGGAAGGGTACCCTGCTGTCCTCCAGCCATTTTATGAGATCCGCTCTCTTGGTGGCAGTAGTGGGGCAACGACTCTCCTCCATCAGCTGGCTGCGATATGGTGCATTATCCATCACCAGTACCGACGGCTCAGCCAGGGACGGCAGGAGCTGTTATGTCAGCCAGAGCAGGAAAAGCTTGCTGTTCATCTCGCCATGGTAGTTGCTGCTGGTGTTCTTGGTGGGGAAGCAGAGGAATGCATTTTCAGTCAAACCATCTACTGTGCCAGCCGCCACCATCATGAAGCGCTCCCCTTCTCTAGGCGGCACCTGACGGCTGTACATGGTGCTGGTGGCAGGCTGAGTGCTGTCCACCCACTCCATGCTGTGGTTCATCCTGGTGGTGAACCATGTCTCGTCCAGGTAAACCACCTGCCTTGCCTCCTCCTGATGTCGTTGGAGTGCACGGAGAGCGCTAATCTGGCGGCAAACGATGTCCAGGGACTCCTTCCTCACATACATCTTCCGCTGTGAGATCTTGTAGCAGAATCCCATGTCATGGATGAGTGACCACACAGATGTTTCCGAGCTTGCCTGGGATGATGCTTGCCATCTTCAGGTCCTCCATAAGGGAACCAACCATGAAGCTCTGCTTGGCAGCAATCTTGGCGTGGACGTTACGGCGAATGGCTCCAATGGTGAAACTGTCGAAGACGGGCAGTGTTGTGGGTGCTGTCGGTGTCCCAGGCCGAGACCTGATGGTGCGCTGGACCATCTTCCGGACTGCCCCCACTGTCATGCCCATGGCTTCTGCAACCCGGTCATAAGGCCTGTGTGAGGAAAGGCCAATATGTATGTCTGATGTGGCGCATGAAAAACCAAATAAATGCTCTTTATGGCAGTGTAAACATGGGATCTTGGTATAAATACCTTTTTCGTTGTATGGATAGCTATAATTATTTCAGTTGTAGCTACTGGGCTCACCACTCCAGTGCAGCCAATGAATGGGTTGCAGGAAAACCTCCTTATTACGTGTTACTACGTAAGATGAGCATAATCAACTTACTGTACCTATTCAAACTAATTATTAGTGGATTGGTGGCTTTCTCCTTGCTGTATAAGGAGTAAAGTTACAAGACAAATGCGTTCCTACAGCCTCGCGGACAATACCGCAACATACACGCCATTATTGGCACCGCTAGAGCCAAAGTCATGTAAACTGGGGAAAGTTCTAAACATTACACCTCGCCACATGTTCGAACCTTGGTGAACGAGACCTGCGTTAGTGAATCTGTATTAAGCACAGGCTTGTCCAGTAATTGTGGGAGTTCGACCCAAGCGGCCATGGAAGACAGACGTGCTTACATTGCCTGTGACCCGTTGATAGGGGCAACCGGCCAGCCACAGTTGCCTGTAGCCCAGAAGATCCTGGGGACCGTGGTTTGGTTTAACGTACGGGTGGGGTACGGATTCATCAAATGCCAGGATACTGACGTTGATGTTTTCGTGCACCGCCAGGCGATAGTTAAGCCAAATCCACGGCACCTCCAAAGCTCCCTAGGTGATGGAGAGACGGTGGAGTTTAGCCTGTTTGGGACCCCTAAGGGTCCTGAGGCCCGGGATGTTACTGGTCCGGGAGGTGTGGCCGTGCAGGGTTCTCCCCATGCACGGCGATGCCTCACGGCCCAGGGACGTCAGGCCAGGGATTCTAGGAGTCCTGGACAGGTAAACCTTGTTGTGGAGATGTGCATCGTGATGGTGAAGGCTTTTTGTGGGAGTGATAAGGGGGCTTTGTGTGTTCTTCTCCCTAAGATCTTTGAGGAGAATGGGCTGCCCTGCCTTATCATACCTGAGTGCTTCGTCCGCAATGTACACTCGGTTCCTCGCCGACAGAAGCGTCGGGCTCGGCAGCCACGACCTGCTGCTCCTCGCACCACCCTGAGGAAACGGCTTAGGCTGGAGGCTCCCCTCAACAGGCGGACTGCTACCACGGTTACTGACCCGACTACGGACGAGAAAACGGCCCAGACCACCGCTGACGTCCCACGACCCACCATCAATCACAGAGGAGGGGCAGGACTCTTCAGACACTGCCTCCATGGCCAAGGATGCGTCGACTGGCTCCTCGGCCGAGGAGGAGATCAGTGGGTCCTCCCCTCCTCTGGTGGTGGAGGGCACCCCATCTCGCCCTCGCATCATTGACCTCAAGGATTGGCTAGACGTAGCCTTCTACCGACACCTCCTGGCCCTCAGCACCCACACCCGGTCGTACCAGCTCGGACCAACGACCTATTCCACCTTATACGATCTGCTCCGGGCTGCAGACCAGGGTGACGAGATACGACCTGTGCCGATGGTCAGGGGGAAGGAGGTGCGTCTGGCCGATCTACGAGCATTCTACCACATGCTCCCTCCTCGATTGGTCTCATAGATCGGCTGTTTTTTGTGCGGTGCGGGAGTTGGATGGTCGCATGTCATACACATGAGGCTGGCCTAATACCCCACCAGGAGGGTGATGGCCATTAAGCCCCAATAAAACAAACAACAAAACAAACAAAAGGTAATTGTGAATCGGAGGGATGGAGGAAGGGAGGGACGGAGGGAGGTTAGGATGGTCAAGGTATTTGCCAACGCTACAACATCAATAGCCAATCATCATGAGTCCGAGTAGTAGTCATATCGCAAACATACGGATTATTCTAATCGTCCTAAGGCATACAGTGTATGGCCCCATAACCCTGCACCCCCCCTTCCCATCCCCCCTTCCAAACCAGTCCCGCTCCCACATCACCCCTCTTTCTCACACACAGTTACCAGACATGCGTTTGCATCATATATTACAGATTCGCTGCCATAGGCCTCACTTTGGTTGGTTCGAACCTGTGATGAGGTGTACTGTCGTAGGCCCTCTTCACAAGGGAAACACACACACACACACACACACACACACACACACACACACACACACACACACACACACACACACACACACACACATACACACACACAACACCTGAAAACCTTCACATCATTGCACTCCCATCAATCTTGGTCATTATCATCCACCACCCTACCCTACTCTTGCCTTTACGTCAGGTCATCTGTCACTCTTAAATAAATGATTACAAATATAATAACGCATAATGCATGCCTCATTACTATATGCATAAGGCAAATGCTATTGGCCGTAGTGTTGATTTTAGAGAGAGAGCGAGAGAGAGAGAGAGAATGGGGGGGTGGCGGTGGGGGCGGGAGAGAGCTGGAGGGGTGGATGGAGCCTACTAACCAACGTCACAGAACCCTTGTCCGTTTCCTCGTCATGAAGGTGGGACTTTAGCATCACTCGTCAGGGACAAGTGCCTTATTTCTCCACATTTGGTAAGGCACTATATCACCGAAAATTAGGGCATGGTGTGCAAGAAGCTCTGCCAGAAATTAATACTGACCCAACTGTTTTTGATAAGTTATTCCCGAAAAACAGTGGGACACGGCCTCTAAAACCCATAGTAGTTGCTATTTGCTCCACTGAGTCCAAAGCCTTTTCGTAATCAACAAAACCTACGCACAGTGGTTTATTAAATTCTGTAGTATTCTCAGTTAGCTGATTCATTGTGTGTAGATGGTCAGAAGTCGAATATCCTCTTCGGAATCCTACCTGTTGGTTTTCTTTCTGTTTTGTTCTTCTCTTCGTAAGGACTTTAGTGAAGAGTTTGTAAATGACTGATAAGTTAATGGGTCGATAGTTACTAAGATCTATTGTGTAAGATAACAATTGCATTATAGGATGGTTTGGGAATTTCTTCTACTTTATACACTGAATATATAAGTCGGTGCTAGCCTGTTTTGTACTGTACTTGCACCCCTGCAATGCATCTGTCAGTAAACCTGCTACTATTCTAATTTCTCCTGGGGCCTTCCCTCTTTCCATATTTCTAAGAGGAATGTTTCTTCATCAGGTGTTATCTCAGGTATTTCACTTGTGTGAGTTGAAAAGTTAGCAATTGGTACTATTTTTCTTTGATGCATACAGTTCTTCTTAAGTTCTTCAACTCTCTTCACCATCTTATCTTTGCATTTAATGACTTCACCGGTTTTATCTTTCAGTGATATAATTTGTTGCTGTCATAGTGCCATTTTCTTCGGACCTGTTTCAGAGTTTTTCCTTTTTTGATGGTTTGTTTGATCTGGTCCATGTTTCTCTTTCTCTTTTCTTCTTTCTGTGTCTTGTTGATAAGCTTAGTTAATTCTGTTCGTTCTACTTCGCCTTTGTTTTAATTACCTTTTCCTTTCTTCCATGCATGAACTCGAGTGTTTTTTCTGAATACTTCTTGGCTTTGGTTGTATTAGCTTTACCTAGTACCTCCGCTGATTCTCTTAGCACTTTTGTAAGTCTGTCATTCAATTCATCTGTGTCACAGTCAGCATAGCTTAGAGGCTGAAATCTTTTCGTTATTTGTAAATGATAGGCTGTTTTGTTTTCGCTTACATTTATTGGGCATATCTTTTATTTTGAATCATCTTCTTTCACTTCTGCAGTTTCATCTGGTTGTGCAACCCACAATTCTATGGTCACTTCCTATATATACTTTGTTGAGAACCGTGACATTTATGATCGTGTTAGTCTTATCTTCTATCATAAACTCGATTTTATTCCCTGCATCTCCATCTGGACTTCTCCAGGTCCATTTACTTCCTGTTCTTTTGTGAAAGAATGTGTTCATTATTGTCATGTTATACATTTCAGCAAAATTTACCACCATTTCCCCGCTTTCATTCCTTCTCCCACTCCAAATTTTCCCATACATACTTGTTCATTTTTCGATTTCCCAACTTTAGCACTGAAGTCGCCCACGAGTATATTGTGTATACTGTGTATATATATATATATATATATATATATATATATATATATATATATATATATATATATATATCGGTGGGTGGTGGCGACCATCATCCACTCACTTGGTGTAGTTCTGCCTACTTCTTCCTTTGCCTTTATCATTCTTTTTCTGTGCCTGCCCTCCTCCCTTCCTGTTTCTCCCATCTTTCCTGCCACTTCTTATTGCTTTTCTTTCCTTTACAGGTGGCTTTACATTGAGTGACAAGCCAAATGGTTTCTTGTAAGCCAAGAAACAACGCTGGGTGGTAACCATATAACCAAACCATACATGCTCCTTACGTGTCAACAAGTGGGTTGGTGGAGGGTTAGTGCCCCTCCTCGTAAAACAAATAACTCAAAGTCAAATGGCCACCCCATACGGGATTATGGCGTCTGGCAATATATATATATATATATATATATATATATATATATATATATATATATATATATATATATATATATATATATATATATATATATATATTGCCAGACGCCATAATCCCGTATGGGGAAAAACAACCTTGTTTCTTTTAATTCTAGTAAAACTAAATATATACAGTTTACTAATACACAGATATTGCCAGATTCGTACATTACCTTCAGTGCTACTAATATTCCCATCTCCAAAAGTATTAAAATTCTTGGTGTCACTTAACAGTGCCCTCAGCTGGACCTCTCATGTCAGATCACTTGCTAAAACCGCCTCAAAGAAACTTGGATTAGTGTACAGAGTCCGTAACTTCTTCACCGATGAGCATTTAGCTATAATTTATAAGAGTCATGTGCGCTCTCAGCTTGAATATTGCTCGCCCTTGTGGAATGGTTGTGGAGAGGTTGCATTAAGACAACTAGACAAAATTCAGAATAAAGCTGTTAGAATCATTAACAACCCTGCCATTACATATAAACTACCTCCCCTGCAAGTAAGAAGGAATGTTGCCTCCCTTGCATTATTTTACAGATATTTTTTTGGCAAATGCTCAGACGAAGTTGCGTCCATGGTGCCACCTCTCCATGCCTTCCCTCGTGCTACAACATTTGTTTTTCCTTCCTGCGTTCTATTATTTAAAAAAAAATAATAATCAAGGTCATTCGTAATTCTGGAGAGGGACGCTTTAATATACTGTAGTGTGCGACACTGCTCGGTTGTACAAACGTCCCTTAACGCTGTCCTTATCCCAAATGCTCGTAATGGGACTGGTGGGCTGCGGGTGAACCATTTAAGTCTGTAGTGGATGGGGTTCTCGGCGAGATGATCTCAGGGCCAAAACAACAACAATAACATTAATTAGAGCAAAGATCATCCTTCATATAAGAATCTTTACCTATATTTCGCAAATTGAAACACACACACACACACACACACACACACGTACACTTATGGGTACAAGCCACCTAACTTTATGTGGAGAAGAAATATTCAATTAAATTCCTCTTTTCATATGGTTCCATGGTTGATTACAAAGGGTGGTTATAAATAAAGTAAATTAGACTGTCAAAATGTAAGAATGATATTATTACTTTCCTGTGTGGGAATGTAACAAGACACACCAGTAACAATACCGAGGTACACCAGTGTGACTCGCCATGGCAATTGTGGAGCACTGTTGCCTTTTATGCTCCAGCAGCCTAAAATTGCCATCCCCTCATCTTGAATGTCGAGTTGTAACAACAGATTAATACTAGAAAAAAAAAAAAAACAGTGTTATTCACAAAGAAATGGTATGGAAAGGATGTAGAGCCAGTGCATTGCCTCTTTTTGCCATTGGACTACGTGAAATAACCTAAAAGAGGAGAAAAATCTGGGCCAGGTTCGAGTGAAGGATATATCGTTACGGGTCCATCAGTCAGCTGCAGACTTTTTTATCTTACGGGACATATTCGAATTACTGGAACCCTTACAGTGTAGTGGTACCCTGTTTTTAAGGTTGCTCTACATCGAGTGGCAATCCAAATGATTTCCTATAAACCAGGAAATCATTTACAACGCTGGGTGGTAACATTACAACCAAACAACACGTGTTCCCTACGTGACAGCAAGTGGGTTGGCGAAGGGTTAGTGCGCCTCCCCAGAAAATAACTAAATAAAAATACGAACAAGAAGCCTCGGACAAGGACTGACCAAAAGATGACGATTAAGGACCGTACAAAGGACATTATACGGATGGTGACCTTGAATGTAAGGGGTGCAAATGATGAGGTAAAAGAGAGAGAGATTGTCCAGGTGCTTGAGGGTGCGAAAGTGAATATATGTGGATTAACTGAAACTAAATAGAGACGTGAGAGTGTAAGAGAATGTGAGTATGGATGAGGGATATGTGCAGGAGTATGTGAGAATGAGAGGGCAAAAGAAGGAATGTGTATTGTTGTGAGTAACAGATGGAAGGAGATTGTAAGAGAGAATGGATCAGTTGGTTCAAGGATTGTGTGGGTAAGACTGAAAGCTGGACTACAAATGTGGGCGACTGTGAGCGTGTATGCGCCAAAACAAGATCGTGAAAGCAGAGTGAGAGAAGAGTTCTGGACAAATGTGGAAGTGTGTGTGGAAAAGTTTGAAAGGAATGAGAGAGTGTTTTTGATTGGTGATGTGAATAGTAAAGTAGGGAATATGAAGATGGATGGAGTAGTTGTGAGTGGGGTGTGCCTGCTGAGACTGATGAGAATGGCAGTGCTTTAGTGGACATTTGTGCTGGGGGGGGGGGTGATAGCCAAGGTCCAAGTAAAATAGAGAAATAGAAGAAAGGAAGGACGGGAGGAAGGAGTAGAGGTAAGGTGAGTGGAAAGGTTACAAGGGGATGAGAAAAAGGCAGAATATAAGAGAGAAGTGGAGGAATGGCTAGGTAAATATGAATTGGAGCAGATGGAGGACGTGAAAGGTGTGTGCAAGATATTCCCAGAGAAAATATGTGCAGCACGTGAGGCGGTGTGTGGAATGAAGAGAAGACGAAAGGGGGTGCAAGGAACAGCATGGTGGAATGAAGAGGTGAGACAGGCTGCGGCACAAAAGAAGAAAGGATATAAAGAATGGATGAAACAGGGGCATGGAAGAAGTTGAGAAACGGAAGAGAGAGTTATATGTACAAAGGAAGAGAGAGGTGAAAAGATTAGTAAGAAGAGAGTGGATGTGGAATTTGGAAGGAATTTGAGTGTAAAGTGGAGGGAATGTAAGAAAATGTTCTAGAAAGAGGTGAAGAAAGTCAGACAGGGTGGCAGTGAAGTTAGCAGGGGAGTGAAAGATAAAAATGGTAGATTCCTAATGGAGAAGGGAGAAAAAGTGAGCAGATGGAGAGAACACTTAATGAATTGCTGAACATAGGGAATGAAAGTAATGCGAGTATAAGTGGCTGGGGAATGGCAGGGAGAAGGCTGGAGGTAAGAAGACAGGAAGGAATCAGTAGGATGGAAGTTGTGGAAGCACTGAAGAAAGTCAAAATGGGGAAAGCCCCAGGAATTGATGGAGTGTGTGGTGAAATGCTGAAGCATGGGGGATTGATAGTAGTAGAATGGATGTGGAAGATGTGCAGATTGGCCTGGGAGGAAGGTAAAGTCCCGGATGATTGGAAGTCAGGTATAATTATTCTCTTATACAGTCAGGGAAAGTTCCGCATTACCCACTTGTCGAAGCACTGGTGTGAGACGGGTGAATGTGAAGCAGCAGCCAGACCTCATGTGTCTGGTAACTGTGAGTGTGAAGGAGGGGGAGGCGGGGGACTGGGGGCAGAGGAGGGTCTGGTGATGGGTTGGGAATCACGTGTAAGTCTGCAATGTATGACTTGGACGGTGTGTTTGAGTTAATTTAGTAAGGATAGATGGCAATATGATGCAATCATTTTATTTTAAAAATTGCTTATTGTCTGTAGAGTTTGTATTGTCAGGAAAGTCATGGCAGTTTGCTGGGTTCGGAGAGAGATTTGAATGCTTTCATTCCCTGTCGACATTAACATGAGACGTTTCCCCAGAAGATATTCGTAACGATATATAACATACATTTTTATTTTCTGTTAACTCGTAAACAAAGCCTCTCTCTCTCTCTCTCTCTCTCTCTCTCTCTCTCTCTCTCTCTCTCTCTCTCTCTCTCTCTCTCTCTCTCTCTCTCTCTCTCTCGACTCCTTCTTTATGTCAAATAGCTACTGTTCATCAACACACCTATGTAACTCTCCACATCCTCCCACCCCCGGCCACCCTCCCTCCCACTCACAGTTACCAGACATGTTGGGTCTGGCTGCTGGCTCGTGACTATTCTTCGACCACTAATGCTCCGAACAATGGGTAATGCAGAACTTTCCCTAACTGTACAAAGGGAAAAGGGAAAACGAAGTGTGTGGTAATCGTAGGGGCGTTTGTCTTCTTAGTGTAATAGGAAAAGTATACGGTAGGATACTTATTGACAGAGTTAGGGAAATAACAGAGGAATTAGTTGGAGAAGAACAGGGAAGCTTTAGGAAGGGAAGAGGTTGTGTAGATCAGATATTGATTCTATGATCTTTAGTGGAAAAGTGTCTAGAGAAGGGAAAGAAGATGTATGCGGCCTTCATGGATTAGGAGTTGTGGAAACAATGAAAGTTTAAAAGGGGAAAGCCCCAGGAATATGTGGAGTGTGTGGTGAAAAGCTGAAGGATGGGGGATTGATAGTAGTAGAATAGATGTGGAAGATGTGCAGATTGGCCTGGGAGGAAGGTAGAGTCCTGGAGGATTGGAAGTCATGTATAATTAATCCCCTGTACAAAGGAAACAGGGAAAAAAGTGTGTGGTAATCATAGGGGCATTTGTCTTGTCAGCGTAATAGGAAAAGTATATGGTGGGATACTTATTGACAGAGTTTGGGAAAAAAAACAGAGGAATTAGTTGGGAAGGGGTTGTGTAGATCAGATATTCGTTCTTAGAGCTTTAGTGAAAAAGTTTCTAGAGAAGGGAAAGAAGTTGAATGGGGCCTTCATGGATTTGGAGAAAGCATATGACTGGGTGGATAGACAAGGATTGTGGAAAGTATTAAGAATATATGGAGTAGACGGGAAGTTGTTGAATGCTGTGAAGAGTATGTATGAGGGTGCTAAGGCTGCCGTGCGTGTGGATGGTGAACTGAGGGAGTTTTTCTATTTGAAGGTTGGGTTGAAACAGGGATGTGCCATGTCTCCATGGTTGTTCAATCTGTACATGGATGAGGTTATAAAAGAGTTACAAGGTAGGGTAGTGGATGTTGGAGTGGTCCTAATGAGAGAGAGCAGTGTTTGGAAACTCTCTGTACTGTTGTTTGCAGATGATACTGTGTTGTTAAGTGAAGACGAAGGGGAGCTGCAAAGTTTGGTGGATGAGTTTGGGATAGTGTGTAAGAAATGGAATCTAAAGGTGAATGTAGGAAAGAGTAAAGTTATTTTCTTTGAGAGAGGTGAAGTCAGTGAAGGTACAGTGAGGTTGGATGATTAGGAAATGGAAACTGTGAGTACGTTTAAGTACTTGGGTAGTGTGATGAGTAAGGATGGAAGTTTGGAGGGTGAAGTGCTTGAACGGGTACAAGAAGGAAGAAAGGTTGCTGGTTCCTTGAAGGCAGTGATAAGAAACAGGGAAGTGAGCATGGAAGTGAAAAAGTTATTTCATGACGGCATTGTGATACAAACTCTGACGTACGGAAATGAAGCTTGGACGTTGTTGGAGGGACACAAGTCAAGAGTGTCAGCAGTGGAAATGAGTTATTTAAGAGGAGCCTATGGAGTCACATGGAGAGACAGACTGACAAATGAGGATGTGAAGGAGCGTTGTGGTGTGGATGTGGATGTGATAGGAAGCATTAGGAGAAACATACTGAGGTGGTTTGGCCATGTGGAGAGGATGGAGAGTGAGATACTGACGAGGAGAGTGTATGTGAGTGAGGTGGGGGAGGAGAGAGGGAGGGGAAGGGAAGGCCAAGGATGAGATGGAGGGATGGAGTGGAGAGGTATATGAGAGAAGGGTGTGTGAATTGGGAGCAAGACAGTGAAATGGTGGGGGACAGGGTGACGTGGAGGCGATTTGTTTGTGGCCAACCCGTATGAGGGATTAAGGCGTCCGGCAATAGAAAGATAGATAGATACTATTAATGACAGCGAGAACACTAACAGATCTGCTAAATGGTAGTAAAGCATCTCAGACGTATTTAATCTGTAGCGGACCTACACATATTACTAGACAACCTGTCGCAGTGAAAGGTGTATGCTAAGCGGAGATGACTCTTGCAATAAATAATTTCATCCAGTATGCTACCTGGCCGTGTGTGTGTGTGTGTGTGTGTGTGTGTGTGTGTGTGTGTGTGTGTGTGTGTGTGTGTGTGTAGTGCATCCAAACCGGTAAAAGGATTTTGATGAAACTTGGCAGGATGGCTGGCACTGGGTCCCAGATGGGCCAGTTTCAGTTTCGTCCTCATTGGTACATTATGATGGGGTGTTTTTAGCCCTAAAAATATTGTTCCTCTTGGTGTTATATTGCGAACATTTGGGCAAGAATTTCAACGCATAAATCGTTGAATGAGAGTAAGGCGAAGAAAGGGCTCAGAAACAGCTCTCATACCCTAGATAGGTAATGTGGGGTCTCAGAAACCCCAGTCCCGGAAATTTGATTTTTAAAAATATGAGCATAAGGTCTACAGATCTGTCCGTCTCATTACCTTCCTGCCTAGTGAAGCTCTTCATGGGGATGATGGGGTCATAGCTGTACCTGGCTCTGATTTTGCTCTATAGAGCCATTGGGGTATGTTAGATCCCCAGATTACCTATAATGTAACCTAGTTGAGCCCTCTTGTGATTTTTTTTTATTTCAATTGCTGTCTTTCTCCTTTTGTATACAGAAGGTCCCAACATCGGTCTACTGCAGACCACCCAAGGAATCATGATATTACTTTTCAATTTTGCAAGATTTAATTTTAAAATTTGCATACCTAAAATTTAATCATTTTTGTATAAACTTTAAAAAAATATATATTTTTTCAATTAAACTTCATTTCATCTGGCCCTATGTAAAGATAAGGAGTTGAATTATTTGTGTATTGAAGCATTTTGATATGTCTCAATTTTTTTTTATTTTCCCGTGGGGTCCGTCAGACTCCACGTTACCTAATATGTAACAAAATGAAGATTACCTATCTAGGGTGAGTGCTGAAAATCGAAGCAGCTATTCCTTGGTTTCGAGCAGCAGGAGGCGTGGTTGAGAAACGGCCCTCATTTGAACACTGTGCATGTCCTAGGGGTAATGGAATATATTATACTAGAAACCTGTGTGTGTGTGTGTGTGTGTGTGTGTGTGTGTGTGTGTGTGTGTGTGTGTGTGTGTGTGTGTGTGTGTGTGTGTGTGTGTGTGTGTGTGTGTGTGTGTGTGTGTGTGTGTGTGTGTGTGTGTGTGTGTGTGTGTGTGTGTGTGTGTGTGTGTGTGTGTGTGTGTGTGTGTGTGTGTGTGTGTGTGTGTGTGTGTGTGTGTGTGTGTGTGTGTGTGTGTGTGTGTGTGTGTGTGTGTGTGTGTGTGTGTGTGTGTGTGTGTGTGTGTGTGTGTGTGTGTGTGTGTGTGTGTGTGTGTGTGTGTGTGTGTGTGTGTGTGTGTGTGTGTGTGTGTGTGTGTGTGTGTGTGTGTGTGTGTGTGTGTGTGTGTGTGTGTGTGTGTGTGTGTGTGTGTGTGTGTGTGTGTGTGTGTGTGTGTGTGTGTGTGTGTGTGTGTGTGTGTGTGTGTGTGTGTGTGTGTGTGTGTGTGTGTGTGTGTGTGTGTGTGTGTGTGTGTGTGTGTGTGTGTGTGTGTGTGTGTGTGTGTGTGTGTGTGTGTGTGTGTGTGTGTGTGTGTGTGTGTGTGTGTGTGTGTGTGTGTGTGTGTGTGTGTGTGTGTGTGTGTGTGTGTGTGTGTGTGTGTGTGTGTGTGTGTGTGTGTGTGTGTGTGTGTGTGTGTGTGTGTGTGTGTGTGTGTGTGTGTGTGTGTGTGTGTGTGTGTGTGTGTGTGTGTGTGTGTGTGTGTGTGTGTGTGTGTGTGTGTGTGTGTGTGTGTGTGTGTGTGTGTGTGTGTGTGTGTGTGTGTGTGTGTGTGTGTGTGTGTGTGTGTGTGTGTGTGTAGTGCAGTCAAAACTAGAAAAAGGGTTTCGTTGAAACTTCATAGGAGAGTTGGAAATGGGTCTCAGATCTGCCAGTTTCAATATGATGTTATTTATTATTTTCTGAAGGGATGTTCTGGACCCTTATATCTGTTCCCAAAGATGTCAAAGTAAGCACGTGGAAGAGGAGACGGGGCATTTCTGTGGAGTTTCGTGCGTCTATGGGAGAGAGAGAGAGAGAGAGAGAGAGAGAGAGAGAGAGAGAGAGAGAGAGAGAGAGATTGTTGAGCCGAGGAAAATTCCACCTCAAACTCCTGGCTGCCAGTTCGGACCTTTATGCGTGAGACAACCACTAGTGAAGCAGTAGCCAGACACTTCAATGTCTGGTTCCACTGTGTGGGAGGGGACAGGTTAAGGGAGGAGGAAGGCTGGGGGAGCTGATAGTTCCTACCCCTCCCTCTTCCATCCCCATCCTTCTCACACAGTTACCAGACAGATAAATGTTGGCTACTGCTTCGCTACCACTTGTCTCACATTTGCTATTTCGAAGTGGTGAGACAGTGTATAACGCGGAACTTTCCTCGGGTGTACGTCTACTGTCCGATGCCTATTACTTTACTGATACTACGAACAAACGATTCCATTCAGCAGAAAATGGTGGTACCTGTGGTGCTAGTGGTAGCTCTAATGATGACGGTGGTGGTGGTGCGAGCTGTGGTGGTGGTGATGGGAGCTGTGGTGGTGTTGGTGATGCCGGTGTTAAATTTGATGATGGTGGTGGTAGCTGTGATGGCGCTGGTGGTGGTAACTGTGATGATGATGGTGGTTGTGGTAACTGAGTTTGGTGGTGGTTGTGGTGGTAGTCGTTCAGAAACAGTTCTCATATTGGCAAGTGCTTTGTGGCCCGATGGCCGCAGAGTACTTGCTCCCAAGCTAAGCGTAGTTTAGAGACTATTTTAATTTGTGCAAGTGCCGAGCTGCCCACTGGGGCTTCAAAAATCTTGTTTGTTTACCACCAAGTTACGATCACTACTACTCAGCTGAATAAGTAATCTAAAGCTGGCACGAAGAAGGTAATATCGGTAAGGTTGAATGGATCTGTATTATTTTTCATCACCCACAACGAAGTACAGTTTACCTTGCCACAGTAGGTGTTGTCCTCACGGGCCTATTTATCAATTCACTTTTTTTTTTTCTTTTCTTCTTGCCGCTGAACATACGATTTCGTGCTACGTAGAACAGACCTTTAGCTTATATCTACTCATTCCATCTCAAGTAATCTCACAAAATTTGTAATAAATCGTTTTCATTTAGCATGAATAAAAATAAAGTAGGTGATTTGACTGAATTAACTGGTGAATAATGAACAAATACCAAGTACTGGAAACGCGAAAAAATTAAACCCAAGAAATCACCGATGTGTTGTGTATTAATATCACTATACCTTGAAATATCCAAACAGAAGAATTAAGCTTACAGTATGTGCGGAAGGACACTTTGCTTATTCAAAAAATCCAGCAGTCTCGACCCGACTTCGAACCTTTCCCATACAAGTATACTGAGGGAAAAAAAAAAAAAAAAAAAATCGGCTCTGCTTGGTCTTACTTTATCTTGGACAAAGGGCTCAGGTCAGGCCGCACTGTTATGTCCTGTGAATGTATATATTTTTTTCCATGGCAGGGTATAAGATTTCCTCCCAGGTACCGTATAGGTACGTAAAAAGTCAATCTCGAGATACAGTACATTGTGGAAAATAATTCCGTAAGCAAAAAAGTGTTCTCATATCTGTTACAAACTCTGGAAGACGTATGTGATGTATCCATTAAAAAAAATAATTAATTAATTAATGGTACGTACAAATGGTCAGACCTTTGAAGTGGGTCAGGTGGCCAGGATTTCGGTGGCTTGAATGATGTGTGGATGACTGCGTGGACTATTTCACTGGGCCTGCTGTTGATAATTCTCTGGTTTTTGCACTGTGCTTCCTATTTTCTTGTTTCTGGATCCTACCTCACCCATATTTAAGAGGGAAAGAGAGACGGGATAATGAAGAAGAAGGAGGAGGAGGAGGAGGAGGTTATGATGGTATTCATGATAATGATGAGACAATAAAGGACTGCCGGAGATGAATAGCACACAAGAGAATATAAGACTGTAATGATCAAAGTAGCTTGCTAGGGCAGAGGCTCCGCAAAGTCCTCTATGACAAGAAAAGACTGAAATTGCAAGGGTATATAATATCACAAAGGAGGCATAACACGCAATAGAAATCACTCAGTAAAGGTTGTATAAAGTGTTCAATGGCAACAACATTGCAGCCCATAAACGTCTATTACATCTTATAGGTTGTTGATGATTCATTTTTTTTTCATTCATTGTCAGACGCCATGTAACCCAAACGGGGTGACAAAGGGCTAAGAGTTAATTGTTTTACAGGGAGGGGCACTAATCCTCCACCAACCCCACTTGACACGTAGGGATGGTGATGAAGCAAATTATGGCGATATTATAATCATTGTAAATAACATACAGGAGGATATTTATCATCTAAAGATTCAGTGCCTCATCAGAATTGTTGGGACCCGAGGCTAGGAAATTTAATCCAGACACTTAAGGCAAGTGATCAGTTACCGATTCCTGAGTGGCGTTATGTGTGAAATAAATTCCAGCCCTGCCTCGCATGTAAAGACTTATGAGTCAAATCCTTTTAGGACGCCTAAATCCACTAGATCTGCGTCCATTCGGTTACATACTACTCAAATGGTTTATTGGCCAACAAGAAACCATATGGCTTGTCACTAAGTGTTGAATCACTACATAGGAGTGGATCGTGGGTGCCACGAAGTCCGTTTTCGTATCTTTAGTATCGTCTGTAAAGGCTCCATCATGCTTGCATGCGTTGGCCTTGGTCATCTAATGGCGGCTCTTCACTCGATCTCTGGCAGCCTCCCTACTGAGTCCCTTATCCCCGAGGCGACATTCGATTACCTCGTCCCAGATTTTTTTCGATCTACTGCTCGTAGCCCTACACCTGACATTTACACTTCTGACCTTGGCATCCAACTGTCATCCTCCATCCTCTCCGCATGTCCAAACCATCAAAATCTCCCCCTCCTCATTAAACACCAATATATCCCAGTCCGTTTTGGCAAACAGAATTCGGAAGGTTGCGAGTCTGTCCCCCTCCTTCTCCCAACGTTGCCTGTCCGTTCGAGCAGTGGCAGCAACTTGAGAGACAAAACAGACGCTTAAAAAATGTCTAACCTAACCTAACCTTACTGTATGTTATTTATATTGTGCTGATATCAACACAGCTTGCATTAGTAACATACAGGGAGAGAATTATCACTTCATTCACATGGTGTATATTATATGCTATTGTTGCCACCACCAGAGTCTGCCTCAGAATTTTTTTCCAAATTGAATGAGTGAGATAATGCATTTATTAACCATGTCCTAAGCTGAGTAAAATTGTCTGACGGTAGCAAGAAGTAAAAGGATATTATGTCATCCGTGTGAAGTGGTTCAGGTGTAATATGCAAAACAAATGAGTGCGTAAGCGCACTCTCACAGCAATGAGAATATTGCCAGCCATGGGTCTGTCCCGCCCCTGCCCGTGCACGCTGGCAACACATCTCACATATTCGCCTCACTACTTTCGCTCTGTAAATTGGGCAATCCAATTTTCCCGCTCGTCTGCTTTACAAATGAGATGCGTCGGTTCCACTGCAGACACTCGCATGAAGTTGCCACGTTCCGTCCACCCCGCAATGAGACGGAAAAGACGGGACAGGAGATAGAGTAAAACTAGAAAGACGAATTCTTCATGATAAAAGTAAACGATACGATAAGAAAAATATCTGCACTGATGGTAAAATACGATAAAGTCTGTATAACTGACATGTTAAAAACAAAAGATAAGATAATAATTCATTTTTTCATTCATTTCCAGACGCCATGTATCCCAGACGGGGTGGCCAATGGCTTAGAGTTAATTGTTTTACAGGGAGGGGCACTAATCCTCCACCAACCCCACTTGACATAGATACGATAAAATAAGGTACGTTGTTGCTTTTTTATTCAACATTATCATCATTATTTAAATACTTACCGCACTGACCTGCACTGCTGTACGACCTTAACTTGGGAAAGATATCCTTCCATTTGCAACTTATTTCAAGTAGATTGGTTCCTACTTCCTATGATCTCCAGTCTTTCAAACACAGTGTATCCAGGCATTTCGAAATGAACGGATCTTGAATTTGGCCCTCTTATAGTTTTTTTTTTTTCTTGGAACCGTTTTGCAGGCTCCTAGCCTTTGGTTCCTTCTTCTTCGCAAAAAAAAAAAAAAAAAAAAAGCTAATGTCGCGGCTCTGTAGCCTTTCCACAGCACTGCTTCATGACCACCAGCATATTCTAGTGTTAATCTATAATTACACTTCAACATTCAAGATGGATGGATTAAAGTTTTAGGCCGTTAAAATAGAATGTGTATTTTTTTCTTAGTTAATACAAAGTGCGTAGGAGAGCACCCTTGTTGATACGAACTTATTTACATGCTACATCTAACCCCACCAGTAAATGAGAATGAAAAAAAAAGTTAAGCTAAATTTAGCCACCTGGTGATAGGAAGACTAATATGAAAAATATCCAAGGCTGAAGGGGTTGTTGAAAGTCTAGGAAATGCAAGGGGGAGAATGTGTTGTCAGTCGTCGTGTGGTGAGACTCCAGATTTATTTCACAAGATTCTTCTTTTAGCGTCGGAGACATTTCTCAGAATGGTAATTTAGATATAACCTTCATTAACCCTTTCGTTATAGCCTTCACAAGCACTTACCAGCCCTATCTGGCCGCTTAATGCTTGCTTCTAGAGCCTAGGGCACTCGGGCTTCGTCCTCGAGTTTAACTCTTATATGGTTATCGCAAAGAAGGATTGCTTCCATTACTGCTCTGCCTTTGGTCAGTTTGCTTGGCCAGTACAGTCAAGTGGTTCAGAGTTGCCATTGCAACCGACAGCTTTGTTCAGTCGTTCATCTCGATGCGACGTGCGCGTTTCACTTTCATCGATAACATCATTATTTTCCCAGAAGTTAATCCAGACATCCACCATCCAATCCTGCGTTGCCCACGAGGAGCGTAGAGGCCCGGGGCTAGGCAAGTTGGTCCTGACATTTAAGATGAGAGTGACCAGCCTCACTCATCCCTGAGTGGCATAATATGAGCAATAAACCCCAACCACCCCTTAGACATAAACCTTCACCGGCTCACTGCGATTGGAGCGCCGTAATTACTCACAACACTACCAGGCGCCATAATTTGGTTATATGGTTACCACCCAGCCTAGTAAATGGTTTCCTGGTGTACAGGAAACCATTTGGCTTGTCACTCAGTGAAGAGTCACCCATAGGCAGAAGGAAGAGGAAAGAATGAATGGAAGAAAGATAGACGAGGAAGGAAGGAAATAAGGAAGGAGGAGAGGAAAGGCAGACACTCGAGAGCTGCACGATACTGGGTGAGTGGATGGTGAGCGCCCCCAGCTCACACATCCCAGAAGTTAAAAGAAACTTTTATTCAGCAGTTGACAGCTGAAATGTTGAAGGCCTCAGGTGGTGTAGGTGTGGGTTTAGTTAATATAATAATGACGATTATTTATGAGCGTGTTGTCCCAGATGATTGGCTGAAATATGACTCTGAATGTGTGCAAGGGAAAAGGGGATGCCCTGGAGGGAGGAAATTTTATAGACGTAAAACTTTTGGACAAGGTAATGAAGGAAATGGAATGAATCATAGGAGGTATGATTAAGGAAAAAGTGAATATTGATGGGAAGCAGTTTGGGCTTAAGCCAGGCAAAGGAACCAATGACGCATTATTCATTGCCTGGCAGCGTCAGGAAAAATGTATGGGAAAGAAAAGGGAGCTGTGCTTTGTTTTTGATGATCTGGAGAAGGCCTTTGACAGAGTCTCTAGGAAGGTGGTGAAGTGGGCAATGAGAAAGCTTGGGATCGAGGGAGGCGGTGGCTCAATCGGTAGAGAGGTGGCTTGTAGTCCTAACGGACAAGGGTTCAAAACCCACTGGGGCAGGGAACAGTTTAAGAATTTGAATTTCATAAAAATCAGACTTTACTGATCTACCGGAAGACCCGCCGACATATCGTAAAAATACCCCCGCTAATACCAATACACCGGTCTTGTATGAGACAGCCCTAGCATGTATTCAATATGGACGGTGGGTGTTAGCGCCGAAGTGGTGACATGTAGACGTGTGCGGTACGTAGGAGGACTACTGGACCTTGAAAGCAGGCTTTGAAGCCTATGCCCAGAGTCGAACACACACAAAAAAAAAACTGGATAGAGTGGTCATGGCTATGTATGTGGGTGCTCGCATCCAGGTGAGAGTGAATGGAGATTTGAGTGATGAGTTTTCCATGAAACCGTTGGCGTACATCAGGGGTCAGTCATGAGCTCATTATTGTTTGTCATGGTGCTTGAAGCTCTGTCACTTGACATCAGACATGGACTCTTGTGGGATATGGTGTATGCTGATGACTTGGTGTTTACTGCAGAAAATGAGGGAGGCGGAGGTAAGATTTAGGAAGTGGGAGGGGAATGGGGCACAAAGGTTTGAAAGTAACTGTGGATAAAATAAAATAGATGATATATAGGGCTCGTGGCGGTACTGTCAAAGCAGAGGGAAAGTAGCCTTGTGCGGTTTGCCACAAGGATGTGGGAAGTAATTCCATCTTGTGCAGTACTTGCTTTAGTGGGTGCATAAGAGATGTGGTGGTATTAGAGGTGGACTGCGAAATAATGCTGATTTTGTGTGGGTATGTGTCAGGGAGAGCATGTAGAGATTTTTAGGTGTGAAAGGATTGATCTTGCTGGTGCATCTCTTAAGTGTGTGAAAGAGTTTCTTTTTTTTTTTTTTTTTCTTTTTTGCACGGGGGGAGGGACATGTTATGTCCTGGGGGAAGGGCTGGAGCTAGCTCTGTGGCTAAGGAAAGGGGGATAGGTGGAGGAAGTTCAGGTAGTTGTTGCTGCTCCTGATATTGAGAGGGCTCTCCCTCCATGCTGAAGGATCTTTGTACGTGGTATTTGTTCGCATTGTAATGCTATCTAAAGTGAGACCTGGGCTGTAAAAGAAGATATTCGTAGGGTTCAAAGTCCAGAAATGGCAATGATGACACGGATGTGCAGTACATCCTTGAATGTGAGGGCTAGGAGGGCTAGGTTTACGACTGATAAGTTGAAGGGAAGGATGGGAATGGAGTGTATCGGTGGGCTGATGAGGAGGGTTAAATTAAGATGGTTTGGGCACGTGGAGAGGCTGGGGGATGACAGGTGGGTGCGAAAAGTGAGAAGTGTGAAAGTCGGGGGTAAGGATGCGAGAGGTAGACTGAAGAAGACCTGAGACGAGGTTATAGAGTGTGACCTCAGGGATAAGGGGCTGAAGAGCGAGGCTGCCAGAGATCGAGGAGAGTGGAGACCTGCCATTAGGTGAGCAAGATAGATGCATGCAAGCATGTTGGTGCCTTACAAAATATACGATACGGCAATTCGAGTCAAGGACTAACAATGAAGGATGGCTTCCATTTATCGCACTGATATCGGTGAGTTTGTTTTTGCCAATCTAGTTGAGTGGTTCAGAGTTGCCATAGCAACCAGCAATGTCGTTCATTCGTTCGTCTTGAAACGAAAATTTCAATTAACATGCATATCGTGCTCGAAGATTAACGTTAAAAATAGGGATTGATTAAACAATACTACCTGCCAGACGGCCCCCGGGACACGCACTGACACATGGACCTGCTCTGATGTACCGACCAAGCCCACGTGAAACTTCGGCTCATTACACCCAACCGTATGGCATGTAGAGGGTTCCCAATGTCAGGCGAAAAATCGGGCATAAAAGTGCCCGTGGCTTGCGTGCAAATGATCGCACGTAGTTATAATTTACACCATCGTTTTTCAATAGTCCTTGCGCGCCTTTTGATGTATGGCACGTGGAAATAAGAGGAGGTCAAATGTGAACAGAGACACACACACAGGCAACGCTTATTTGTATAGTATTACTGATAATCCCTTTCGCCGTAGCCTTCATTAACCCTCTCCATATAGCTTCATTAGCCCTTTCAATATACCCGTTCAATATAGCCTTCATTAACCTTTTCAGTATAGTCTTCATGAATCCCATCCCCTATAGCCTTCATCAACCATTTCAGTGCAGCCTCAATGGAATGAGATTCTCAATGGAACTTATGATGGCCTCCCTGTCGCAATTTAAATTATTCTCTAGGATGAATAAAGAAAGAAGAATGTGCTGAATGTCCAAGTCTCCAGTTGATACTCAAAAAGAAAAAAAAATCTGAATTTCTTAGACGAACAATTGACTGAATGTAATTTGTTTATGCAGGATGGACACGGAAAGGAACATTCAGAGTCTTCCCATGTCTCTAGTGCATCCTGGAAAAAGAAATCGAAGTTTCAGTAGCAAATCGATCTTAATTATGTTCGAGTACCGCACCCCGGGAGAATTTCTAGTCACTGGTCTTATTTTTTAGGGGAATTTTAAGTTCATTTAAATCTATAATCCAAAGACGTCCACTCCCCCCCCTCTCTCTCTCTCCGTTTTTTCTAGATAAAAGTTTCCATCTCAGGAAAGCCTCTTTCAATTGGTGTTGGCATTCAATAACTTCTTCACTACCAAAAACCTCGCTATATTCAATCAAATAATGTAAGAGGGGCAAGAGTGTACAGACTGGACCTTTATAATATTTCTCTCATTACACCGGGCTTAGTCACCGTTGCCAGTGTCTGCCCTGCATCACTTATCCATTTCCTACTCCCACTGCCACACCCAGGACCACACCAGCAGACCCAGCCGTCCCCTCAACACATAAGCTATTGCCAAGGGAGTGTCTAGTGGAGCGCTATTTACGGACCTCACTGTACTGAAGTTGTCGTGGCAAGCTGACTGAAGGCACTGGCATTCCATTAACCTGCTTTCATGCTAATTTTCTCTACAGGTTTGATTCAGTTTAGTTCCTTTTGTTTTTTCTTAGAGGCGTTACATATAGCCTTCATTTTAAAAATCACTCCTATAGTCGGTTAACAACAGTAACAATTAAGCAAGGATGTCATTAATGAGTGCTATGGATTATTGATTTACTTATTCTTTTACTGCTGAGAAGAAGGAAGCAAAGGCTGGGGGCTCGCAAAGTTGTTTCGACAGAGAGAGAGAGAGAGAGAGAGAGAGAGAGAGAGAGAGAGAGTGAGGCAGAGAGACAGACAGACAGGCAGACAGACAGACAGACAGACAGAGACAGAGACAGACAGACAGAGACAGAGACAGACAGACAGACAGACAGAGACAGAGACAGACAGACAGACAGACAGAAAGACAGAGGGGAGAGAGAGAGAGAGAGAGAGAGAGACACACACACACACACACACACACACACACACACACACACACACACACACACACACACACACACACACAGATACAGAGACAGAGAGACAGTCAGACAGACAGAAGATCCGTTCAAGATAACTGGACACAACGCGTTAAAAGGCTAAGAGGTCGAAGGTGCAGGGAAAACAGTGAATAACACAGTTCCATAGCTGCTCTGTTCCGTGCATAAATATCTGAGGGTGTCAATTAACTCTTGCTTAAGAAAAATGGGGAGAAAGGGGATGAGAGTACGCTATTAGGCGGGTGCAATGGGACTCCTGTAAAGGAAGACGGTTATAAGCAGACAGTTCAGATGAGCAACGACCATTTATGTAGCGAGAATAAAAACATAGGGATGCAACAATGGAAGTCATGAAAAGTAGGTGAGCTGATGATTCGAAAAGCCTGTGGTTCTACTCCGTTTAGAAAAACAGGGCGTGTGTAGGGGGGTTCCCCGCCCCCCCGACTCATGAGAGTTATGCTCCACACAACGGAGAATAGAACGCCTGTACAAAGTCAGCAACTGAGCAGGGGTAAAGAAGACACAGGGTCAGGTTAGCACACCCAATTTATTGGATGCAGATTAATTGTAAAGAGAGTAACCGGTTGATATGGATGTGACTCCCACGCGTGAGTCTTTGCTTCCTTGGTAACTTGATCGGAGTTGCAGCTGGAATTTCGCAGACTCTTCCTATCACTGAATAATATTACATACAGTACATTGACAAACACAGTTCGAGTTCTTGAGGCTACACATTGCCGTCTGTAACACCGTCACTGCTAGGGGGTTTCCGGGACTCAATACAGCTGCCTTTTTTTTTTTTTTTTTTTTTTTTTTTTTTAATGTGTCCGACTCAGGCCAAAGGCTTCAGGGCCTATATCTCGGGGGCTGTAGCCTATCCCATCCAGTAGTCCTCCTACACCTCCACATGTCACCACTTTGGCGCTAACACCCACCGTCCATATTGAATACATGCTAGGGCTGTCTCATACAGGACTGGTGTATTGATATTAGGGGGGGGGGGTACTTTTACGACATGTCGGCGGGTCACCTGGTAGATCAGGAAAGTCTACTTCAATGAAATTCAAATCCTTAAACTGTTCCCTGCCCCAGCCAGGATTCGAACCTGGGTTCATCAGGACTGCAGGCCACCTCTCTACCGATTGAACCACCGCCTGGTGGTGGTAAAGTTAAAATTAATCCTCCAAAGCCCGGAGTAACTACACGTGGTATTTTGTGGGGAAGGTACACAGCCATGAGCCTGGCATGTGTCCTGCCTTCTAAATTTCTCATTCCTCCTCAAACGATAGAGTGTCTTTCGCTCTCATACTTTTTTTGTTTTTTTATATTCGTGTTACTTAAAAAATAATTTATGGTAATACCTTTCATTGTTGCAGCCGACGAGATGTGTCAATAAAGCTTTAGCTCATGGCTGTACTTCGCCTGTCAGCTCATAATCCGGAAATTCATTGGTCCATATCTTGGGATTTCTTCCTTACTGATATTTTGAAAATAAGTCTAACCATTGACGCTTAGTAATACTGGGCTCTATAGCGCTATGAAGACGCCACCGTAAAGAGGCAAATGAAATGATATGGTTGGATCTGTAATCACTATCAGTGGACTAGTCAGTAGTCGTATGGTGTGACTCCACGGTGTAAGTTGGCCCCTGATGCCTTAATAAGTTGGCTGGAGGTGCAGGAGTTTCATCAACCATCTCAGTACTTCTCATTTACTATATTCTTACTATTTCGAAATAATTTTCTTTTACCTTGAGACAGACTTTCCATTATGATAGGATACGATATACTGTAGTCCTCATAACACCTTCACTTCCACAGGTCTCCCATAGGCTGCATTTTTTATTTATTTATATTATTTGTCCAGGCGGCTCTGTTAAACTCATTATCCTCTTCACTCTTCAAGCTGGTTGCGTAAGGGCATAGCTTAATTATTGCTGCCTCCGGGATATTATATTCAGCTTGAGATGATATTTCTAATTAGGGGGGAAATGTGTTTTTCCCCCCATCTCCACATGTCCCCATAAGCCGAATGTAATCTGGTGATGGCAAGTATTTCAATACGTCATCGTTGTGCTGAAACGTCAAACAGAAGCAGGAATGAGATTAATTCGATGATATTTTATTTAGAAAGGCAGATGGTGAAGGTACTGGCACAAGGAGAATTTCTAGTCAGCAATTGTGAGGCGTGACTCAGAGATGTGAGTGCGTCCCAGCTCCTTTGGCAAGTAGGCTGGAGGTGCTGCTGGGATTTCATTAAATAGTCATGGAGGAGGAAGGAGGAATTACCGGGTTGATTAGCTGGAGGCGCCTCCCAACCAGCGGTATATCCTGCCAGTCGTTCGCATTTCAGCAGAGGGAATCTCGTTACAGCCTGAACAGACACTGAATACCCCCTAGCACAGGTGGCCTGTGGGGACGACACGCTCTCGAATTTCTCAGTATGTATTCAGATGCTATTCTTTTTCCTTTGGTACAGTGGTGCAACATAGGGAATTCCGCATTATAGATGAACAGGGTGATTTTTGAGTAGCAGGGTGTGATGGATCAGGTGCTTGCATCGAGAAACGTGTGTAAGAATTATTCAGAGAAAGTGAGGAAAGAACACGTAGCTTTTCTGTACCTAGAGAAAAGCGTTGGCAGAGTTAATGGGGATAATTTGTGGCAAATGTATTGGGTGGGGGGAAAACTTTTCTGTCCAAATCGGTAAGCATGTGTTCAAAAGGAAAAAAGACAAGGGTGAGGGCTTTAGGGTATCAGTGACCCTACATCAGGAATGTGTTATGGCGCCACAGGTGTTCAAGCTCTTCATGGACCCACTGGTACGAGAAGTCGATGTTACGAAACTGGGAGGAGTAGGTATAAAGGATACTGCGAGAGGGGATGGTTGGGAAGTAACCAGCTGGCTGGGTTAATCCCCGCTTACAATCTACCCCACCCCACTTCACCTTTACCCCACCCTTCCACACACACACGCATAAAAAGGAACCCTTGTATGGTCAGTATGTCACTCCCTCTCACTATCTTGACCACTGAAGATGGTGGCAGCGTCCACCGAAACTGTTTGGTAATTATATTCTTCGTCTACACGTGTGGGTTTTATTCACCGTCTTTGATTATCACGCAAGAGTGATTCATCCAGCCATTATGGATCCCACGATACGACGACACCTCTTCTGCTTTTTCACTCTCACCTTTCCTCATCTCTTGGCATGCTTTCGACAATACGAGAAGCTTTTCATAGCAGTGAAGACCAGGAAACTACAACAACAATTTCTACAAGATTGCCTCCAGGAACAAGTCATCCCTAGATCCCTACGACCAGCACTGTTCCGACAAGCAGACTCTCCATTCCCCGATTCTGCCAAGTACATAATAAAGGACAGTATCCAACAGGCAAAGAGGGACATCGATAACCTATACTACCGTCTCCGCCAAAAACTACGGATCCTACAGAATCAACTGCCACATGACCTCCTTGACGTTCTTCGAGAAACAGCCGACAATAAGTGTCTAAAAGAAACGCGTCGTGAGCAGTTAAACCTAAGTAGAAAACTGTCGGAGTTGTGTGAGTATAGTGTTAGAAGCAAATGCAGTATCCCAAATGCAGTACTAAATTTATCATCTTATGTGCTCACAAAAATTGTAGAACAAGTTCTCAGTCTCGGATTATCTTTTGCACTAAAACCAAATAATAATGTTGCACTGGATTTCGTTGCCTCCACAATTCATAATCGAGAGAATTTTCCATGTCTAGGAGGAATGATAATGAGTGGGTTAGTGAAACATTTTAATTCTCTTGATTCCATTCCTAGAAGATTTCGTGCTGCTCTCACCAAATTACGGAAAAATGAAGACATTTTCATAATTAAATCGGACAAAAGTAATACAGTGGTTATCCTTGACAAAACTGAATATGAAAATAAAATGAACCATCTTTTGAGTGATACCACAACATACGAAAAATTACGGTCCTCCCCTCTGAAGAGACTTGCATCAGCATTTAACAAGAAAGTGAAAGAAGTGTTGAAAAATGTGCCTAATGTAGATATCAATAAGTTCATTCAGATCAACCCTAAATTACCATATATATACGGATTACCAAAGACCCATAAAGCTAATATTCCACTGCGTCCCATAATTTCACAGTGTGGGTGTTTTACGTACAAGTTATCTCAGTTTCTTGCCAATAAATTAGCCCCTGTAGTAGGTACAGTATCCCCAGGACACGTAAAGAACTCTTCGGATTTTATAGAGAAAATTAAATCACTTGACTTTTTCTCCGGTAAAATGGTTAGCTTCGATGTTGATTCATTGTTTACCAAAGTTCCCATTAATGATGTTTTGGAATTTCTAGCTAACAAATTGCCAGAATGTGATATTGACTTAGGTATGCCAGCTGACAGTTTCATAGAACTTGTAAAATTATGTGTGACTTCGAATGCTTTTTCATTTAACAACAACTTCTACATGCAACGTTTTGGTATGGGTATGGGTTCACCATTGTCACCCATTTTAAGCAATTTATATATGGCGTATTATGAAACGGAACTACTGCCACGAGTTTCTCCCCCTCAACTCATTTGGTTTCGTTATGTTGATGACATATTTTCATTTTGGCCTTCAGCACTTGATAATTTTGACGAGTTTTTCACACACCTAAATAATCTTGCTCCCTTCATTAAATTCAAAGTTGAGTGGGAGAACGGGGGTGTTCTTCTCTTTCTGGATGTGCTGGTGATGAAGCAAAATCATTCACTTAGCTTTAAGGTGTATAGGAAACCAACCAGTTGTAACTTGTTCATTCATTATTTTTCGTATCATCAGTCTGCCACAGAATTGTCTGTTATCTCATCAATGTTCCTTAGAGCCCATAGAATATGCAGTCCAGAACATATACAAGAAGAAAATAATCTCATTTGGGAAATCTTCCAAAACTTAAGGTATCCCAAATGGTTCATTAAACAAGCATACCTTCGAGGTAGGCGATCTTACTACGTACCTAAAGACCCCACCACAGAAAAGAAACGTTTCCTCACTTTGCCTTATGTTGCAGACTTGAATATGTTAAAGTTAATAGGTTACAGTAGTGATGTAAATATAGCATTTAGGTATACCTCCACCATCAGAGCAATGTTAGTAAAGAACAAATGTACAACATATTCAGAAGCAGGCATATATAAAATTCCTTGCAAAGATTGTGAACTAGTTTACATAGGAGAAACAGGTCGTAGTTTGGAAACACGGATTAAGGAACACAAGTATGCCATAAGAACATGTAATTTAAATAATGCAATATTTAACCATGTTTGTGAAGCCAACCACAGAATTGACTGGCAAGGTAGCCATCTATTGTATAGAAGTCATGACTTTCGGAAACGAAAGATTATTGAAGCCATGTGTATCCAGAAATACGAGAATTTCAACCTTAGTGAAGGTATGTACAAGCTAGATCCTATAATGAGGTCCCTAGTGGAAATGTCCCTTCCTGCTACGACACAGGTAAGGTCAGATAGGAATTACACCTGACCTGTCCGGTAATGTCCCCCCCAAAATCCCCCTTGGGTTAATTCCCGCTTACAATCTACCCCACCCCACTTCACCTTTACCCCACCCTTCCACACACACAGGCATAAAAAGGAACCCTTGTATAGTCAGTATGTCACTCCCTCTCACTATCTTGACCACTGAAGATGGTGGCAGTGTCCACCGAAACTGTTTGGCAATTATATTCTTCGTCTACAAGTGTGGGTTTTATTCACCGTCAAGTAACCAGCTGTTGTTTGCTGATGTTAGAGCATTACCCGCAGACACTGTAGATGAAATTTCTGTTAAGTGGCTGTGTCTGGATAAGTTTATGACAGAAGGACGTTGACAGTGAAAGTGAGAAAGAGTAAGGTGATAAGATGTAACAGCGAGGCAGAGTAGACAGTCTTGAGGGTAAGTCTGAGTGTTGAAGGTTTGTCAGAAGTGATAACAGGGTAGGGGTAGCAAGGCAAACAGAACTCAGAGGCATAAGGAAAGAGGGCGAAACTGTTAGCCGCACTGGAAAGTTAATGAAGAAAGAGATTAGTGTCCATTCAGGCAAGAATGCGTATATAGGAAGGCATACTGATTCTAGTTGTATGCATAGATGTAAAGCATGGGCCGTGAATACTCGTGACCGGAAAGTAAGTGTTTAGAAATGAAGTGCCCAAGAGTTATGTGCGTGGCAAGAATGTCTGATAGGTTGAGAAATGACGCTGTAGGTGATGTGTAAAAGCAGACGTAGTATAATGGAATGGACAGAACAGGGTATATTGAAAGTGGTGTGGCCATGACGAAGGCATGTTAAAAATGACGTATAGATCAGAAACAGAGGTCATGAGAAGAGGAGGAGGGAAAGGAGTAGATGACAGGATGGTGTGAAACAGATACTGAGCGAAAGAGGTCTGAGCTTCCAGGAGGGTGAGAAGTGTGCATGGAGTATGGAAAATTGGAAAGGGGTATTTAATGGGAAGAATAACTCCCATCAATGAATTACATCAGGTAAGGAGTGAAGTAACTGCGGTAAACCATAAATTTGGCTGGGTCTTCTCGTGGATGGTTTAAGATTACTTCGTGTAGACAGCTGAATACGACAGTTGAGAGACAGGATGTGAGTGAGTGAGGTCGCTTTCTCCTGTCTTCCTGTGCTACCAGGATGGAATGGGTAACAGGGAACGTGTATGAGTATATACTGCGGTGAATTTGTGTAACTGGTGATTTCATGAAATCCCTCGTCAATTCGTGAAATGTTTGTGAATTGGGATAGATTAATTTAGTCTCCGGTTAGGTTAGGCTGGTATAATCTAGGTTAAGCTTTGCTGAGGTTACACTAGGTTAGGTTAGTTTACATGAACACTAAGTAATGTTAAGCGTTCATCTAAATTAACCTAACATAACATAATTAACATTGCTCAACCTAACATAAGCTTCTGTCTGTCTGTCTATCGCCAGACGCCATAATCCCGCAAGAGGCGGCCACAAACAAATCGCCTCCATGTAGCCCTGTCCCCCCACAATTTCATTGCCTTGTTCCCAGCTCACAGCCCCCTCTCTCATATACCTCTCAGCTCCATCCCTTCATCTCATCCTTGGCCTCCCCCTCCCTCTCCCCCCCTCCACCTCACTCACATACACTCTCCTTGTCAGTCTCTCACTCTCCATCCTCTCCACATGGCCAAACCACCTCAGTGTGTTTCTCCTTACGCGTCCTATCACATCCACATCCACACCACAACTCTCCTTCAGTTTTCCATATATCAGTCTATCTTTCCATGTGACTCCACATGCTCCCCTCAAATAACTCATTTCTACTGCTCTCACTCTTGACTTCCGTCCTTCCAACAAGGTCCAACATTCACTTCCATACGTTAGAGTTGGTATCACAATACTGTCATGTAGTAGCTTTTTCACTTCCATTCTCACTTCCCTGTTTCTTATCACTGTTTTCAAGGAACCAGCAACCTTTCTTCCTTGTTGTACCCCTTTTAAGCACTTAACCCTCTAAACTTCCATCCTTACTCGTCACACTACCCAAGTACTTAAATGCACTTACATTTTCAATTTCCTCCTCATCCAACCTCACTGTACATTCACTGACTTCACTTCCCTCGAAGACCAATTACACTTCCCTACATTGACCTTTAGATTCTGTTTTTTTTTTTTTTTTTTTTTTTTTTTTTATGTGTCCGACTCTGGGCAAAGGCTCAGGGCCTATTTCTTGGGGGCAGTTGCCTATCCCAAGGCCCAGTAGTCCTCCTACACCTCCACATGTCACCACTTCGGCGCTAACACCCACCGTCCTTATTGAATACATGCTAGGACTGTCTCATACAGGACTGGTGTATTGGTATTAGCGGGGGTACTTTTACGACATGTCGGCGGGTCATCTGGTAGATCAGGAAAGTCTGCTTTTAGGAAATTCAAATCCTTAAACTGTTCCCTGCCCCAGCCGAGATTCGATCCTGGGTCCATTAGGACTACAAGCCGCCTCTCTATCGATTCAGCCACCGCCTGTTTCTTACACATTCTCCCAGACTCATTCACCAAGCCTTGCAGCTCCCCTTCATCTTCGCTTAAAAACACAGTATCATCTGCAAACAACATTACAGGGAGTTTTCAAACGCTGCTTTCTTTCACTAGGGCCGCTCCAACATCCACTGCCGTACCTTGCATCTCTTTTATAACCCCATCCATATACAGACTGAACAACCATGGAGACACGACACATCCCTGTTTCAATCCATCCACTCCCCAGCTAACTTCTTTGGCACCCTGTCCAACTCTCTTTACCTCTTCCCAGAACATTTTCTTACATTCCCACCACTTTACACTCAAGTTCCTTCCAAATTCCTCATTCACTCACTTCTCACTCTCTCTTACTAATCTTTTCACCTCTCTCTTCCTCTCTACGTATAACACTCTCTTCCATCTCTCACCTTCTTGCACGGCCCTGTTTCTCATCCTCTCACTATATGCTTTCTTCTTTTGTGCCACAGCCTCTCTCACCTCTTCAGTCCACCATGCTGTTCCCTGCACTCCCTATCGTCATCACTTCACCCCACACACCACCTCACATGCTGCACAGATTTCTTCTGTGAATATCTTACACACACCTTGCACGTTCTCCATCTGTTCCAATATGCATTTACCCAATCGCTCCTCCACCTCCCTCTTATATTCTGTCTTTTTCCCATTCTTGTGTAACTTTTCCACCCCCCTTGCAAGAAGTACTTCCTCCTGTCTTTCCCATCTTCTATGTTTCCTTTTCATTTGGACTTCAGTTCTGACCACCACGAAGTAGTGGTCCGAAAGTCCAGTCTCCCAACCTCTATATACTCTTTCATCCATTACACACCTTCTCATCCCTTCATCCACACACGCATAATCAATCACTGCCTTCCGTTCATTCAGTTCACCACCCACCCTTCTTATCACTTGCCACGTATACCTATGGATCATTTTGTGCCTGAAGAGGGTATCAGCTATCACCAACCCCCTCCCTGAGCAAATGTCCAGTAAAGCATTGCCATTCTCATCCATCTCTGCAGGTACACCCCCCTCACCAACTACTCCATCCACCTTCACATTCCCTACTTTTCCATTCATATCTCCAATCAAAAACACTCATTCCTTTTAAACTTTTCCATGCATGCTTCCACATTTATCCAGAATTCTTTTCTCACTCTGCTTGCGCGATCTTGCATTGGTGCATACACGCCAACAAACGCCAACATTTATAGTCTAACTTTCAATCTTACCTAGGGGAAGGCGGTGGCTCATTCGGTAGAGAGGTGGCCTGCGGTCCTACCGGACCCAGGTTCAAATCCCCGCTGGGTCAGGGAACAGTTTAAGGATTTGGATTTAATAAAAATAGACTTTACTGATCTACCAGAAGACCCGCCGACATGTCTTAAAAATACCCCCGCTAATACCAATACACCAGTCTTGTATGAGACAGCCCTAGCACGTATTCAATATGGACGGTGGGTGTTAGCGCCGAAGTGGTGACATGTAGAGGCGTATGGTATGAAGGAGGACTACTGGGCCTTGGAAGCAGGCTGTAAAGCCTATGTCCAGAGTCGGACACACACAAAACAAAAAAATAAAAATCCTTGAGCCAACTGATCCATACTTTCTTATATTTTTCTTCCATCTGTTACTCACAACAATACAAACTCCCTCTTTTGCCCTCTCATTCTCACCTACTCTCGCGCATATACCTCATCCATACTCCCATTCTCTCACACTCTCACCTCACCATTTTGTTTGTTAATCCATATACATCCACTTTCGCACACTCAAGTACCTAGACAATCTTTCACCTCATCATTTGCACCCGTTACATTCCATGTAGCTATCCGTACCATGTCCTTTGTTTGGTCCTTAGTCGTAACCTTTCGGTCAGTCCTGGTCCAAGGCTTCTAGTTCGTATTTTTAGTTAATTGTTTTCCGGGGAGGGGCACTAACCCTCCACCAACCCACTTGTCACGTAAGGAACACGTGTTGGTTGGTTATAAGGTTACCACCCTGCGTTGTAAATGCTTTCCTGGTTTACAGGAAATCATTTGGCTTGCCACTCATTGTAGAGCTACACTACAAACATAGTACCACTACACTAAGTGGGCGAATGATTGGCGCCCCCACCTACCAAAACTAGATAATTCCAGTTTAACCTAATCTCAGCCTATATTAACCTAGCCAGATCAGTCCATTCCAATTCACACTCATTTCACGAACTGACTAGGGATTTCATGAAATCACTGGTTCCACAAATTCCCTGTAACATATATAAATATGTGACATGTACATGGCACATTTAACGATACATTTACTTCTCCTATGTGCGACATTTAATATTTTATTTTCTTCTTTCTACAACCAGACACTTTTATTCCAGTAAAGGCAGGTCTCTAGTGATGATGGGATTAGTGAAGGCTATCTCTATAGCCGCTACATTATGGGAAGAGTCCCTGAGGTAATAACACCGTCTGGAAGTATCAAGAATGTAATATGATGTCATCGTGGTGACTGGGAGAAAAAAAACTACCCTTTAAGCTTAAGCAACCGATACTTTTTAACATAACGTGTACGGACAGAAATGTGAAAACGATTAGAAACCTAAGTAATAGTGGAGTAAATAATGATGCCTTTATTTGCATTAAGAAATGTTCTTTTCATTATGATAAACCTTTCTGATATGAGGTTCAAAAGGGTTTCATACACACATAATATACTTTACAAATCACTTGCCCAGCTACTGTATTCCTAAGGCATAAGATTTTTTTTTTCTGACTATGTCAGGTGGAAGAATCTATACCAACCAACCAACTATTGCCCCTGTCCATCCGTATGTCTGTCTGTCCATCTGTCCATCTTTCCGTCCGGGCCTGTATCTTGGAAACTACCAGATGGATTAGCTTCATATCACACAGAAAGATAGAGAATGTGTCGCAGTTGATGTCGGTGTTTGTAAAATTGCCATGTTGTCTGTACTTCACGAGTTATGACAACATAGGGAAACTCTGTCTTGTATTTTGGAAACTTCTTGCTGGAATCTCTTCCTATGTTACAGAAAGATAGAGTATGAGTCCTACATTATGCCCTTATGTAGAAAATTGCCACATTGCATTTTATGAGCTATTTCCATATAAGAAAACTAATCTGTAAATATCTGCATCTTGGAAACTACTTGCTGGATGGCTGGATGAATCACTCTGACGTGATAATTAAAGACGGTGAATAAAATCCACACTTGTAGATGGAGAACATATTTACCAGTTGAATATATTTTCCATCTACAAATGTGGGTTTTACTCATCGTACTTGCTGGATCATTTTCACTTCTTAAAGAAAGACAGTGTACGTGTCCTAGCTCATGCCCCCATATATGAAATTACCATACTTATTAGTGCATATCTATATATTCCTTACCACATGTTGAGGATACAACTTTGCAAAAGGCTTGTTGGTTTTAGAATTTGTTGTTGCTTATTTATTTGTGAATTTATTTATTTATTTATTTATTTTTGCTGAGTAAACCCGGTTTGTCTGACCAAGCAGAGCCATCAACTTCAGGCCGTCCCGTACAGTGAAGTACATCTTAACCACTGCAATACGATGAGGTATGTCTGTTGTTAATTCTGGCTGTTGAGACGATTTTGTAAAAGTTAAAAAAGCCCCGGTTGTTGTTATTATTGCTTACCTCAATGTACCTGATAGAACAAACCCATCGACCACAAGTAAGCTGCCACTTTCCAGTGGCAGGATCAGAACAGGGTCTTTCCAAAAGGCGAGGTGCAGGGACAAAAAGGAGGCATAGCCCCCAAGAGGATGAGTTGTGTATAGGAAATATTTACGTCTGAGAAGGAATCTCAATGCAGACCTTGACTGGTAAATGTGGCCAAGTTCCCTGCCTGGGAGTGTTTGTGCAAGGCCAGCTACCAGGCCTTGGCCCCATATCTCTCCTACGGTAGTGCCTCGGAGAACGATGGAAACCATCCACCTACTACATTTTTCGTGATTTAACGAGTGCTACATCTTGTCCAAGAATGACCTGGGATAATGCAGGGCAGGGGCATCGATTTTCCTTGAGTCGGTTACATACTCCAGCCTACGTCCGAGATGGTAAAATGGTCAACGAAGGCGGCATGTAACACCTCCTGTTAGGAAAATTGCCTACTGTATATTGTACCGAGACCGGAGATAGGCTACTTAGTTCGGATATTGAAAACGAATGGATAGTCGTTCGCATGAGTGGTGTCATGTGAGTAATAAACTCCAGCCTTCGCTCGGATGTAAACTCTTATGAGTCACATCTAATTGGAAGGCCTAAACAAACCAGACCACTAGGCCCTCACTTGGTTACGTGCTAACACACAACGTAGTAAATTGTTCTCCGGACTACAAGAAAGCAGCTGGTTCACTGTGTACAGATACTTGAAGGTAGCACACTATCACCTGAGTGGACGGCAGTTATCTCTGTTGTTGCTTTGACAACCTTAGTAATCTATCCCAGTTGACTCGACTTTATATAACTTTCCCCAGTTAAGGGCGCGACATGGAAGCCTGAGAGTGTTAACGGTCTCATCCTGCCACTACCTGGTGTATTCACTGTACAGCAATTCGTCATGACAGCTAAATGAAGCGCCACTGAACAGCAGTGGTGCCTTAGACTGGGATGTGTAGAGTCATGGGTGAGGGAGAGAGAGTCGACCACGCCTTGACTGTCTGGCCACGTTTATAGCTTTTCAGTCCGGCGATATACTTATTTAGTGTTGTTTCACTCTAACTTGATACTTAAAATTACTCGCTCTTCATCTTGAATGCTCACTTGCTACAATGGATGAATGCTAGAATATCATTCTAGTAACAAGGAAATGCTACAGAAATGTTGATAATCGTTAGCTTTGTCTTTTCTGTTCCTCTGCTGCAAAATTAGTTACGAAACTACGAAAATCTGGACCAAGATAACGTAGAAATTGTGTACGTGTGGTTGTTTCATTCTTTCCATCTGTAGACAATTTTAGTTACTTTAGGAGATTTTTTTTTTTTTTTCAATATGCAGGGGTTGAATGTAGCCTTCAGGAACCCCTTCATTACTAAAGATCCTTCCTAATCTAAATACTGTAATCTGGAATAGCGAGAATACAAAACCAGAATGTCTTCGGACGATTTTGGTTAGTTAAGAGATTTTTCAATACTCTGGGGATAAATCCAAATAATACTCGTATAGTCTGGAGACTGCAGGAGTACACATAAAGTCATCTATTTGAAGGGATAAAAAAGCAGAACATAAGCATAATAGGAACACTGCATCGCTGCAAGTATTTCTCCTCTCATCATCCTAACCCTAACCCTATATCTCAATAATATTATGAATGGGAGGGCCAGAATTGATATAATAAAAGCCTAAAAGTAGAAGACCTTTCGACAGGGTACCTAGCAAAGTGTTTTATGAAACCACAGAACCCAAAGGCGATTTTTTTTACACACCTTTTTGCCTTATATAATTAATACTCCACCTCAGTACATGCAGGAGATGGACCATTCCGTTGACTAACCTGTTAAAAAGAGGCTGCACCCGTGTTTATGTGGGTCTACAAATAGACTTCATCCATCCGTTTCTAACTTCCATACCGGTATACATATTTTTTTATCTTCCACCCTTCGGTTATGCTCATATTCATTTAAGATATCCATCCACCTTCTTGGAGTTTCACTCATCCTCCTGCCTTAAATTAAAAAAATCACTAGTATGTATTGAGACCAGACCAGCATTACAATTACCAGCGTTTGATGGACGAAAGGGGAGAGAAGACTGTGTTCAAATGGTAGAATACTGAGCTGTCTTTCAAAAAAAAAAAAAAAAAAAAAAAAAAAAAAAGCGATTAGTCGTAGACTTAACCAATTTTGGATGAGCATACCTTTTCAGATGAATTATATGGTCCGCAACATCTCATACAATCACCCACGCTATTACTGTCACACCAGTCCCAAAATAGACAGCCCTGGCATGCATTCAGTAACACGATGGGTATTAGTTACCAAATACTGATACGTGAAGGTGTACTGTTGTGAGTCGGCATAATTGCCGGGCCTTCGAAACGGACTGTGCATTGTGTTTCAAGTCTGATACACAGAAAATTTAGAGAGAGGAATAGATGAAATTATGATGTTTGAGAAAGCTATCAGTGGGCAAGGAGACAGTAAAAAAAAATAAATAAAAAAAAAATAAAGAAAGAATGAAAGAAAATAAAAAGACAAAAAGCTCATTTGGTAGCCGCATCCATCCCCGCAACGTTGTTAGGGGAAAGAAATAATTATTTACGAGAGAGGTGGAGGGGCGAACCCGGGGTAACACCCTCAATCAACTCTGACCGAAGAAAGGTCTGTTACTGACCCAAATATCGTGTGCCAACTAACAACCAGGGCGTTTTCTCCCTTGGGGGCAGTCCCCTTCCAGCGCCTGGGGTGTGTGTGGTGGTACCAGGCACTTGCTGGGAAGCGCTTAATGTACGAATTGCCATTTTGCCTTACCAGCGGACGATAAGTGAATAATAATAATAATAATAATAATAAGTTATGATGATGATGATGATGATGATGACGATGAAAATATATATCATATAAGACTTAATATTGGGAGAGCATATAAATAGAATTGTAAATTAATAGTTTTGCCTCATTATTTAACCATACTCAGTATAATGGGTATCATCAAGTGCAAATGAGGAACCCTCTTGAGACGTTTCTATAGAAATAAGTTGAAGGATTGAGTCATCAAGCCTGAAATATAAGGATGATGCCGTCACAGCAATAAGAGTCACCTTCAGTCTTAGGCCATACTGCATTGATAACAAATACCGCCTTTATTACACCCGCGCTCGCGAAACGAGAGAGGGTATTGACCGGCGTGTGACGGTCTCTCTGCCTTTCTGTTTGTGTGTGAATGTGAACAATATACAGTAACTTAGACTGTGTTTATCTAGTTTTTACCATACTTGGTGGAAAGGTTGAGAGAGAATCACTAAAGAAACCAATCGTTTTTTTGAACAATAGGCAAAAGATCAAGGTCATTGAGCTAAGTCAAGCAATGACCTAGCAAAATCAAATGGATTAATCCAGTTTTGACCACATTTGGGGAGGGTTGGGGGTAAGGCAAGAAGGAAATGACTCATTCTTAAGAAGAACAAACCAAAGGTCATGGTCAAAGGACAAGGTCAAAGTTCTACCCGTATGTGGACAACACCCGTATGTGTATCAACAAAATAGCTCAAAAGGTTTTAATCATATGTTCACTAATCTTGGTGGAACTGTTGAGGGTCAAACAAGGAGTAAACCTTTTGTTTTTGAGAATGAAAGGTCAAAGGTGAAGGTCACAGAAGTAATTCAGTGTAAGCAATTATAATTCGATTTAGATCAAACCTTTTGGAACAGTTGATAATAAACCAAAAATAAAAATATTCAGTTTTAATAACACCAGCCAAAGGTGAAGGTCACAGGGACAGGTTAATTGCCAAGGTTACAGTGCAGGGCTAACTAATATAGTTTTAGTGTTAACTGAAACAATCTTGGCGGAAGGATTAAGGATCAGGGAAGAACGAAGGGATTCAGTTTTAAGAACGATCAGTCAAAGGTAAGAGTCTCAGGGCAAGGTCAAAGTTCGACCCATGTGTCTGTCTGTGAACAAAATACCTAAAATAGTTTTGACCTTATTTAAATCAAACTTAGTGGATGAGTTGAGGAACACCCAAGAGGCTGACATGATTATTTTTCTAGAACAGTAGGCAAGCAAAGATGAAGGTTTTATGGAATGGTCAACTTAAATTAATTTTATCCGATGTAAATTAACCTCAGTGGAAGCATTCAGGTTAAATTAAATATTAAAACGATCTTTTTTTTTTTTTTTAATCAGTCAAAGATCAAGGTCACACGGAAAGTCAAAGTCAGAATCATTGGGCATAGCCAACTCAATCAGTTCCCTTTTTTATTTTAACGGAACCTAATGGAAGGTTTAATGGGTTGGCAAGAAGGAAGTTATTCGAATTGGAGAGGATCTGTCGAAGGTCAGATTCACAGAGCAAAGTGAAATAATCGGGCCTTTGACTAGTGGGGTTGCGTACTGTCTGAGTGCTCCTTCTTGTCCTTCCTTATTAAGGACGTTCACAAGGAACAAACACAGTGCCAGATATAGCATAAGCGACACCAGATTACTTAAATAGTTAAACAGCAATATGACAATTCTGTTTAATTAAACATACATCTGTGCGTGGGGCACGGACCGAAAGGCGGCTCACAGGGAAATTTAATTAACGTGAGAGTGCGACAAAGCAAATTAACACACACATGTGAAAAGGACATCATATGTTTTGATTGTGGTAAAGTGTGTGGCATTGTAGAAGAAACAGTTTATACCATAGTACCTACAGAAGTCAGTATTCATTATGTCTACGGAGGATTACTCGTTAGATCTTTTTTCTTTCTTTAATCCGTGTTCCAACGTGAACCTTTCTACTAAGTTTAGTCTTCACCGGATTGAAGCTTTTTATGTTGACATTGCCATGCAACCTTGATCTTTGACATTTGCTCTTGAATACTGTAGTCCATCCTATTGGTTGATCCTTAACTCGTCCACTAAGTCTGAACCACATCAGATCAAAACTATTGTTACTTATACTGTTCAAACACAGAGACACAAGTCTAACTTTGACTTTGCCCTGTGACCATGACCTGTGAATGAATGTTGTGAAAATTTTATTCCTCTGTTCTTTCCTGACCCTAAACCCTTCCACCACGTTTGGTTCAAATGAAATCAAGACTAGGTGATATTAATATTCATGGATGAGATCTGAGGTTTGGTGAGAGACAAGTGTTGTTCACCAGTGGTTGTGCCAGGTGCCTGGGTGTGGGTCCCGGACATGAACTTGTAACTGCCGGTGTTAGTGCCGCCGTGGCCATAATACGAGGCCGTAACGCACAAAGTTTGATGCGGACCGGGTCTTCAGCGGCGAGATCGGCCATAACACCACCTCTGACAGTTAGCGTAGGGGTGGAAAGTGTGGTAGGGAGGGGGAGAAAGACATAAGTTTTGATTGCTAAGAAGTTGATATGGGATGAATTTGGCTGTCTGAATTATGTAAGCAGTGTATTTCTTTTACCTGATAGTCGCCGGACTGCAACTGACACGTAGATGTCTGTGAAGGTCATCTATAAAAGAAAAGTGCAGAAAATAGTATAGGCCTGTGAGATGATGCCAGGATTCCGATGACTTGATTGATGTGTAAATGAATGTCTGCCCCATTTCACAGGGCATGCTGTCGACGGTGCTCCCTCTATTGTGTTTTCTTTTCCTTGTTTTTGGATCCTACGACACTCCATCATTAGGTGGGAAGAAGATCAGGATGCTGATGATAAAAGTGACTTGAAGCAAATGGGTGAAAGTTTTGAAGCTGACATTGGTGTGAGACGTGAAGGCAGTTGGCCTTTAGAACTGCTTGACTTCACGGAATGGATTGTCCAGTCTATTCCCAGAGTTGAACACATTAAGTAAAAAGCTATAGTGTTCCTTCACAAAGTATGAAAGCAACTACAGGGTTCAATGTCATTTTAGTACTTTAATGTTTTGTATGTATAGTTCACACCTACAATTTGACTCCGTTTTTTAAATTATGGCTGCCTTTAGACGATACTGATGACGTTAGGAGAACACCCACATAATAAAGAGGTTAATTAAAGATATAGTTAACCACTGCAGTTCGAAAAGTATCATCAGCTAGAGAGGACCGTCAGGTAATAGCATTAACTGAAGATAAAATCCATCATGCTGAATTGCGTAACGTCTTACTCTTGATCTCTTTCTAAGTTATCCCCTCACGTGTTTGGTTTTATATATATGTCCAACCGCATTCTGTACATAGAGACGGCATCTCAACAAAATCGGCAAGATTTGATCAAGGACATTACTTTTTTTTTTTTTTTAGTCGAATTGTGTTCTTTCCGCTACAGTAGGTTGTTCTTCACACTTCAGTATCTACAACTCGCCTGAGGAAGAAGAACTAATCAAATGACAAAAACGACTGCAGCTTTATCGGCGTTGAGAGGTGATTGCCTTTTCATGTACCGTATTCGTAAATAATGTGTCTGTGAAAATATCATCTGTGTAGGATAAGATTAGGGATGCTGAGTGTTGTGTGTTTTATGACCCAACATACTGTATAATGATACGAGGACAGTGTCAAGGCAACGCTACTGTGCAAGTCGACACAAATATTTTACTGAGCCTCTGAAATTCATGGTACGAAGGCTGATAAGCGGCCTGAAGGATATGATCGACACTTCCAATCCAGCTCTTCTAATGTTGACATCTACTGTACTACTGTAACCATTAGTAAGCCATCCTTAGATATGTTGTGTGAATCTGTTTTAACCAAATCTCCATTATCAAGCTAAGCAATTTTATTAATCACCAGAGAAACGTAATATTATGACAGTCTGTGTCAGTTTTGTAACATGTTTTAAATGTACCAGTACTGTGTTATAAATCGTAATATATTCTATTTGGCGGTGGCGTGTTGTGGTCTGAGGGGGGTGAAGATCGTAGAACCTCCCCACCTAAATTCTTAAACTCACAGTGGTTATCGTTTTTTTAATGTATCATGTGCTTTTGACAGACACAGTCGTTTTAACCACAATTTAAAGAAACGGTCTTGATTTGATATTTCGACTGCGTATTCATTTGAAAATGAATTTAAGTGTTTTTAGTCCCAAATGTATTACCTTTTTTAAATTGTTATGTGAATATGTAACTTCAGACTTCACTGTTAGCTTTACAAATTTTTGAAGTTAGAATTAGCACATGAAGTGTCCTACGTAATCAACAATGTGCACTACATCTCACAGTTCTTACACGTGTGCTGTTTCTGTAACTTACAGAATTCCTAGAGTTCTTCGGGGGAAATGGCATTGGACGGTTTTAATGATTTCCTTGAATCAGTTTTCCTCCCCTCCCATTCTCAAGACCTTTTCCCTCTCACACTATCTCTCGCACCATCCTTTCATCTCTCTCTCTCTCTCTCTCTCTCTCTCTCTCTCTCTCTCTCTCTCTCTCTCTCCATTTTCAGTTCCTTCTTTCCTCACGTTGTCATTTTCCCTCACATGGTTTGTCTCTCCTTTCTCAGTATCTGTTTCTTCCCTGTTTTTCCTACCTTCCTCCCTCCCATTCTCAATATTTTTTCCCCATTCTCAGTTTTCCCTTCCTTTGCATTCTTGGTCAATTTCTTCTTCTCACAATTCTTTTCTTCTTACCTTATCCGTCTTCCTTTCATACGTGTTTTATCCAGCTTTTCTTCTTTTTCTCTTCTTACCCTCTTCCTGTCCAGCCACCAATATCCTGCCTCAATTACTCTCGCATTTCTCACTCAGTTGTTTCACTCTCATTCTTCGTGCAAGGAGGAGGGGAGGGATGAGGGTCACACCAAAGGCCAGAATCAAATACTGTATATTACGATGCCATTTTTCCGATCAGGTAGGTAGGTATAAATGAAAAAAAAAAAAAAAAAAAAGAGGGAATATACAGTTGCACTAAGCCATGCTCTGGGCATTAGCTTCCTCAGTGGCACCTGTATTATATCTGGCAGTGAAAAACGGCTGAACAGTACGTGGTCCAGTGAGACGGGGGTCATCATCTAATTTTTGTCGTGACTTACACCATCGGGCAATTTGAGTCAGAATACGTACGATTCCGGCTTCAAAGTGAAGGCCACAGACGGCACCAAAACTCCTGTCGCCTCTCTTGCTTTTCTCTCCATGTACTTTGAATATCAGTTCGGTAAACCCCGCACCAAACAGCACTGATGACACTGACCAGGGCAATATAAAGTTGGTATAATCACGTAGGCGCAGTGATTCCAACATTATTCTTACAGTCACAAAATCCTCAGGAAGGTAACTTTAGTACAGTATACAACACATTGTTATCTGTTTTTCTGTTACAAATGAGTATAGGAAAAACAAAATATACCTTTAAGTATTTTGGAAACCTGCCAGTTCGACCTCTGTAACAAGTTTACCTACTTTTGGACGAGTTGATTACCGACGACCTCGCTGAAATTACGTGCCAGTTCATCATGTATTCAAACCTATAGCAAACCTAACGCTCCACCGTAGCCTAACCTATTATGACCTAGCTTAATATATACGACAAGCTTCGTCCCCCAGCCATTTCCCCTCCCCGATTTTGTCACCAAGGACTGTCACTTAGCTTAACCTAGGAAGCCCCCGAATACCTATCAGACCAAATTCCGCTCTCAGTCCAAACTTACTAAACCTAATCTGATCCATCCAGATCCTAACCAAAAGTATCCTATCCAAGCCTAACCAATCCTTTCCCATTCTATCCTATCCTAACCTACGTTAACCTGACTTAAACGAAATAATCAAAACCTAACTTATCGGTGAAGAGTTTGAAACTACGGCAATTGCCAGAAAGGTGTTAGGAGAGTTTGGCGGGAAGTTTTCCTCTCGGTGGTAACCGATGGAGTGACAACAAGTGATATAACAAGACTTTATGTATTTCGCAAGTACAATTTGAAACTGGCCAATATCTATGGTAAGCTATGAGAAAAATATCCTGTGAAAGACCCAGTTCAGTAGGATACTGGAAGACCTGCGCCCGTGTTGTAAAGTATTCATATTCATCAATGTCGGTTGCTGGGGGTATTCCACAAAGACAACAACAAGAATAACAAAGAGACGACAGGACTTCAAGGCGACTGTACTACCGGGCACACAGACTGATTCATTGCATTACGATAAACAATAATGCAGCGAACAATGACTTTCCAACCAAGAAAGATATTCCTCGACTACGACAGACTACAGATTAATCGTTATATTTAAGTGTCATAATTGGTAGGCTAAAATGTAGAACAATAAGACTCTTTCAGCTGCAGCAGAAGATAAGAATGTATAATCAGAGTGAAGCTTAGCAGCATATTTGCTACAGACAGCCTCGATAAAGTAGAATGATGGAGCGGCTGTTGAAGATGATGTGATGGAAATCCTATACCATGCCTCATCTGACTGCCCTACTCATCACTCAGACCTTCCTCTCCCATTACTCTCTCTCTCTCTCTCTCTCTCTCTCTCTCTCTCTCTCTCTCTCTCCCCAAACCACTTCCGAACTTAAAACCTCAGTACATCTAATAGTTTGGAGGAACAAATTTATTAACTTACTGAAGAAGCAGCTGTGCGATATGCCGAAAAACTTATCGTTTTTCAGTTGGACATTATTATACCTATGTAACTATATTAGAGTATTTGTTTCGCTAGTTAAGTATCGGAACTAACTTTGCCTTTTGGCCTCTCTGTGTATCCTACACAATTTCCCTGCAGTAAATTGTTGTGGTATTTCTTTATCAGAGATGTGCAATATTCAAGCGTCGCAGCAGAAAAAACACATCAGAGAAAAGAGAGAGAGAAAAAAAGAATTAACAAAGAAGAATAAAAATAAGCGAAGTGGGAGGTGGGTGTGGAGTAACAGCAAGGTTAAGTTAAAGTGGGTGTGAGATACAGGACGCATGAATGTCACAGGTGAGATGTATATATGGCAGTTGAAGTATGACTATGAAACAGAGACGGGTAAATGTGGAGGGTTAGGACACAGGCACGAGAGAGAAGAGTGAGGATGGAAATGAGCATTGAATGAGAGAGAGAGAGAGAGAGAGAGAGAGAGAGAGAGAGAGAATGTAAGAACAGCAGGCATGCCCTGTACATTTGATGTGGATAAAATAACCTTCTCCGTAAAAACTGAGGTGAAACAGAGACTAACAATAACATTGTGCTTGTCAAGAAGTGCCATGAATATGGATCAAGAGATTAACATTACAAGTTGCTGCTAGTCACGAAAAAGTTCCAATAAAAGAATGTAGAGCCATAGTAGCACAGTAAAATGGTTCTATTCACGAGGAAGTACTATGGAAAGGATATAGAACCATGGTACTGCCTTCTGACCATGGCTAGGGCACATCTTTGTTTCTGCTGCAACAACAAAACACTGGAAGAGAAGATGTGAATGTTGAATGTGTGAAGAACAGTGACAAATATTTCGCATTCACTGTTTGTTAATTACGTGATACTGACAGAATTGTTTGAATTATTATTATTTTACTACTTTCATAATCATGAGAGGGGTAGACAAAGAATGACACCTGAGAAATACACCAACTTTATTACCATAAACTTGGAAACTAAAATGTGCTGACAAGGTTGCATTTCTGGAACTGAGCTAGAAGCAACTGATGCCCTCATAGTGAAGAAGTCGTAGATGAATGAAGAAACCAACTCCCAAAGTCTGCTGCTCCCAAACCACCCTTTGATGTATGGTTCTTCACTTATTCCTGTCTGTTTTTCAAAATTCATCAATAATTTACAGCAGTGCCTCGTGCTGAAGTTATAACAGGACTGGTTCCTGAAGCTGTTATTACGTCACAGTACCAAGTACAACCCACATTTGCTTGCTTTATAGTTAAAGATATCAAAGCTACCAAATAAAACAAGTCTACATGCATAGAAAAATAAGATTTTTAAAGTAGACACTAGAACTAAAGGTTTTGCTTATATGTAGCCAAACCCACCAACGATCAGCAAAAATGGGCAGCAGTGCATCATGTGAGTCAAATATACAAACATACTTCCAGAATACAAAGCAGAACAAACAACAAGAAACCGAGTGCGTACT